>NC_141687.1:1600533527-1600578586 GCF_964263255.1 Lissotriton vulgaris | reverse complement strand
CATCATGTGTTAAGCATTAGTGCAGGCGTCATTCAACTCCACTGGCAAAGCCTACAGGTAATGCTGCAATGCAGTCGGTATTTCAACTTTGAAAATGTAACCAATAGAGTTCACATATCTTATGGACATCATTCAGAAAATGCAATTCGTGCTTACCGAGGAAGCCTGCCATTTAGGGAACATGCATAGAGTTTTGTGCAGATTCCTGAATCCTTTGTGGATAGTAAACATACTAGGCATGTATTTCTATTTTTATTGCATTTTCTTTTAAACAGGTTTGTTAACGTGTGCAGAAGAGACAGGAAGATTAAATGTTTATTCCCTCAAGCTATCAATGTTAACAATGATAGTCTGATACTCTCAAATGCAGATAAACATCGATATAGTCTGGAAAATGTTAAATTTCATGTTTACCGTATTTACTGTTGGAGGTGGCTTTGTTTCCTTGCAAGTCTTTCTTTGAATGCTAGGAACAGCTCCAGGGAAGTGACTATCTCTCGGCTTTAATATGACAACAAATGACAGGATTTCCTTTCCAAATGAAATGTACCAAAGGTTGATACTTTTCTCCCTTCTTCTTGTTGTCTCAGGATTTTGAAGCCTTCTTCCTTTGTCTCAGAAAGGGAAACTGCTGAAAGCATTTCCACCTGGATGTTTAAATTATTTAAGTCTCAGGAACCAGACCTTTTCCCTCATGAGCAGTTGCGGGTTTTAAAGGCTAAAATTGCTTCATCATGCCAAAGTGAAAGTATGCATAAATTATTTAGTTAAACCTGAGAAATATACAGTCTTTTCATGGTGATCTTTTCACTGCTGTCTGCTTACATTTCAACAAGAGTGGGCAGTTTCCTCTTGCTTGAAAAATGTTTTTAATGTGGATCTGAGTGATTTGCGACTGTAATTGCATGACAGAGTGTTTAAAGGGGTAATTCCAGCTACTTAACTATGTACAAAATACAGTGCAAACACTGTGATAGATGACAATGGAACTAATATGTCATGTTCCCTGGTGACTTGTCATGGATTGAAACACCGCCTGATCAAAGAACAACAGACATAAAGCTAGAGGAATGATGACTGTATACCTAGCTGATGTACGCCGCCATCATGGTTCCAGACTTGGATAAATACAGCTTTTTTTCTGTTTATGCAACGCAACTTTAATAAAACGTACATGGTTTTTCTTTTATTTGTAACAAATCAAGCATAATCCATCCATCTGTGGGCAAAAGTTGTGCTCAGAAATGTTCACGTTTCAGGAACTGTAAACATACGTGTGGCAGTTTTCGTGAAGGAAGTTTTTTTCTGATTTTGAGAGACATTTAATTTGTTCTCTTTTGTGTCAATGCTATAAACATCCTCCTGCCATACATATAACAAAATTAACTCAAGAAAATGCATTGTGGCTAGACTCCCAGATTCAGTACCGCCATCTGAATGATAAATCTTAATAACAGGGGTGATCTATCATTTTTATTAAACGTATAACTTGACTGCTGCAGAAATAGTTTTCCTATATAATGGTGTACATTTAATTTACTCCGGGGAACATTTCTAAAGACAATAAATTATGTAGGGAAAGCTTGTCTCTCTGTAAAGTTCATCACTTTTTGGCACTTTTATTGAGGTTTACAAAACTGTTCTCCTTTCCCTACAGTATCACCTGATTCAAAGAAAGGGCATTATTCTGCGGTTATATAATTTTATCACTTTGGAGTAACAAATAATCTTCTTATAAATCTATCCTGCATGACAATGGGGTGGTGGAGCAATACATTTAAAATATGCTGCAAATTGAGGCCTCGGCAGCAGGGCATGTTGATAAAGTTTTCTTGGGTTCTTGGAACAGAACAAATCAAAAGATGTTCCTTGTTGTGTGATATTCTGTTTTGATAGACCAGGCTGCTTGTTGTTAGCAATCCAAGTGCAGAGGTTAGTCAGAGCAGAATGTAATTTCTAGCAATCTGACAGACCTGCGGATTGAAGCGGCAGGTTTTCCCTTCCGATTTCAGGGAATTGCCTCTTACTGTGACGAATGATTAGTTGTTATCTCTGACTGAATTTGATTTCTACAAGCAGCTGAGTCAGGTAAGTTTGCAGCATTCCAGGGTTTTCTAGAGGAAATGAAATTGGCTCCGTGATCACATGTGGGCCGAATGAAATCTTCCCTTTTCAGGATATAGTTGCTCTTTTGTTTAATTGAACACATTCTCACCTGAGGTGTTTTATCTTATTGCATCGCTGTTTGGAAAACAGCTGAATTTCATTCTTAGGTGTGCTTACACTGTGAAAGGTATATTGATCCCTTCAGGCCTTTCTTGGCATCTTCTTTCTATAGGGGAACCATATATAGCAACTGTTGTCCATAAGGTCACCGATTTAGAGCCTAAAAAGGACTTTGATGTATCTGAGTTGTAATGTTACGCAGCATGTTCCCAATTCAGAAAAGGTCTATCTATTCCTGGGGGCCTCCAACGTTTTCTGTACTGAGAGCTACTTATGTTCAATGAAATGCATTGAGTGCTACTAATATTATTAGTGTTGTATATATATATTTTTTATATGTATAATAATTCAACCAAGCAAAAGCTTTCTAATTTAATAAGCTGGGCTGCACACAGGTGAGCTGCTGAGAGGTAGCTGGAGAGCTACATTAGCTCACAAGCTACTGGTTGGAGACCCTTTCGGTTCCTACCTCTTTTATTTTTCATTTGTGGACCACTGCATTTGTAATTGCACAGGCTTAAATTAGGAACTCACAGGTCTCAAGGAAAACAATATTACTAAAGAGAAGGCAATGCACTTTTATAAACAATTTGAAAGAAAGGGCTGACAAACGAGGATACAGTTAAGAACAAATTGACCTAATGCAATCTTCTTCATGAGAACAAATGCAGGTTTCTTTATTTTTGTTGACTAAAGCCAAGTACTCACACAAAAAAAATATGGTATAGCCCATAAGCACAAGGAAGACATAACCATTGGAATGTGCCAACGTGCTCATTCCCCGGGGACCTCCAGTTCCAGTAAACAGTGAACCCCATCGTAGTCATGGCCAATGCTTTGACTGTGGTGTTCGTGTATACTGTTCAATCTTTTTATTTATTTTTTGCACCTTCGCCTAAAGATGTGTCCCTAGATGAAAAACGTATATTCTTTGGCATACATTGGCAAAAGCAAAATTTAGTTTTAGGGCTGATGATTAATTTCGTCAAATTATTTTTGGGAGTATGTTTGTTTAAAACCTAGTTTGAGCTTATGATTGCCACCACTTCCCAATCCCTTCTCTTAACGGAGAACGGGAGAGAGAAAATCAATAGCAAATGCAAAGGTTTCATACCAGTGACCCCTAGTCATTTTGCATTCCTAGTTACCAACTCCTACACTCCATAGCAGTTCGGCTTTCACTGTAGGTTTCATAAACTGTTGGCTCGCATTGATAAAAACTAAGCCTAATAAAAGTGGCATTGTTATTCTGGTCCGTGTAAAAGCAACACAGTTGGGTGATCCTATTAACTTCAAGGAGTTAAGCACTGAAAAAAATGTTCATTATGGTTTGGAGAAGTGGCAATGTTAAACAAGCATGGCTAAGCCAAAAGGTCTTGTCTTTGAAACCTGTTTCCTTTGCTAATCATTTTAGCCATGTGGCACTGCACATCCTTGATGTATGCCGAAGATTTTTTTTTTTTAAAAAAAAGGCTTTTTATGCACTTGACTGTTGATTTGTAGGCAGGTGCACCGTGCATACAAGATGGTGCTCTGCTTTTTTTTCTTTTAGTTATTGATCCAAGAAGTTACAGTTCCAAGCTGGATCGTCAAATAAAAAGCAAAAAGGTGTGAAACCGTTTTCTTTTTTGAAGTGGTTGTGGGGAAAGGCCATGGAAGAAAGCAACATGGGGGTTGGACAGCGACGGCCCGTGGAGGGAGTTACGGTGGGGCAGGAGGGCGGGGAGGGGGAGGGGCAGGGTGGAGGTTGCTAAAAACCGGCATATGGATAATTGCAGGTAAGTAAACAATTTAATTAATAAAACGAATTTCGTAGCTCGCACTGCATTGCATTTTGCGATGCAAGGCGCGCTACGAAATTCGTTTTATTAATTAAATTGTTTACTTACCTGCAATTATCCATATGCCGGTTTTTAGCAACCTCCACCCTGCCCCTCCCCCTCCCCGCCCTCCTGCCCCACCGTAACTCCCTCCACGGGCCGTCGCTGGGGTTGGAAGCAACACAGATAAAATGGGTGGTGTAGAAGCAACACAGGCAGAGGGGCAGAAGCAACACTGGGTTGCAGGTGGGCTATGAAGTGGGAAAAAGAAAGCAACGTGGAGCTGGTGGGAAGAATACCGTTGTGGGGAATGGATGAGAAGCAAGAGAGAGGTACACAGAGCGAGGCAAAGGGGCGAGAAGCACGAGGTAGACCGTAGGAAAACACATGAACTCTAGTAGGTTGCTGTACTTAAACAAAAAGAAAAACTATGCCTGAAAAAGCAACCAGTTGAAGGACGCAGTAATGCATCCATGTTCCAGGGGTGGGATAAACACAAGATGAGGAAGGAAAGCCAACACAGCTGATGAATAAAAGAAAGCAGATGAGTGAAAAGTTAACCAATGGTAAGCTATGGGCGGACTGTTAGCTCACTGTAAGCTAACAATATGCTTCACAACACACAGCACATGCGCTGTCTAGTAGGCGAGACTTTAAAATGTACACAGGCCCATTATTAATTTCAAAGTTAGAACCACTACAACATCAAAAAGGGCACAGGTAGAAACTTTTCCAGTCTTTAAATTATTTTTAAAAATAAGAGATCACTTTCCATCCCAGCCATCTGGCAATGCCATTCTCTTAGTTGGCATGTAGGAACCATAACAGTGTAACGTTTTCTTTTGATTTCAGGTCAGTTTTTGTCACATTACATTTGCAAAGTTCTTATAATAATGGAGTGCTTATTTTCACATGCCATAGAAAGTAATTTGGCAGAAACTGCTGTTACCGACATAGGTGCATTTCAACTGATATTGCCTTTGAAGTCATATGTTTAAAATTGCTTTCAAAGAAAACCTCTAATGAAAAAAATAAAATTCTCTCCCGAACATTAAAACTTTTCATAACAATTTGTCCACATTTTCTACAGTCCCTGCAGAAGAACACATTTAACATTCGAGCTAGTGATGAATCACATCACACATCACCAGTTAGAGATGCCAAGTCTTTTCCAGGCTCCTGCAGGGAGATTTTGAATCGGTGGTTTGATCCATATGCTGCGTATTACCATCAAATTAAAAAAAAAACATGGCAATTAATTGCTGAGGAGCCTGTTTTTTATGTTTTCTCGTTCAAGTTTAAGAAGTTGCATTTGAGATGCATTGAAGGTTGACTATGTTTTTCTCATTTACAAGGGTCATGGAGCCCCAAACATTTCTTTTGTTATTTTGAAGCTATAGTTATGAAACTCCAAGCATGCAACAGAACACCACCAAAGCGATAACATATTGCTTTATGTATTTTAACAATTTGCAGTAACTATCAACAGAATATGAGGTTATGTTTAAATGAATTACTTGTGTTCGCTCCGTCATATAACAAAATACACTTCCATTAATAATGCACATCTTATGTGGTCACTGGAGCACCAATATTTATTGTGATCTTAAGTTTCCACCCCAGGTCTGTTGAGACATTCCTAAACTACAGCATTCACAGATTAAGCAGTAGATGATTTTGTCTGCAAAGATTTCATCATTATTATGAAGTAGATGATGGTGATTACAATGATTATTTTTAAACAGGTAGCAATCCTATCATTCATTGATTAGACCTGTCATCACATTTGGGAAATGTATGTGGTTTGGAATGTCCGTCTCCAGTGAAGTATTTGATCACAATTACATACCGAAGATTGTTAAACTCAATCCTTTTCAATTTGCTAATACCAAACCCACAGTAGGCCTGGGCGGAGTTTGCAGAGAGTGACCCAAAAAGTCAGCTGGGCTACATAGAGTTCCGCAAGTAGCGAAGTGCATTAGGTCATATAATTTGCGCTGATTTTAGTGGAAAACCAGCATGAACTGCACCATATGCAGTGCAAGAGGGTGCTGCTTCTTCCTGCCACTTGAGTAGATTTTCTATCCGAGCGGCAGCTTCCTCAACGCTAACAGATGGTTTCTCAATGCGGGCAGTCGCGACAATCCGCTCGTGTTGAGAAGTCGTGCTGGGAGGTGGTTTAGCGTTTGATTTTCTTCCCTCGCGATTGCCATTTTAACATTGTCAAGTGCAAGCAAGGAAAGACCTCTACTCATTCTCACAGAGTGGAGTTACTCAGAAATCCACGTGCTCCGCGGATCGCAGAGTGCTGAAAACTCTACAAACATAGCAAATATACACAGCTATCATGTAGGGCCCCACCATGTCTTTGTACAGGCTCAAAGAAAGAAGAGATGCATTTTCAGCTGGTGATTTGTTAGCTTACATGTTTTGTGTTAGGAAATATATTCGTTTGAACGCAATTAAATGGTATATATATATATATAAAAAAATTCAATCCCATTTCATCTCTGGTAAACAATGCACCAAATTGGGTTTATTGAATTAAATCCTCTGGACTCAGAAACATATTAGATTAATAGCAGTCCCTGCTCTTTTTGCTTACAGGAAAACGTGACCTACTACCTATATTTACAATGTAATTCACATAACTATACAAAAAGAGCAAAGCAACTCCAAACCCTAGATTTCTTGACCAGCGTGGTATTGAACCTGATGCTGATTAGACTCAATACAGACCATATAAGGCAATTGGTTTACTTATCTTGACTTATTTTATGTTAACAACTTTTTTAATGTAAATTCCAAGAGGATCGACCCAGAGCTGGGGGAGGAAAGGAATAATACTACCACTCTCAAGTGGGAGCGAAGTGTCTTCATTTAGTGGTTGTTACAGAATGTTTACCAAATCCATATGAGGCAGCTACAATATTAGTTAATTTCTAACCATAGAATGAACTCCATCTATAAGCTCTAATTAACTCCATTGGGTTGGTAAATTAAATGGTCCCAAACCTAATAAACACAACTTCCTTGTTGTGGTGTTCATTCACTGTTAAATTTGTATTTGTATTTGTATTTGTATTTGTATTTAATTTATTTATAAAGCGCTAACAATCATCCTGGGTAGGATATCACGGCGCTGAGGTTTGGTGCTGAGAGGTACGATAACCGCATTGATTACTGATTACTCTAGTTTAGGGAAGAGTAGTGTCTTTAATTGTTTCCTAAATGATAGGAGACAGTCTGTCAGTCTGAGACTGGGAGGTAGTTCATTCCATTTGGTTGCAGCTAGATGAGAGAAAGCCCGCTCTCCCATCCTGACAGTCTTCACGCGGGTAATGTTTGCTCTTCCTAAAGTTCTGGAACGAAGGTTCCTTGATGGTCTATGGAATTTGACTTTATTGTGTAGAATGGTAGGGCCTGTATTGTAAAGTACCTTGTGTGTGATACACAGTAGTTTGAAGTTGGCTCTTTGTCGCATTGGGAGCCAATGTAGCTCTCGCATGCAACTTTTTGCCGAATCATATCTCTTCTTATTGCATACAGCCTTTGCCGCGGCATTTTGCACTATCTGCAGTTTGGAGAAGAGATAGTCTGCCATTCCAACAAACAGAGAGTTGCCGTAGTCCAGTCTGCTCATCAGCAGCGACTGGACCAGGGTCTTCCTACACTCAGTCGGAATCCAGGGGAAGACTTGTTTGAGCATTTTCAATAATGCAAAGCCTCTGCCACCGACAGTGGAGACATGTGATTTCATTAACAGAGCACTGTCCAATACCACACCCAAGTTTTTCGCTTTTATGGTGGGAGTTGGGGGCAAGCCCAGGTTACTTGGCCACCAGCTGTTGTCCCAGAGCTGGGGATTTTTGCCAAACAGGAGGATTTCTGACTTGTCTGCATTTAATCTCAGACAGTGCTCTTGCATCCAATTGGCCAGTTCAGTCAGGCAATTTAGTAGTCGAGTTTTAGGATCATCTTTCTCGTCAATGGTGACCATCAGCTGGGTGTCGTCAGCATAAGAGCACATTTCAACACCCCACTTTCTTCCAATGGCTGCCAATGAGGAAGCAAACACATTAAACAAGGTTGGGCTTAATGAAGCCCCCTGAGGAACCCCATATTTAATGTTTCGCGGGGGAGAAATAAAATCACCCAGACACACTGATTGTGTTCGGTCCGCCAAAAAGGATTGTAGCCATCCCAATGCCTTGTCTCGAATACCTTTCCCTTCCAGGGCTTTCAGTAGTTGGTCGTGTGGTACGGTATCAAAAGCCGCCGATAAATCCAAGAGTATCAGGACGACTGTCTTACCATGATCCACCTGGGCCCTGATAATATCCGTCACCGCCAAAAGTGTTGTTTCAGTACTGTTGTTCGCCCTGAAACCTGTCTGAGAGACATCCAACAGTTCATTGGCTTCCAAATAGGTGGAGCATTTGTTTGATGCATCCATCCCAATACAAGTGATTATAAATCTCAGAAAATATTTAAAGGCCATTTGTTTGATGCATCCATCCCAATACAAGTGATTATAAATCTCAGAAAATATTTAAAGGCCATAGGTCTAGATGTTGTAAACTGGATAATACAATGTTGAAAATGAATATGATAGTCCCACCATGATTGTCTCAAGTAGCTACTACTTCAATGAACTTAATAGAATAAAATGTATCCATACATTTTTTTGAGGGGTGGGGGGTTGCTTCTGTAGTTTACCTCATGGCGAGGTTACACACGTTTTGATGTAAGGGAATTGTTGAAGTTACACAAAACTGTGAGCACCTTCGTTATAAGCAGTTTTACAAGAATTAAGTACGATCTGGTCCTGTTCCAATAAAGCATTGATCCAAATGGGATAAAGTTCATTTGCTACTTGCATACTTTGCATACTTCATGAATCTGACCCTCACAATCCAAATTTCACAGGTCCACATTTTTTTTTATCTGACTGCCCTTATTTTATATCTCATACTGTGTGATGAGAAAAAAAATATCACCACTGTACAAACAAAATGAAAATCTGCACATAAACCCTCAGTAACCATAGCGTTTGCAGCCTTGGTAGATCATTTAGAGGAATACAAAGTTGGCATGTTGAGATATGAGTTATAAATATTGAATTGCAAAAAGTGTACAGTCGTTTTGCTATTGTAAATATCATTGCAGGGAGTGTGGTGTTTGCTTTCATCTATAGTTCAATAAATACATTCAATTATAGGCCTACAAATATATATATTTGTAAAATAAAAATGTATTCCCTTATCGGGTTTACTTGAAAGGGATGTGTTATCACAAAAGCAGAGTGCCTTAAGGAATATGGGATAGATTAAAGGCTTGCATGAGGAGCCACCGTTTTGTCCACGTGTCCCATGCTGTCCCCATAAATGTATACGTGTGTGTGTGATCTCGCGCCCCTCTCTCTCTCCGTCCTTCTTCTTTGCTGGTTGTGTCAGATGAAATACTATGATGGAGACAGGAAAATGCTAGAAGGAAAAACAAAAGACCGGGTGAGAGGTATCAGGTTGGCGATGAAATGCAGGGTTGTCTGCCTGCAATTTACAGAAATCCAAACAGATTTTAGTTGACACGATCCGCAATCATTACCGCCAGAGCAGAGCTAATTAAGAAATTAGCTTTCCTGATTGTTTGCCTGCTCTTACAGCGATGAGTAGTTGAATAATGTCATATGTCTGAAATTTTAACTTGTCTTTGGACTATTCTGTTGATGCTGTATTTGTTTAATTTCTTTTTTCACGTCCCATATACTATAATGTTCATGCTTGAGTTTGTCACTTTGCAGAATATATTTTTCTTTTCTTATGGACGTTGATTGTGATATGTTTAAGTGTATGCACGTTTTTCGTTTCTTCCCCATATCTTTTCAAGGTTGGGGAAATAATAACAGTTTATAATCTGGTTACTTTTCTGATATTCTAAAAACAAGAAAGTAGATTTTAACAAAACACACTAGTTATACAAATCAAGTCTAAGCTTATGGCTTCATAGGTAAATGTTGCAAAATGAATTAATAGCAAATTGGTTATCTATTAGATGAGGTGCAGAGAGCTAAACAAAGTTCGTTATGTTTAACCCCTTCGCTGCGGCGGCTATTCCGCCGCAGCGCTAAGGGGGAGGCGGGGCCGCGCGGCGGTCCCGTGCTCGTGACAGAACCGCTACGTCACGGCCCGCGGGTGAGCTGTGCTTGTGACGGAATGGTTCCGTCATGGCCCCGCCCGCTCTTCAGAATGTCAGCGCAGGCACGGGGAATTCACGCCGCGCAGGCGCGGCGAGCGGGCCGTGACGGAACCGTTCCGTCACCAGCACAGCCCACCCGAGGCTCGTGACGGAACTGTTCCGTCACGAGCATGGGAGGGGTTAAAAAGACGCCAGTTTATATATTCCACTTACCTTCCATTGCAAAAAGTATGTGCTTTATATATACAATTTAATTCACAGTCTTCAATTTTGTGTCAGGTTATGAGCATTTTATAGTTCATTTCCACCATTTATATGGAACTTCTAGCACACTTTAAGAAAAACAATGAATAAGGAAATGTTTGAATTAATCTCAGCCAATAGAATTTGCTCTGGGTCACATTGAATTCCATCCTTTTTTACTACTTTCTCACTAAACTATTGTTTTTCCAAAAAGCTCATGATTATTATACTTACTTTGAGGAGCTATTGGTCAGAGAGCTTCCTCCATTGCTCTGTTAACTTGACAATCACACTTTGCTTTTCCCACTGTTGCATACAGCACAGGGCAGTGGTCAATCCACTCTACCCATTGGCACTTTCACTTTGACTGACTGCACACAAAGACTGTGCACATTGTTCATTTCCCTCTAGAAATATTAATTTCTCTTCAATGACAACGCTGGTTTAAAATGTTTTTTTAATTGAAATTGTTCTGTATATTACCCTTAAATAGGCAGCTACGTGTTTTTCCTGCACCTTGAGTGTCCAGTTAAATGGGGATATTTTCCAGGTCCTTTTTAAATTCATAGTGTTTTAGCAACATTGAAGCTGGGATTTGAGTGATGGTTAGGTGGCTATTTATTCATGCCTCTTCACAAGTAACACTTATAATAAAATGCAAGGCACAAATGAAAGTTTATTTAATTATTTTTTTATTAAAATGGGCACATCTGTGAATGTTTTTAAATGTAAACTTTTTTATGTAAGTATGTGGCAGCCATGTTTAGTTGTTCTTTCTTTTTCTTTTTGTGCCATTTGCTTGCAATAAAAAACAATAAGAAATAACCATCACAATGCTTGCAAGTGCAGACCGATTGGCTTTGCCTGTTTTCTGGGGGTTTTAACCAAGACTGTTTGATTGTAATATAATTATATACATCGATATAGGATTTTGAGCATGCCCTCTTTATCCTATGATCTGTTGTTCTGTCATTCATATTTGTGTTCCGCCCACCACAGCATAGAGCATGAGGCACAGGGTGTGCCCTTTTCAGCCATTGGCTTACATCGCTATCAGTGAGAACATTCTGCTTTTGAATAATGTGCACTTATGCAAAAAATTAGTTCTCTTTATTGCCAGGGAGTACTGGTAAATGTGTGTTTTTCGAAATCACTCTGACTTTTTTGTTTGTTTCTGCTTTTTTGGGGGCGAGCCCCAGCAGTTCCAACAACATTAATACCATCCTGCTTGCGTCACTTCATGTAGGTGCATCACGTGCATAACAAAAAGCAGTTTACTTCTATTTTTATTGTATTTTTTATTAAGAGGGGATAACAGCTCCGCGAAAGTGGTTCTTATATCTTCATATAGGCGCATCACATGTGTAATTCTTTATCTTAGCTTAAAAAACTGTATTTACTTTTTATTTTACTTACTTATTTTTGGAGAGGGGGCATTAGCTCCCCAACAGCCACGGTCGGTAGGGGAGCACCTGCCGTGGCGGTGACGTGGGGAGGGGGAGGAGCAGGGTGGGGGTTAGTAATGTATGGATAATGGAGGTTTGCAGGTAAGTAAACATTTAAATAAATCAAACAAATGTCGTTGCGCACACTGCATCCCCAAATGCAATGCAGTGCGTGCAACGAAATTCGTTTGATTTATTTAAATGTTTACTTACCTGCAAACCCCATTATCCATACATTACTAACCCCCACCCTGCCCCTCCCCCTCCCCACGTCACCACCCCGGCAGGTGCTCCCCTACCGACCGTGGCTGCTCCCCAACAGTGCTACTGGGCTGTACATGTTGCTTCATATGCGCACATCACATGGATTATTCATGTATTTTTCATGAAAACAGAATGTACAATGCGTGGCCATACATTGCATGCTTCTTTCTGTAGGTGTCCGCATGCACGTGTGGTTATCTTTGAATGCTTTTTATAATAAACTTTTACAACAGCCATTAGCTACCTAAACAAACATTGGTAAAGCTAAAAGGTCTGCCACTTTATTGGTGTGCATCTAGGTTGTATTCAGGGGTGGCCTTGTGTCACTAAAGCTCAGGGACCTTTAGGGCTCAGACTGTGAGACCCTCGGATGCCACCTGGACCGGACATTAGCCAATTTCAACCAATTAGAAAATCCCAACAAGAAATAATGGTTGAGTATTTGAAATGGACACTCTCAGAGCCAAATCACATGTATATGCAGTGGAATTTTAACACTTATGTTATTACTGTGACAAAAATTACGATTTTCAGGCCTCCGAGAAAGTGAGATTTCTTTTAGTCGAATGACTTGGTTCTGAGACCTTCTCGTTCAATGAAGTAGTATGTCAAACTCGTGATAGGTTATATTGATTCTTGGGCCGGTAATAAGTGCAGGTTTACAAAACATTAGGAATAGTTGGGAACATATCTTTGAAACCAGTTTCTTAAGAATTTGGTTTAATCTCAAAGAAGGATCTGTCTACCAGGGTCGAAATCTCTAGTGCAAACTTTAGTTACTATGTGGAGCTTTCTTTGCGGTATTCTGTGCAATCATGGAGATTTTTGCACAACCAAAGCCTTGCAGTTTTGCCAAGATTTCTCTGTAACTCTACATAATTTTGATTATGATTGAGTTAGCATCATCCTACTTTGAACCAGCCATAGCTAGGCATGGTTTACGCTAGTTTAGTCCCGTACTGTAATTAATGGTAGCCAATAGTACAGAAGTCTGAGTTTGTTTTGTGACACCTTGATGACAATATTGATTTGCGCCTCGAGGCTTTTATCTGTAAGTGAGTGTGACAAGTAAGGTGAGGAATACGAGGGAATATGAATTGCAAATTGGGCTTGGTTCCGTTGTGTTTTTGCAAGGTAGAAGTATAATCAATTTCCAACTCTCCACCATCATTTATTGATACAGTCAAACCTAACTTTGTCTCACACCACTTGAAGTATAACTGTGTGCCAACTCTGTAGTACTAAATCTTTGGGTCCCTACCAGTGATTTTATGCAGATATTAAACAGAACAGAGGGCAAAGGTGAGACATATTAAGGGTTCATCATATTCTTTATCTTTAAACTTATAAAGGGGATTCTTCATATTCTTTATCTTTTTTATCTCCCTACGCCTGGAAATAGCATAGACAATTTAGGGTACTGTTCTCAAATTGCACTTTGTAGTATGTGAAATATTATTACTGTAGAACCACTTGTGTACTACGAAATGCTATTCACTAACCTACGGGCAGAGACATCAGTATATGATTTAGATGTAAATGTTAGAGGGGGTCATGGGGAACCATAGGAAATGGGGAACACCTGTTCCTTAATGGGAGGGGTTTAGTGAAATGGTAAAAGAGGTTTAGGGAGGGACATAAAAATACAAATATGGACCCACAAAGGAGTAAGACCATTGTTGTTCACAAGCCGCGGGCTACATTTATTATTTTTTGATGCAAGGCAATGCTGCACCAAAGTTACTGCGCTATCAGTGCTATGTTATGTCTAAGGGAGAGAGAAAAAACACAGCAGATCTACTAAGTTATGGTGAATTTTTTTTCTCGCCAACAATGGTGTACTTTTGGCAGCCAGGACCCAACCCATCCATCCGTACTCCACAGTGCAAGGGTGTGTGCGTTCTCAAAAGCATATGTTTTGAACTGGAAGGGGCCCTTTACAATACAAAAACTCTGCCTAAGGCTCTCCCCACTTTGGTTGTGTGTTGTACAATACAGCGCACATGCAATGTTGGGGAAACAAGGAGAAATGTAAACATTTCTCCTTGTTACGCCTGCCTCGAGGAGGGGTAAGGTTTTGGTACAAATCCTTGTTCTTAGATAGTGACTTAAAGCACAACCGATCGTGGAAACATGAGAATGCCCAAGCACTACACATACAACACCCCTTAATGTAAAGTAATGCTAAGCAGTGTATAGCGCACCTTTTGGGATACTATCCAACATGAATACTAATTTGCTTTGGATAGTACATCCCACCTTAACACTTTGCACCTGGTTTGCATCATTAAAGTGACAAAAACACAGTGCAAAGCCTTAATAAATGCGCGTCTACACTTCTAAGTTTACTACAGTCCTAAAAGTCACAAAACAGCTGTAAAAATACTCAAGCCCAGCCTTGGTATAAGTCAAACATCACAGATAGCCACTCAGGCACTGCAACACACTCATATATACGATAACAGAGGCAGGGAATTAAAATGCACCCAATAGAAAATAATGTCAAAATAATTACAATATTTTGACTTTTAAATTAAATATATATTTTAGTGTGAAAATGTAGTAGCTTATTTTTTAATATTGTTTTAAACTTATAATAAAACCAAAAATAATGTGCATTAATTAAATACATGTATAAGTTATATTTAATAAATGTGAATTGAAAATAAAAATGCTAGTAATGGTGGAATTGTTTTATTATGGTTAAAAATTAATATTTATATGAAGTTTAGACTTGGAAATGGTCAATAGCAAACAAGTGTAGAGTAAAACTATGTGTATTTCTAAATATAAACACACGGGTGAATGTACAACTCTATATTTATCATTGTGAATAGGCCCCTTAATGTTTTAGGATATATTTTTGCTACTTTCTCTGAAGTGCTAAAAACACTGGAACTTACTGCATCAAATTCTACATAAAGATCAGGTTTGAGGAGAATGGCTGCTTATATTTTGTCAAAAATCCTGTGGAGGTTCTCCAGCATGCAAGCTAATATTATGTCCTGAAACCTGACGCAAGTGCATCACACAAAAGACATACTTTTATGTAAGCATCTAGATTAGCTTGGCATATTAGAGGCACAAGTGACTTGGACTAAGTGTGTCTGCCCAGACAAACAATAACAAGACCCCTCAATATGGCCAATTGGGCAGGATCAACAGTGTCTTCATGCTGTAGCTTCCAAAACATTTAATCAACAAATCCGGCAATAAATCTAAATAGCATTTTCAAACTCCGGTACATTTATTACTTAGCTGATATCAGCATGCAAACAAATTTTTACATAAGTATCAGATAATTGACTCAGATCTGACTCAGTCTGTCAGTTTTTAACCACTTAACCGTGGGGCGAATTCCGCCGCGGTGCGGCAGTTTAAAGGAGTGGGCGGGGCCGCGTCAGCCAAAGGATGTGCGCAGCAGTACCGAGATAGTGCTCGCGATGGCCTTTGGCCGACCGGCGCAGTGAAATGTTTAATAGATTGTTTAGTTGGACAATATACCTCTATCTTTGTATTTGTTGTTTAAAGTGTCTCAATAGGTATAAATGTTATTACGTAATTCAATTAATTACATTCTATTGTGAATTGATGTATAAATTGCTGTGCTGTGATTACTTTCCATTAGTATTGTTCACACCAAATATATGAGGCGCTGATGGTAAATGCAGAAAATAAATGCCTAGAAGAAAATATAGAAAATGTAAAGATTAATAATCCATATAGTTGAAATATCTGGGAAGAATCCGCCTACAGTGCTATTAGGTGTATTATTTTTATATCATCAGTCACTTAATGTGCAAGTTCCACATTGACAAAATCAAGCTCTGGTAATCAGGAGTCCTCACACTACACACTAGAAGATGGTGGTTAAGAAACATTCATGACGTCAGCGTGCAGACATAAATGGTTTAATTCCATTCTAACTCACCTGACAATTACTGCATTGCAATACACATTTGCGGGTATAATTGCATAGATTGTAGTCAGAAGTGCATCAGATGTAAATGGCATTTTAGTCTGTATTTCTAAATGCCCTATTGGCAATAAAATGCCTATTAGGACAGCCTACATTAGGATGTGAGAAAGATTTGTTTACAAACTGTGATTTAGTTATCCATCACTCTGTAATTGTTCTCAATGTATCTGCCTATGTTATTTTGTATGTGCTATTTTTAAATACATTGTAAGATTTTAATATATTCTATGTCTTATGGAGAACCACATATTTATGTTATTTAAGTAGTTAGTAACAAAACCTTTACACAGTCGAATGTGCTATAATGCTACACAGTTCTATTAAGTAACTAATTAATGTATTTATAGCAGTCAGTTTGTTAACTTGTTTCCAGCTCTTTTTTTGATGGTTCAAATTAATGGGAGCTCGAAAAGTCTAACTCATGTTCTCATCCAAAAAGCCAGTCCTCATTTATGGGTAATGTATTTGCTTGACAATTTAAAATCAGAACACCCCCCCCACCCCCCCAGCTTCTGCGTTCTTAAGATTACATGGAACAATAATTCCCAATGTCAGGACCGATTTACCTGTCATTAAAAAATTTGCATTTTTGCTTAGATGGGATTCAAATTTGCAACCCTTTCCCGGGCCATTCACGTAACTCTTGGACATCTTCACTGTCTTGGGCTTAACCCATTTCAACATCTCTTTAGTGGAGTTTTTTTTTTTTGCTCAGTTTCATTTTGTAACATTCATTTCAGATAAAGGATGATGTTGATACCTTTTCTATGGTGGATTTAACCCACACTTGAGAAAGGCTGCAAAGCCGAAGCGCCTTGTCGTTGACATCATAAAATAAAATATAATCATCACTGTGACTGTAGCAGTTTCCTCTATCCATACCAAATATTATTCTTCCTGGAATATCTTTGACTTGTACAGGCATGTGACACTTTCTCACATAGGCCACCTGTGTCAGAGTTCAGACATTACTGAGGCAGATGTGGAAATGCCAAATATGATGCAGAATTAAGTACACTTACTTTTCAACAAATAACATAACAAACGAGATGTTGTTGCAGCTATGGGATAAAATCTACAGCTGCTGACATCTCCTTCAACTCAAATGGCACCAGAGAAAATAGACTGCAAGGAGATATCACAGGGTACCATATACAAAAGAGGCATAGAGATTTTGTACCTATTTTAGTGTAGTATGGAGCTACCATTATTGACCAAGGGTGTAGGTTTATAATAATAGCTAGAGTAACATAAAGTTGCCTTTAATAAAAAGTCTGTCTGATTACATAAATGCGCTGACAAAATTAACGACAGAAAGGACACCATAGCTGTTCCAATAAATCTTTTCTATCAGTCTATTGAACATTCTGCCAGTATAGCCTAGTTTAACTATTTGGGTAACCATTATTGGGGTACTGGACTGAAAACGTACCACAAAAGGCGTCATATACAATGCTTTTTCACCGTTAGGGAACATATCAAACATCTGATTGATGTATGGATAATAATGGCCAAATCAAAACCTAACACAAAAGAAAGACAAATGTATAAGGGTGGGATACCTCATGGGATTCTGATTTCTGTTGGATACGATAATATCATTATAAACAGCACACATCATAATCAAAGTGTGTAAAGTGTAACACTTTTGGATTCAGAGTAGATTCAGCAATTGGCTTTATTGGTTTGTCCAGCCCTAACGAGGTAATCCCAGGACCAGTACCACAGATGTAGGATTTTGAACTCCATGTGTTTAAGCCTTTCATACTTCTGAGGCCGATCGAGTATGTAATACTACATCATTCTAAAGCCTGGCCTGTACAATGCAGTGAAACAGCTAAAAGGAAGATATACTAACTTTATCAATATAAGTTATTATCAGACCCTCTACTTCTCAATCAATTGTTTATGCCATTGGTTGTACTTCATCAACTGTGACTAAAATCCACTGTGCCAGTTTATGCATTGACCACCAAGGTACTATTCCGCCAGCTTATGCACTGACCACCAGGTTGTTATTCCTTTAGAGCAGCTATTTGAAAGGCTGACGCTCCTCTGTAGTGCTCACAACTATGACATTCACTTAATCAGACCAATTATGTTGAAGAGCAGTTTGATTGAGCTTCAAATGTATCTCTTTGTTATGATTACATAAAATATGATTTGTTTTAAACAGAGAGAGAATGTAAGTGGATGATTTTAACACATATTTAATTCAATGTAGTGAATAAACATAAGCTTTGTAAACACTGGGGGCCTTGGTAACGATTGTAACAATCATAAGAAAAGGAGCTATGCCGAATTCCTAAATCACTGTGTACTTTTGAACTAAAAAATAATGTCTTTTGCTCCCTGTTAATGCCCTTCACTGCCTGATTCTACTTAGTACCCTATGAGTCGTGCTTTGGTTATGCATGAACTATATCTCATATGAACAGCTGTGGTATATAGAGCAGTTGTTATGGCTAAGTATGTGCTGTAAAGATAAATTATTATTTTCATAAGTAATGCTCTTAACTTTGAAGCAACGTGACAGAGGAAAGCCCAGCCGTGGACCAAAGTGCCTTGCCTGCATAATTTATGTTTTTTCAGTTGTTGCTTTCTCATTTATACTTTCTTGAGGTACTCGGCATGAAATAGTCTTTCTAAAAATTGACATTGTTAAGAAAAAAATATTCCGCTGATGCCATAACTTTTGAAGGTGTAATACAGTTTACCAGAACTTCAACTCTGTGGGACCATTCTCCATAGAGGTGGTTGGCTGTCTCTGCTGTGCCCCTTTCAAGTGATGCTTCATTTTAAAATGCTCTCAGTTCTTGTTTGGGTGAAAGCAGCTGTAAGATAGTGTATTGCGGAACTCAGAATGCCCATTTCTTTCAGGCCTCGTTAAAATGTGAAATTTTATCTATGCAAAATATGTGCACATTTTGTGAAAAATTTGAGTGTTATGTATAATAAGCTTGCACAGTTGTCTGTGTGAAAACCATAGGTGAAGTATGCTACTCTTACGTTAGAATGAAGGAGAAAAAAAATGTGACTCTCTCCAATGCACTACTCTTTCTCACCCTTTACCTCTCTCAGTGTATGTTCTGCCTCCACTCTCTGACTCATTCCAAACCTCATTCTTCTAATATCATCTCCAAAATAACCCTTTCTAAATTCTTGACTCTTCTATTCCGCCTTAGCTTACCCCACACCTCAGTTTGCTAATATGATCGCCCAAACAACCCTTTCAAAATTCTTCCCTCATGAATCCCTCCTTTTGCTCATCCCAAACCTCATTTTACTACCATGATCTCCCTAATCCCTTTCTAGAGACTCTTCCCTTCTCCATCTCTCCTTTTACTCATCCCAAACCTTATCTTACTACTATGATCTTACAACTAACACTCTCTAGACTCTTCCCTCTTCTATCCTTCCATTGTCATACTCAACACAACTAGCAGACTTGCATGTCCACCGCCCAAAGAAACTCCTATTTCCCTATACTAATCCACCTCTAATCCTTTTGGGTTCCGGAGTAGTGTGCTACTCATTAAAAAGCACTTCAATGCCTTGTCTGGGGTAGTAAGCACTATATAAAAATGTAAATGTAAATTGATACTTGTATAGCGCACTACTCACCCGCAAGGGTCTCAAGGCGCTTGTACGAATACCGCTGTGGAACCCATCCTGGCTTTCCCTGTGAGGCGTCCACTCCTGGGCACCCCCAAGGTGTAGGCCAGGAATCCTTAGCGTTGTGAGGGCTGTTGTGGAGATTAAGCAAGCTATTGCCCAGAGTTGCAGAGTGGGACTCCATGATTGGAATAGGCACCGAGGCGAGAATTATCAGGTCCGTGGAATTTTGAACCCAAGACCCACTGAGGCGGGGAATTGAACCCTGGTCCTGGGCTAGACCTCTGCATCAGGGTCTGCCGCTCTAATCATTGAGCCACACTTCTCCACTATAGAGAGGATGTAGCCTAACAGCTAGGGCAGGCGACCTCAAACCTGGAGAACCGGGTTCGAGTCTCTGCAATCACACTCAACATTCTGTGAATCTGGGCAAATCACTTAATCTCCCTGTGCCTAACTAAAATTAACGTGTCCTTGTGTAAAAACTGGTGCTCGTGTAAAGCGTTCTGATACTCGATACCTTCATGTCAAGTTTGCGCTACATATAACTACCCGAACCGAAAAAAAAAATATATATATGTATATGTACATTCAATTATAATTACTGTATTTCCATGCATTTGCTTAGGTAAGGTCGGGGATTTAGCTTGCACAACATATGCTGCTCAGGCTCATGTTTGCTTTCTCAATTCTCGTGAGACATTGTCTGCTGGAATCCGTCTACCATGGGTGAAAATTTCTCAAATAGGTGTTTATATCAGAAAATAAAAAGTGCGCCAAATGCACAGGACTTAGTTGACATTACAGTGGAAAAATAAAATTTTCTCCCCGGTCTCCTTTCTTGGTATACAAATTATTTTCTAATACATGGGTAGCAACATGTTAATTGGCAAAAGAATGAGCTAAAACAGTGAAACACTGACAAAGTAACAAAGAAGAAAAACACAGTGAGACACTGGAGCGTTCCTCTGTCCAAGGAAACCCAGGTACCATTTAAGCAGAACCACCCTTTTTCAGTCAGGTTCATGCAACAAATTATGTTATTTTATTTATGTTTCTAGGTGATTCGTTAATAATTGGCATTAAAAGTACAGTAGGATGTGAGATTTCAGGACACAACCGTGAACTCCTAAGTTGAAAGCAGCTTGGCCGTGAAATGGTTAAGCGAAAACCGGGGGGGTGGTGGCGCGTCTCTGGGCATCTTGCAGGGCACATGGGACTTTCAGATGGACCCACTCGTGTCCTTATCAGTTTAACTAAGCAGGTAAGGTGTTCATTAGCAGGGCTGAGTAAAAAAAAAAAGGAGCGAATAATCACGGAAGAGTGCGAAGAACAAACAAGTCAAAGCATTTGTTCGTGCTGCAATCTACACATCAATTATCCCGCTGTGCTAATTACCACCTTTCCATACCCCAGGTACCTAAGCATTCACACTCACTCTTTTATGCTTCTGATCAAAAAAGGAAGGAGATGAGAGAAGCAGAGAGATGATGAATCCAGAGGTGAAATAATAAAATCCTCAGATCCAAATATTCTTCCCATATGAAAGTAAAAGTCCGACTCTTCGCCTGTTTTCTTGTGCACTTTCAAAGCCTCTAACATTTACAAGTAAAAGCATATCACAATTATTGGCTCTATTTTTAAAATGAGGTTCTCTGCTCTCTTGGCCTGCCCTTTGCCATGCAACTGATCGCAGATTTATGCTAGTTAAGATGAGAAGCGGCTAGGCATCCGGTAGCCAGCTGGGTGATTAGTGGAATAGTGCATCATTAAAAGGCAATGACTAATAATTATCTTTTTTTGTAGGGTAGTTCCTACGTTTTTTTTAAATGAAGTTTTATATAGCCCGCACTCGACCCAAAGGTTTCAGGGCGCTTTACATGAGCATCAGGTGCGTTACAGACGGACACGTTCATTTTGTTAGGCATGGGGAGAGGATGTGATTTTCCCAATGTGGTCTAATGGCTAGGGTGGTCGACCTCGATGGTGGGGAATGGGGTTTGAGTCTTGGCATCAGCTCAACATCCTGTGATTCTGGGCAAATCACTTAATTTCCCCGTGGCTAACAAAAATGAACATGTCCTTCAGTAAACGCAACTTGGGTTCATGTAAAGCCTCTGATACCTTCGGGTCTAGTTTGTGCTATATATATTTAAAAAAAAAAAAAAATCTGAATCACAGGATGTTGAGCGTCCCTGTCGAGACTCGAACCCCAGCTGCGAGTTCGACCGCTCTGGCCGTTCGGCCACATCCTCTTTACGTCAGTAGCGCAGAGAAGATAGCTAGGCAGCAGTCACCTTGATTTCAAGCCCTCGCTGCTTCGGCTGACTGCTTCCGCATTTGCGTGACAATTAGACGTGTGTTGTTTTGCCGCAGCTTAAGCCTGGGATCCCCGTTGGGCCCCCGCCTTCTAGCCAGGGTGCTCTTTTTCTCATTTCACAGTGAGGGGGGATGAAAAGGAAACCTATTTCCTGTCGCTCATTTGATACCTGGTAGGGATGCTATTCAGGTGACTAGGATGCAGGCGCAGAGGGGGGACAGATGTGATTTACACATTCATTATCATATGAATGCGAGCGCAGATAGGCCTGATCAGGGGCCCTGGCATCACCTGGGCAGCTTCCCTTCTGATCTTTATCCCATCTGAGACCCCAGGTTCCCTGACCTCTTTAAATCTCCAGCCCCCAGCTGCTACCACACAGGGGTTTATGACAGTAAGCAGCCCTCTGAAGCTACTAGCACAGATGCCATTCAGTACCGTGCCTTCACACTGGTTTTTTTTTCATTGTGTTCGGGCTTAATCAGGAATATATCCAAAAAGAAAGATTAACTTGCCTATTTTTTTTTTCTTTTGGGAGTTATCCAGAATACCGTTTCCACGCTCTACAGTATGCTGTGCATCATTTTGTTTTCTGAAAGTCGTGTCCATGATGCCAAACTACTTTCACATAGTTTATTGAACAACACATTCCATATAAATGTGCATACAAACACACACTTATACACAACTGGAAAAAGTACGCCCAGGGCTGTGTATATTTTCGAATATTTATTTGTTGAGTATTTAGACTACTTCTGGAAATGATAATGCTACTTTTTGGTTTCCATTCGTCTGGTTGTGTTGTTGTGGTTCTGTTTTAGGGAAGTGTTGTTGCTATGCACAGATTAAAAATTAAAAAAGATGAGCGTTTTTTGTTGTAGATGTATTGAAGAAATTAAGGGTCTCCATTTCAGACAAATATCTAAAACAACCTTGACATGCTTCCAGTTCCTTATACCTCTCCCTGACAGTTCTGGTGTGCAACCAGAACTGAAATGAATCCATGGGGCTAATGGGTTTCAAGGGGATTTCCTTATTTTAATCAAGTGTGGTATTAAAGAAAAATGTATCAGAAAGGAAACACAGACACGTTTGTGCTCCCATTTAACATCAACAGTTGAAGAAAACAATCACTAACAAATTACTTTCTAACAGGCCATAATTACAACTCAGGTTGTGCTTAACTGTTATTACCAGTATGTACTGTAATATGTTCTGGCGTCCTAATGTGTTATTGTAGCATTCTAATTAATCTTACAGGAAGTATAATAAATTCACAATATCAGATTGAAGCAATACTGCATATAGATTTATTATTGCTTTTAATCAGTTCTGACAAAATTAATTTTGCCCTGATTGCGTACATTTGAATTTGCATATACTTATTAAAAGTAATTTATTTTTTATGGGTTCCTTTTTATTAAAATCGGGCCTATGGCCCTAAAGCGACGAAACTTTGCCAGTTCCTTACCAATCATTCTAAAGATGCAGAAATCACAGTTATTTGTCACAGGAGTGTGTTTGTTTTATGATGTATTTCCACTTGGAGGCATTTCATGCAACAAAGATCTGATTTAAATTTTGTCCCAACACAATACTTTCTCATTGTGAGTAAGCAGGGGGCCAGTTTGTAGAAAAAGTTACATGAAAACAGTGGGTCAAAAATATAAGTTCGAATGCAGTAAAGGCATGTGAAGGTGGAAATAGGGTGAAGCTATATACAACCGAGAAGCCAAGCCTTGTGGGTAATCATACGATTTGTACCGATGAAAACCACTAGAATATTTGGAATTAGAATTGGTGTGGTTAGTAGAAAGCTATTAAGGGGCTAAATCACTTTTAAGTGGGATCATGCATTGTTGTGTATGCCTGTTGGACTTCACTTGTTGTTCTGAAAATTAAATTCACTACTGACATCGAGCAGTTACACCTATGCCCCATTCTGAGTACCGGGCATACACTTCATAGCTGAGGTATTTGCATACCATTAATTGAAAACTCACGTCTTATATAATGCATCTTTTAAATCTTAATATGCAGACTTCTCATCAACAACCAGTATGGTTAATAAAAGTAATATTTAGATGTATCGTCAATATTCAGATTGCTTTTACAGTGAGGTATTAGTAAGGTTGTTAAATTTCATTTTCAATTTCATTGAATTCTTGGGGGGCTCCGAATTTGGGTAATTGTCTGAAGTTGGAAAAGTGCTAGACATTTTTTCCAGGTTCTTCTTGATGGATCACCTAATTCTTGTTATCACTTTGAAAGCAATGGTGCATGTAGGGTTGCTTTACCCTCTTGAGCAGTGCTGGAATAGAAGCTGGGTCAGCAGGATTCAGGGTCTGGCTGGGACTGAAAATAGGCCTGCACACCAGAATAAGCTATAAGACCCGTGAAATAGTGGTTCACGTTTGCAAATCGGGGCAGTTGTGAACTGGTAAAGACATACTGTTGAGGTGTTTTGCAAAGTATGGGAGACTGTGTGCATTTGAACTTGCTCAACTCAATGGTTGTTGCACAAATCCGGCCCACCAGACCATAAACTAGGCCCACAAGCTGCCAAATACCCGGCCCAAACACTGCCCAATCACTGGCCCTGACAGATTGCCCTACAGGCGTGTCCGACCCAGTCAACATTCTCCCCCCCAGTAACTATTCTGGTTCCTGGTTTCCGCCAAGAACCTTTGCATCTTCTTGGGTGTGCAGCGTTACAGAAGGCTGACACTCCAACATATAAGAGTCAAGCTTCACAATGGCACCCCTATACTTTCAGTGTGTGCTGTGCCGTGCGGACCTTGCACTTGCAAAACCACTGTTGGGGTAGGGGCAAGAATTGAATCCAGCCAGAACACCTGGCTCTGAATGCGTCAGGTCTCAGTTTACTCTCATCTTTGGTGTATTCTGGCAGATAGCAGGTGTCAGAAGTCAAACCTAGTACATCTGGAGAGTGCCACTCCTTGCCTCCAGACTCATACGCTGTTAGTCACCCACAGTTTGCACATCACTTAACTTTCTCAAACTATAGTGTTTACTTACAGTAATAATAGCAACTGATAAACTACAAAATCCAAACACAATTTTGGGCTAATAAATATTCGTTGTTAATTACTACTCATTACAATTGTACCGATTTTTATAAACCTTAGAAGAACCAAAGATTGAGTTAAAACCCCATTTGTTTCACATGCATGCTTTTACCATAAATATACCTCTGTACACAGTGGGTGCATCTTTATAAGTTTTCAAGATTTGGAGCTTAATTGTGAACTACTGGTTGCTCAAAGGTATCTGCAACATATGCATTAACCCACTTAGCTATCTTACTCGCCTTCTCACTATCATATGGATCCTCTCTCCAATATGATACCCACTTTTCTACAGCAAGCACATTAACTCTCTAAACGAATTCAGTTTTCAACAATGTGGCCAGTAGATTACTCACAGATCTATGTTGCATGTGAATTAACCCCAGGGCACGAGTCCTAAAAAGAGAAGTGGGGGGACGCTGTCACCGGAAGTGACGTCACGACAGGAAATACCGTCACGAAAGGTGCGCTCCGATCTCGTCCCAGACACGCCAGAGTTAAGTCCAGCTGTTTGGCAGGGGGGACAGTGTCCCCCCGGTAAAATAAGTGGGGGGACGCCGTCCACCCGCATGGTACCCCGACTCGAGCCCTGATTAACCCCATTAGCTACCATATTAACATTATACCATAGGGCTTGCAGGAGGATATTCATAGTTCTGCCTCATAGGATCTCATTGAAGTCATAAATGATACTACATCTTAGAATAATTCCCTGCTGTCTGCAGGTCCCTTGAACAATTAAACCATCTACTTAATTTGCTAACAAAAATAAGCACAATGTATGCTACATAGCACATTCCAAGACCATTCATTGGCCACATAGTTCATATTTTTACCATTCCTCCTGCTGATTTGTGCATAATTCACACATATTGGTTCATGTTCACCTTCTTTGGTGCCCTTCTAAGGGTTTTCTTAATTAAAGGCTGTTTGGATAGACCTGCTGCACTTAGGATATACATTGTGAATTGGAGCTACTTCAAGCTGAAAGCAAAGAAGTTTGGGCACAGTCCACAAAACACCAGGACTACTTGTCAAACTGTACTTGCACCTGCTTATGCATACATTTGGATATATTTATAACCAGCCGCGGTCCGTGCACGTAACAGCGGTGGGGAAGTGGGGCAAGGGAATGGGAGATTTCGAGGGACGATGCAGAGGGAAAATTAAATAAATAATTATTTTTCCCTCTGCACCATCCATCGAATTCTCCCCTTACACGGCCCCACCGTTGTTACCTGCACGGACCGCGGCTGTTTGTGACTTTCATGATCTTCTCAAAGACTCCTAGAAATAAATTCAGAGATTCCCATGAGTACTCAGATTAGCAGCCATTTATGCAAAAGGAAATGGACATATGTGCATTTACTCGTCGAAATATCATGCTAATGTGCATTTTTCCATGTTAACATGTTTTTGTTTCTCAATGGGAAAATATTTTATCTAGGAAGAACCTGGCTTTCCCTACCCCACTACCAGTTTTGTGTTGGATCTTTCCTCCCCATTCTTAGCATGCAAATGTATATACGCCTGCTCTCGACTAAAGTAGATCCCTTCATGGATTCATGGTGGTGGTGCCACCAGTGGTTAATTTGTAAAAATAAAAAGTGCCAGGGCTCTCGTCAGGAGGCACCTTGCATACGCATATTTCTCCAATAGGCTCCACTGAGAGCAGAACTCCTGTGCCATACTAAAAATGAAAGCATCCATGCTCCAATACCTTTATGTTGAGTTCATGCTATAAGTGCTGGTGCTGAGCACCGGAAACCACCGGCTCAAATTAAGCACTGGGTGCCACCTACAAATATTTGGTGAAAACACAAAAACATGGAACTTTCTGGGTTTTTATCGAATTCTGCAAGTGGATCTATCCTGAAATGTCCACAAACCCACCAGTGTGACTAGAGCTTCTCACACAGTAAATCCACTTTACTGGCAGTTCAAATCCATGCTAAACAGGGTTCTGTGATTCAGAAATGTAATTGAAGTTAATGGTGCATTTAAATGTAACTTATATGCTTAAATATCCTTATGAATCTCTTTAATTTTCCTCCTTGGTGTAATAAGTTGGACGTAGTAAAAGAGAACTTTGTATTTCATTCAAAGAAACAATAATGCAATGTGTTGGATTTTCGTAGTGATTTCATTCATACGCATTGTTCCCTCCGGATCTGATACAAAAAGCATGACATTCTCCTGACCCCACATTTTGGCATGTATTCGTATTGGGGTATTTTCACAAAAAAATAATATTAAATTCACTTATGGCAAGATCCTTGCATATCAGACTTCTTATTGTCATTTTCACTGCTAAGAAATTCTGGAGGCCACATGTGTCTAAGCGTACTCCATGTGAAAGTGTATTTGTGTAGTGCTACTCACTTGGGATTAGTTGGCTTCAAAACACTGAAAGATATACTTTTGTAGGTGTCACTGTCAATGTAACTTGAAAGAAGTTCATTCCTAAAGCTTTAGCTGAAATGTCTCCCTAAGATATCTCTATTTAATATGAAACATTGCGACCTCCTGATTATGATGAATGTAATTTAAGGTTAAGTTTTCATTCTTGCTTAGTGAACATATATTTGTCAGATATATTTGGACTGACCATCTTTAGTGTTACATCTGATGTGTGTTTTGTAATCACTCGGTTATGTTGTTGCTACTGAGGTATATAGCGGCTGTTGATGGCCATGAACCTGAAGTGTTTATAGTATCCTTGTATGAATTTATGGCTGGGTAGGTTCCCCATTCCATCACCATTCAAACAATCTGGATGTAGAATTCAGAACCCTCATATCTTCAAAGAGTTGTCATTAATGTCTGTTTTTATAGGTGTTAACTGCCCAGCCATCATTATTTTAAAACAATAATGTTTACAGCAGAGTTTGAAATTGAACAGGTAAAGTTGGTTGGTCCTATGGTAAATATATATGATTTTCTTCATAAATGCGCATTGCTTAGGAGACCCATGTTGGCTTGGCCCTTCGCATTAAAATAAATTTGAGGAAGTGGATGGATCCGGATGTCATGAGGCCAGCCCTAGGGTTGCTTGTCTCCATAATGCAAAAAATCTCATGTTAAGTTGGCAAAAACTGAACATCAGTAATGCTACCCTTAGATGGTCAGTAGGGCACCATTATACCCCCCAAGAATATACTCTAGCCACTCGAAGTCAGCCTTTATGGTGCTATGTTTTTATGGTCCCAACCTGGCCAATTTCCAAGGTTTTATAGCTTAGCCATCATTTTCTTCAATTGACTTCACTGAAAATGTGAGGGGGTGATATCATACACGTACACCATTTTTGGGGTGCTAACTATTAAAGTAACCAGACTCCCCCAAAAAAATCAACTGCGAACAAGGGCATGTGTGCAGTACCCATAGATGTCTCAGCCAGGCGGTTTTATTCTGATTGAAAACGGATGAAGAGTGAGGATGAGACACATATAGTTAAAATAAGGTCGGGAGGCTTTAGACCAGGAGTATGCACCTCTGCCCTCACTGTGTAATGCAGTTCTGGCACCAACCACAGGATGGCGCTGTGTACAGATGTTTGTGATTAAGTATCCTGATGGGTGAGATTTCTGGTTTTGTTATGCAGTCACATTGTTATGCAGCTGACTGGCCCTTAATTTCTTGTGGTTTCTAAAGGTGTGTTTCTTAAAGTTATTTCAAAGAAAAAAAAAGTGTCTGAATTAGCAGGCTCTATCAAAAAAAAAACTATGTACGCGAGGAACCTTTCAAAGGCAGAGTCGACGGGCAGTTTACTTCTGCGAATGCGCACCTAACCTCTTTTTTTTTTTAGTGTTGTACCTTTTCTGAGACAACTGGCTAAGATAAATAGAGGAACAAACGTTGATAAACTGCACGCCTCATTTGGAATTTACACCTTTGTTAAGGTGGCTTTTGGCAAAAGAATGTCCTTTAAGTGTTTCACACGGGCATGTCAAGATTACAAGATTGGAGAGAGGATGCGACGTTACTGACAGAAATGCTGACTTTGGGACTGGGGAACCAAGCTCGAGTCCCGGCGTCAGGTCAACATCCTGTGATTCTAGGCAAATCTCTCAATCTCCTCGTGCCGAAAAAGAAAATGTGGCCTTGTGTAATGTTACTAGTGCTCATGTAAAGTGCTTCAATGCCCGTGGGCCGAGTTTGCGCGATAATAAACTGCGAAAATAAATATACATTTATTTCAAAGGGGGCTCGTGGCAAACGCCGCGGTTTCAGTTAGAGTGTAACACAGTCACGCATAGAAAGTGTGCATAGAAAGTGTGCAGGGCACTGGCATAATGTCATCAGTGTTGTCAGAGTGAAGCTATGCCACCTTAAGAGACTAGCCTTTGGCAAGTTTTAAAAGTCCTTCTCAACATCCATCGATGACAGTGACACTACCTTGCCATCCAGAGAAAATATGATGGCCCTATATTTTCAAGATGCTGGTCGGAGTCATTGCAGTGTTTTATGATAACATTGTGTATTGGGGTACCCCGTTCTCGCCCGTGTCTCATGCAGATTTAAATGCAGCAAAAAGACTACTTTATTTATTTGAAAAGACTTTGATTGTTTTTCTCCCCTCGGGACGCTCTGAGGCACTTTACAGCTACCAGCAACCCACTGCTCACATGTGGCGTGGGCCATAAATTAATCAGCCCCGCAGGGAATATGCACACAAAGGGGGAGTCAGGGAAAGGTTAACCCAGAGAGTAGGTGTTGCTTATCTTGCAGGCTATCCCACTATAGCCAGGGCTGCTGGAATTATGCGATTGTGTGGCTGCAGCGATTTTTGCATAATTATAGATTTCCCGCATTTGCCACATAATCTATTATCTGATGCATAATCTGCAGGCTTTATTTTTTTTAAATGTTTTTATCTCAAACGGCTCAAAAGTTAACATTTTATTACTTGTGTTGCCGTGCCGTGGAAGACTCTTAGCGTACAGGCACTGGTACCTTTCTGCTGCTTTTCGCAATATTTGGGTATTAAACTAATACTAATGAGGTGTAACCAATGCCCAGAGCGTGTTATCAAGTTTAAGAAAGAAAAAATAATGAAACACTATTAAAAATGTGCAGCATTAGGCCGCATAATTTGCCTTTCCTTGCTGCATAATTTACTCACCCCTGCCACATAATTTGGCCCGCTTCTGACGCATAATTCGAGTGCCATGACTATAGCTCAGTGCAGGATGAACCTATGGAGGAACAGATGCTCATAACCTGGACTGCTAATCAGTGCCTTCCTTTAGACTCCAGCCAGCTCTTGGAATATGAGATAGGATTTGACTTGAAGAGTGGAAGGCCGGGCATATGTTTTATTTGTTTTCCGAAGGGGGATATCTAAGTGTTTTCCATGGGTGTATTTATGGGATAGGCCCTCTTGAACTGCCTCCCCTTTCTTGTCAGGATGATGATTTCCTAATTAAGAATGATATTAAATCCAGAAATGTTTTGCTGTATTTGCTAGCCGCCATCTCACCACAGGCCTCTGTAGCACATTTGTGAACAATGGACTTGGAAAGTTGCCTTCCCCCAGTGCACTTCTGTCACAGCTGCTTCTGACTCCCAAGCCCCCTTGCTGACTCCATTGCCTCTGTTGAGAAAGGGTGCTTCTGAGTGAAGTTCACTCTGAGGAGTGGAGACGTTTCCAGAGGGGAGCCCCAGTGTCCAGTACTGTGACATGCAGTACCACACACAACACGAAGTACCACACAATAGAATGATGAAGGGGATCTGTGGGAGCCTCAGTGCTCAGTGCTGTGACATGCAGTACCACACACAACACGAAGTACCACACAATAGAATGATGAAGGGGATCTGTGGGAGCCTCAGTGCTCAGTGCTGTGACATGCAGTACCACACACAACACGAAGTACCACACAATAGAATGATGAAGGGGATCTGTGGGAGCCTCAGTGCTCAGTGCTGTGACATGCAGTACCACACACAACACGAAGTAGCACACACTAGAATGATGAAGGGGATCTGTGGGAGCCTCAGTGTTCAGTACTGTGACATGCAGTACCACACACAACATGAAGTACCACACACTACAATGATGAAGGGATCTGTGGGAGCCTCAGTGTTCAGTACTGTGACATGCAGTACCACACACAACATGAAGTACCACACACTACAATGATGAAGGGATCTGTGGGAGCCTCAGTGTTCAGTACTGTGACATGCAGTACCACACACAACATGAAGTACCACACACTACAATGATGAAGGGATCTGTGGGAGCCTCAGTGTTCAGTACTGTGACATGCAGTACCACACACAACATGAAGTACCACACACTACAATGATGAAGGGATCTGTGGGAGCCTCAGTGTTCAGTACTGTGACATGCAGAACCACACACAATATGCAGTACCACACACAAATTTTGATGGAGCCCTGTGTAAGCTCTGTAGTCAGTACTTTTGTAAACAGTACCACACAAAAGAATGATGATTGGACTCTGTGGGAGCTTCAGTGTTCAGTACTATAACATGGAGTACGACACACAACAGGCAGTACCACACACGAATGCTGATAGGACCCTGTGTGAGCTCAGTAGTCAGTACTATTACACACCGTACCACACAAAAAATGATGATTAGACTCTGTGGGAGCTTCAGTGTTCAGTACTATGACATGCTGTAAAACACACAAGAGTGCTGGCGCCCTGTACTATGGCACGCAGTACCTCACACAAGAGTGCTGGTGCTCGACACTATGCCGTGCAGTACCTCACACACGAGTGCTGTTGGTCCTCGGTGATCTCAAGTTGTCCAAACACTGTCACATGTCCATGTAGAGAGTCGACTGAATATTGTTGCAAGCAGATAACAGGAGAATGATGTCACCACCATATACATCTTCAGTGAAGGACTGAAGGTTCCCCGCTTGAACCAGGAGATGATTGTGCCGGTAAATTGTGTGAACATGAGCCTTTTATTTTCCCTGCAAAATGCAACTTTGAAGACTAAGCCGTCACCAAGGATGAAGTCAAACTTTTCAAAGATAGTTCTATCAACCACATGCCTCTAACCTTCCAGTGCATCATAAAGTGCATGTCCTGTACCTTCTGCCCTGGCTTCAGTTAACTGATAAGGTGCTTGAGGCAGAGAGTTTCTGGAATCCCTGGCTATCACGCTGTACACTCATAATCTGCTGGCTAAGATAATGTGTTATCATTGTTCATGAGATAGTTCAGTTAGAACATAATACAATTCACATGCGGCTGCCTGGGGACCCGATTCAGTAGCAGGGTGCTGGTTTAAAGAAAACTCGGATACCACTTGCCAAAGTAACGCACGTGTTTCCATCAGAAACTCAGCATAGAAATGCTGAAATAGACTGTGGTGTTAACGCTTATTTTATCAGCTGTGCAGGTTAAAACAAAGTAGAAACCTTTTTTCAGATACTGTTTAAAGCCGCCATCTTGTTTATAAAAATGCTGTAAGTTCCAGCTCAGTGTTCAATTTGTTTTTTTAAATTGTCTTGGGTACCTATACTTTTGAAACTTGAATGAAGCATGGAAGAAAAAGCCTAAATGCGTTCAATCTACAGGACTGCCAGGTGCCTGTGTATAAGGAAAAACGTGCACATAGCATGTGCTGTGACAGTCTGCCTGCCTTTTCCCCCACCCAGCATTCATGCTGCCAAGCACTGCCAGTGTCAGCAAATTCCAGTACCTGGGAGTGACCGGGGAGGGGAAGAGCATGGTCAGGTGGCTGCAGGCCATGGCGTCTCTGTCAGTAAGCTGGAGTCGTGCAGAAAACATTCAGGATAAGAGACTGCCCTCAGAGACAGACAGCCTCGGAGCAGGCCTGCTGATAAGGCTGTCAGTGTTCAACCTTGGCCCTTTTACCGGCAACTCCATTGTTACATTTACTTGTGTGCACATCACCCAACTTGAATAAACTTGCAGCTGCAGTGTTGTATTTAAAAGCCAGTGACAGAGCAAGGTCAAAGTCTTGTACTACTTGAACTGGATTTATGTATTTATTTATAAAATGTTATATAGCGCGAACATGAACCTTGCGGGTATCAAAGCACTTTACAATGATCACAGTGAAATGTATAAAAATAACATCATCGAGCATGGAGAAGGTGTGGGCATCTCTCCTAGAGAGCAGACCAAAGGGTCCGGGGAACAGAGGAAAACGTTTCTTTGAGCAGCAAAGTCTCATTTAAAACACAGAATAGACTGTAAGAGGTCCCATCTTTGTGTATAAAAGGAGAAAAACTGCAAACTAAATATAAAGGCTACATTGTGAAGGTTGCTTGATTGTCTACTGTGTTTTGCAAAGGCCCTTCTGTCCTCTAGAATCCATTACACTTGCAAAGGTTGTACATTACATCCTATCAAGATGTCGCCATGAGCCTGGCTCTCCAAAAACAAAACTATAGCTCTTTTCCTGTGCCACACCCAGTCCATTGGCGTAGATCTTGTGTTGTGTATTAGAGAAACTCCTCTGGGATGAAAATTCAGACCTGTCTAGTTTATCCACCTCCCACCATACCCCATGTTCTCTGGCCCAGAATCATTTGCCCATGTTTGATTAGGCTAATTACACTGTGAAGCTCTGTAACTTCTGGCATTGCATCTTGGAATAGCTTCCCACATGACATTTGAGTAGCTAAAATCACTTGGAACAATTGAGGCCTTGGTCTTCGGCATATCAGTAATTTAATTTGTTTAGGGATGTACTCTGCAAACAAAATGGTAAGAGTGCACTTTCTTGATGATAGCCCCAAGAGTGGTAAGAGATTTATTATGCTTATAAATGTCAATCACCTATCCTAGTTCTTAACTTATCCCATATGCCTCATCACAATCTTTTTTCCCATGTTGCCTCCCTAACCCTCAAAGCCCACTGTGGCCTTCTGTTTCTTTCTCTTTCAATCTCCCTCAGGCACTCACTCCCAGTTCTAGAGCCTGATACCCCCCTCATCCCACCCCCACAAGTGAAGGGCTGGGGTCAGATAGGGCATTCAAGCTCCAACACCTTCAAATTTGCCACTGCCTCCTTTCTTTAAAGTGTGGGGTCGGAGTCTTTTCCCATCGCCGCGATGATCACCAAGGTGGGGACGAGCAAAATGGCCCTGAAGTTTTTTGTGACTGTGGATGTAATGCCACACTTTCAGGCCCCACTTTTTTCACCCTTCCCGCAATAAATATTGGGTTTCTGAGTCAGGCATCTACACCCATATCTCTTGCTAAGGCCAGGGAGGCGAGAGAGCATGGGAGGGACTAAAACCTATGCATTCCTACCACCTAACAATACACACTGCTTATGGGGTGGCTTCTGCTCATCTTATATCAGTGCTTAATTTGAGCCGGTGGTTTCTGGTGGTCGGCACCAGCACTTAATTGTCAACACCAACACTAATAACAGCTGCCACATGGTGGTGCTGTTTGTAAAACTTAGAGATGAACAGAACAGCAATTGTTTATCAATTCCGGAAGCATTAAAAACAGCTAACACCTGCCGCCCAAGCCATTTTTATAACCTTGGGAGCCTGGAATAGGCTGAATTGTCACACTTGTAGCAGTGTGCTGGTTAGTAGTTGTGTAGGTACTGCCACTGGCAACGCTAGCAGTGGCAATGGGTGATGCAAGCTGCCGATGCCACCTGACTACAGCCCTGGCATTTATTTCTGTACAAATTAAGCACTGCCTTAAATGCCTCTTACACTGAGCAATAGATGACATTTACCCAACAGCTTGTGAAGTTGGAAATATATTTTAGACTATGGTTAATTTACATAAGGAATTTTTTGAGAAATTGTGGCATTAATCAAAGATGGAGTACTTTACAAAGTTATAAATCGTCTGCAGCAGCTAACTATCAGTTAGCACTTGTGCATGTCATAACATCAGTGCACGCTTTGCATATTATGCAAAATGTGCTCCATTAATCAATTGCCTTTGTTGGAGACCAATAATTTCCTAATAAAAGTTTGGGAAGCGTTTTGCATTTGAAGCATGTTTGTGAAGGAAAAGGCTGGATACATTCAGCACAGCAAAGTTCTAGTAGGTCAGCATACCACTTTATGCCGAACAATGCGTTGTGATTTTGCAGGTGGTTGGCGCTATCATTTTATAAGTACATTTGTCCAAGTGCTCATTGGAATGTTCATATAATACTGACCTAATTATGCATAGAAAAAAAGATAAGCCATTCACTTGATTCATTTCTTCTTTTTACATCCAAAAATGGAACAGAAAGGCCTCTATTTTCTAAAAGAAATTGTTCGCTTTTATTGCAGGAAAGTAGCAGCTTGTGCAAAACCAGAACTGTAACAATTTTATATTCCAAAGGTTTTGTGTGTATTCGGTTAGTTACAGTAATTATACCCAATAACTGACAGCCAAAATCACGTAGGAGAAAGCAAAGGCTGTTTTCTCACACAGGCCCTGCTGCAGAACATCTGCTGAGAGATTTGCATATTAATTAACCCATATTAACTCTAATTATTCTGGGAAATTATCAAATAAATTGAATTTTCTAATTTTAACCTTTCTTTTACTTGACGCGTGTCGAGGCTGAGAGGACACACCGGGCTATCTCACCTGGGCAATGAGCAAAGGATCTTGTCCCCCTCCCCTCTGGCTGCTTCGGCGACCTGGGGCAGCCTGGGGAGGCCTGGGGAGCTTTTGTGTGCCTACCGCGTTTTTTTTGGCTTCTCCGCCTGCTAGGGCCTCGGTGTTTGCTGCGAGATGGCGCATGTGCGCATGTGAGCACAGATGGCGGATTTATACAGGGGTGACGAAAGGTGGTACCTCAGAACAGTTGAGCAAACCTTAAGTTTTTTTTCTCCAGCCTGTTGTTTAGGCCTGAGCAAATAAATTGGAGTTTAATTGAATTAGAGCCTGGCTTTAGCCACTGCCTCGTGACAGAAAAATATTCAATACCCCCATGCCCCCCCCCTCCTCCATTGTTCGATTTACACATCACTGGCTCGCTTGCCTTTGTGCCTCGCTCAGAGTGGCCATAATGTGTTGAGCTTTTGTGTCTGCTATCCCTTTCGCTTCTGTCTGGTTTGGGCCATTGTGAGGTGCAACGTGGCTGTTTTGAAAACAGTCTTACAAATGGGTTACCGTGCCAGGAGAGACGCTGGTGTGTGAGAGAGGCAGACGTTCAAACACGGGGACCAGCCCAGTAACACTTGGGAAAAAAAGACACCCTCGTTTGGTAAAAATGTGTTTACATCCCGGACGGAGATATTGTGTGTACATTCATCAGAGATGCATTCTGCGTAACTCGAGTGAAAAGGCGAGGATACGCTGAGCAGTCATTTGACGCCACCAGGGCCCTGTAAACACCGAAGTATGGTTTGTCAGGCCCATGGGATGGGGCCCGGAGTGCTCATTTGAATATGAAAGCACAGCCCCTTCTGTGGAGACCGGCCCCCTTCTTGGAGTCGTGCAGGCCTCATTTGCACCTTAATGGCCTCACCTCCCCCGGTCAGGTGAGTTCCCTCATCCCAAGCCGGATGCCCTGGGCGCAGGGGGGCCTCCCCGTCATTGCTTGCTAATAACGCAGGAAGGCGCACATCACCTGAACTTCACACTCGCCCCCAGCGCCCGCCACCTCCCAGGAGCAGGGGGGCGCCATCTGTGCAGGCCGGCAGCCATGGATGCGATGGCTCTGCAGTACCGTCCGGCCTGGGAGTATGGGCACTTGTACCGCGAGAAGGCCGCCTTCAGGAGCAGAAATACGGCGACGTGTCATGCAGGTGGGCTGCGCACATGCGTAACTAGTTATCTCATGGCCGCTGTGCGCTAAATTCGCGTAATTCTTTTATTTGGTAAGGATGGCTTTATCCCGGGCGCACAGTATCTTAAGGTGTCCCTGTTTTTATTATTATTTAAATTGTTGAAATATCGGAAGCTAAAGAGCTAGCGCAGTATTTGTTTGCCCTGCCCTTGAAAAGTCCTGCGTAAGACCTTGACGAACACCTACGCTGTGTATTAAACGTTGCGCAAGTCGTGTTGGCAGAAAGGTGAAGTCAGAGACGCAATGCCGGCTTGGACAGAGTTTCCTTCCGTTATGGTCGTTGTTTTCAAGGCTGCGTGCAAGGCCTTATTACTATGAAAATGATTGCGCGACAAGGCCTGCCCTCGTGCCAGATAAGAGCACAAAAAAAACAAGCCTGCCGCCTCGATGGCTCCTCCTGTACCACCACTCTGGCCCCGGCGCTCTGCCTTCCCTCCCAGCTGAACACGCCAAAAGCGAGCTGCAGGCGCTACCTAGCATGGCAGGCCAGGCTGCTGCGTGCCAGGGTGAAGACACACAACTTGTATGTGAAAGTGCGCGGGTTGGTGTCACTGTTTCAGTGTTGCTCCAGCACACACGACGAGACTCTTAGAGTGTGCGCGTGCCTTCTGTAATCAGTTCTTCACGAAGTCCAGCTGAGGAGGCAGGTTAGCAGGATGTTGTGTTTTTTTTTGTCATCCATCAGAAATAGCAGCGTTTGCCGGGTTGTGTACTGCGCATCGCCTGCTCCTATTGCAAACTAACAACTGTAGGAGACCAGAGAGCCGGGTCATTCCCTAAAGAGAGGGCAACTCAAAATGACTCCTACTATGAAAGAGAGACTCCCAAAACGGTGTCCTAAAACGACCAGATTTCAACCGGACTCCCTCAGTACAACGATGTAACTCTGAGGCCGGCGTTTGGCTGTTCGCCGCAGCCCCGTTGCTGTGAGATTTCCTACAATAGCCCTCTGCGCCGCCGGACTGTACTTTCAAGGGCCCGCCTGAGTGATAGCTTTATTGACTCGTGACATGCTTGCTACATGTGTACCTTCCAATCAGCGTGTGCGCGCGCTGTTCTTTCCCTTTACCAGACACGAGAGACAGAAGCTGAAATACGCGTCAATCTTTCCCCTCCGCCCCAGCCCACTGCCCCCCCCCCACACACAAACACACATACTGAAAGTGGGCAGCCCTCCGTGCACACTACCGAAGGAGCGTAGCGCCACACACGTCAGTGAAGGCACACAACCCCAGTATTCCACACACACCTCGCTGTAGGCATGTCCCACCAGGACATCTCAGACACATTATTGGAGGCGCAGAGCTCTAAGCGTATCACTGAAGGCACACAGCCCCACAATACCACAGACACACTACACTGAGGACATATAACCCCACAGACACACCACACTGAAGGCACACAGTCCCATAACCCCAAGAACACACCACACTGACGGCATATAACCACACAATCCCACAGACGCACCACGCTGAAGGCACAAAGCCCCACAGACACACCAAACTGAAGGCACACAGCCCCACAATCCCACAGACACACCACACTGAAGGCTTATAACCCCACAGACACACCACACTGAAGGCTTATAACCCCACAGACACACCACACTGAAGGCACGCAGTCCCATAACCCCACGAACACACCACACTGAAGGCGTATAACCCCACAGACACACCACACTGAAGGCACACAGTCCCATGAACACACCACACTGAGGGCATATAACCACACAATCCCACAGACACACAACACTGAAGGCACAAAGCCCCACAGACACACCACACGAAGGCACACAGCCCCACAATCCCACAGACACACCACACTGAAGGTACATAGCCCCACAATCCCACAGACACACCACACTGAAGGCATATAACCCCACATACACACCATACTGAGGGCATATAACCACACAATCCTACAGACACGCCACACTGAGGGCATATCACCATGAAATCACACAGAAGGCATATAACCACAAAATCCCACAGACGCACCACACTGAGGGCATATAACCACACAATCTCCCAGACACAGCACTGAAGGCACACACCCCAACCATCTCACATGTATCTCTGAAAGTGTACAGCCCCACAACTCCACACACACACTTCTGAAGGTGCTTAGCCTCACAATCACACACACCTCAATGAAGGTGCACATCCCCCTAATCTCACACACACTCCTAAAGGTGCTTCTCTTGACAAACCCTCACACATTGTTCTAAAGTTTCACCACCGACAGTCGCGTGCGCACACCTGTGAACGTGCCCAGCCCCGCACCCCACCTGCACGTCTCTGAAAGTGCGAGCCTCACACCCTGCACTGGGGACACAGGCATTATTTGCTCTCGAGCTGACAGAACATGGAAGACTTTCACTAGGTACCATTGTTTACAGCTTGCGCGAGATAACACCGCGCCTGCTGCAAATGTCAAACTAATTATCGGCAACATTTAGAGCCGCGTCACAGGCCGGGCTTTGCAAATTACTTTCTTCAGCAGGTAAGGACAGACTTGCCATGAAATGCCATCTTTAATTGCTGTTGCTTGTATACCTGAAGTGTGAACATGGCAAGAAGGAAACTGTAACCGAGGGCATAGGATCCTCAACTTAATTACATTCTTTTTTTACTACACGTGTATATAAAGCCACACACAGTCGCGGTGATTTTGTGTAAAAACTGAAGGTAAACCCGCATTTTCACTAAAACGTCGCTTGGTCTTATATTAACAGGTATGCATTTCAGGCGCATACATCTCTTCTTTCCCCACTATGGCATCTTTAAACAGTATTGCGTTTTATTGAAGTGCACGCAATTGCACAGTGAGTACTTCCCTCACATGCACAGTGTACATCTGACGCTCCCTCCCATCTCGGCGTCACGTGGCTGCCTCCCTGACGCGAGGCACACCGAACTTCTCCGAAATGTACCGAGTGCTTTCTGCATCCTGTCAGTGCGTTTGGCCTTTGCCGCCGCTCTGGGGTTGGCTTGTTTGCGGCACCTCGCAGAGAGATGGGCAGCAGAAGCCCTCTCTCTCTCCCCGGAGCCCTCTCTCGCCCTGCCGGTGGAATTCCCGGGCTCCCACTCCCTCGGAGGCCTGAAGTAACAGCCTGTTTCCGTGCCAGCCATAACCTCTGATGCGCGTGCAACATTCTGCCGAGGCCCAGGCGAGAAGCCGCTCGTTTGACCTAATGGAAAGAACAATGTATGGGCCGAGGGTGTCGTGTGTAGGAGGGACTTTCATTTCTGAAGGGTGGCTGCAAGCGAGGCGCACACTTTGTTGTGCAAGTGGAACTTTCAGAAGCAGTGACCCGTTTTCGTCTTCGAGAGGTGCCCATTTTAAGCCTGGTCTGTAGTGATTTTGGAAAGGGGCGCCCTGATCAATAAATTGCACTGGTACAGGACAAATCTCCACGGGATTTGAGCACTTTTGTACCGCGCTGGGTAATTGTTCACTAGTTCTCAGGACTTTTGAACTAGTTCTCAGTACTTTTGCACTAGTTCTGTGCAGTTTTGTACCGGTGCAGGGTAATTGTGCACTATTTCTGTGCAGAAAGTGTTGTACCCAGATGGGCAATTTGTTAGTAAGCGATGTGCACTGGCGTAGGTTAATTGTGTACCACTTTCCAGGCATTTTAAAGTGACGTCTGCTTTAATGACTCGTGCAAAAACAATATGGGCACTAACCGACCACTAAAAAGAAAAAAAAATCGTCAGTCTCGGTGCAAACGTCAGTTCATGACTGGTACAAAATTGCCAGCATTTCATTTTCTGTCGATGCCAGGTTGCATTTTGCCACAACAGCCCTGTGAATTGCACCCATTTGCATTTTTCGGAGTTTGTTTTGAAAATGGGCTTTTCCCCAGATATCACATTTTTTTCTGGAAGCAAAGTGACTCGTGGTGAATTTCACAGTGCAACACAAGGGGCTCCTAGAATCTACGATTTGCATCTGGGCGCTAAGACCCTTGAAGGGGTGTAGATCTTTCCATTTCTAACCGGTGAATGCGAAGCAGCCCCCTCCCTTCAAGAGAAGGGTGTGATAAAAGAGGTACCTCCACTCAGCCCGTCCTTAGCCATCTTGGTAAAGGAGAGCTGACAGGCGCTGTTTATTTAGCTGAAAAGTATTTACTGCTATTTGTGAGGCTGGACCCTAAAGGTTGCAAGGTATTCTTGTCCCTGATAGTGATGGATGCTGCGACTCTGACCCCATACAGTCAGACATGACTTCATGGCTTGTTTAGATTGTTCTGATATTTGGGACTCCGCGGAGTCTGTTGAGAAATGATTTATCTCTCTCGCTTTTTTTTTTACCTCGAAGAAAACATTCCCCGTGCTTTCCTGCCGAAGGCCCTGTCGCCCATCTGGGTAGGGGACGCGGAGGGGGTTACCGTTCTGTACACAAAACACAGGCGAGGCCTTAAAAGGCATATTTTTTTCAGCATAAAAGCCCTTTAATGCCTGTCCAGCCTTAGATAATTTTATTCACTCTTCGCGGACCTCCCTTTATGTCCCCTGCACCCAGAGATCACTTTTAGGAGGTGGGCTGATAGCTTCCCAGGCCTCAGGAGCCTTTGTTGCAGCCAAACCCCCCCTTGTCTCCGCGCTCGGGGCATTTGTAAAGAATCTTCTCCTTGTTGCTAAGAAATGGTTAAACCTCCGTGGCCAGTAAGGGACGGGAGGGGGGGGGGGGGTCAATATCGATTGTCCGAAGGTATATCTGGACCACACAGCTCGGGTAGGCAGGCCGCAATATCTGCTTTTTTTTGTAGTTCTGCGGGCATTACCCGGCCCGAACTTGCCTAAGCCCTTGTGGTCACACCTCTTGAAAAGGTTTTGTTTCCCCCGTCAATTGGTATTCAAACCAGGTCAGCGGATTCTGTGCGCCCGGCTCTGCCGCCGTTTTCATTTTAATTTGCACCTGTTGTGCAGTTGTTCAGAAGGCAAGTGCAGACCCGCGGATTATACAAAGATCATATTATGAGCAGATATGCACGGTGTAATCTTTTTGTCCCCAGCCTCACACGACAGGAGGAAAAAAAATCGCCCCCTTTTTTTGTTCCTTTCTGCTCCCTGGGAACCTGTCAAAGCAAACAGATATGACTGACTGAAATTTGTAACGAGACATGTTTCAAGAATTCTCTGACACACAATCCGCCTTGTTGTCGTTTTTCCCTCCCCTTTCTGGCACTTTTGTATAATCCGATAGCTGGCAAGGGCCACTCGAGGTAGCTCAGTTGATAACTTAGACGAGGATTGCTTTATTAGGCGCAAAGGAATCAAAATGAACCTTAAAATTGTTCGCATTTTTCCCCTCCGGCTCTTTTTTCGCTCCCTCCTGTTCCCATGATGTCATGGGCTGGACTTGTTTTTTTTGTTGTGTGTGTGTGCGCCTTTCTGAAGAGTTAGGTTAGCAGCTCTTGGCAGTCCGGTGTGTGCGTAACGGATGGTGTGTTTCTCGAGCTGAGCTAATGCCCCGTGTTTATTGCTCTAATCTTTCTTGTCTGGTGGTAAAGTGGACAATTTATGTACTAGCATGTAGGCCGAGAGCCTTGTGAGGGCTGACTAATTCAGAAACAGCCACCTTCAATTGAGTTCACAGACCTTATTTACAGGCTGTCTATTTTAAGAAAAGCTACAAAGCATTTCTAGGACAGGCTCCTGCAGGAGGGACTCGCTGGCTGCTGGGGGTGACTCGAGTGCGTGATAGGTGCGAACGGTGCCGCCTTGGAAGCTCCCGCCATTGTGGTAGCACGTGCGCGGCGTACCTTGTCGTATCTCCCTCACATGGGACACCCCATGTCGCCCGAGGCCAGGCAGGACACACTTATGCAGCGGCGAGGGCTTTACGTGAAAACGTAGAGGAAAAAACTACATGCGAACTTCATTGTGTCAGTGCAGGAAGGGCCGGGGGTACTTTTGCACTAGTTCTCAGTACTTTTGCACTCGGTCTTCGCAGTTTTGTACCGGTGCAGGGTCATTTTGCACTATTTCTGTTGAGAAAGTGTTGTACCCAGACGGGCAATTTGTTTGTAAGCGATGGCCTATTGTGCACTGGCGCCGGTTAATTTTGTACCACTTCAAGGCATTTTCAAGTGACGTTTGCACTATTGCCAGCATGTCACTATCTGTCGATGCTGGATTGCATTTTGGTGGGGTGGGTTTTGTATCTCTGCCAATCTAACGCTAAGGATGTAAAATACATCAGAACATTAACATTCTACATACGTTAGGGTTGCATGTTGCATTATGTTATACAATAGTTTGGTCTAGTGCGCCGCTCGTTGGCCTCGTGGCACTATGGGGCAATTATTCCTAAAGACATGTTTGAGTTGTCGAATTTTATGTAATATGAGAGCCTATAGCTGCATGTTATGAGTACTGATGTGTAGAACAGTAGAGGTTGACAGCCGTTTACTGGGCTTGTAAGAATATTTTTACACTAAGGGCACGTTCTTGCACCTAAACTTGACCTTCCTCTTTTCTTTCCAGTTTTGAACTATGACAATGTAGTGGACACGGGTTCGGAAACCGACGAGGAAGACAAGCTGCACATTGCGGAAGACGACAACCTCCTTAACGCACTGGACCACGACACTAGCCCGGCTAGCCTGCCCAACCACGCGTCGTCCCCGCACGTGGGCCAAGGACTGTTGGCGCGAGAGGACGACGAGGATGAGATGAGGGAAAGTGACGTGGATCATGTCTGGCACAGCCATGACATGCTGCATGCCTCTGTGAACGGACCGGGTGAGTCTGGCCTCTCGCCTGCATGCCTCTGGGCCTCGGACACTCGAGCTTCCCAAACATTTCCCAGAATGCCCCGGGGCCGGGCGATAATGAGCGCTCACGTTGGGTATTGTGATAAGATGCGGCTGAATGGGAGTGTTTGGCTTGCAAACACTTGGGGGAAAGCCTACCTTTGCAAGTGAAGAGCCCCCCCATTCATGTGATAATGTCGAGTGCTTGTCTGACACCTGCTCTTGTAATGCACACACCCCATCACTTCCTTCTGTTATGTGCGAGGGCCTCTTCACGCTTCCACCTTGTCAGGTAGCTTTCCCATTATTTACTGCTTAAGTGCTTGAACGCCTGCTAATGGCCTACGGGATGGGGCTGCGTCCGGGCGGGGGGTGGTGATGGGGGCTGCCCACAGTGCACAAACAATGAGCAGTGTAAGGTATATTGAAGGAGGTGCTTAATGGTCGCCAATGGAAGCCTCACAGTAGAAGGGGACACAAGCTATGTCTTTTTTTAAAAAGCAGCACCTGGTGAAAGCTCGTCCCTGTGTCCCTAAAGGCGCATATCGCTGCCTTGGCTGATTTTACTCCTGTGTGGCTGTCGGGGATAGCCTTACTCCTGAAGGCCTTTAAAATAGCATGATTTCGATGAATCGCCTGTAACAGACCCCCCCATGCCAAGGCTGGACTTGGATTAAAAACCATCAGTAGGTTATTGTCAACACAGTACCGGAAAAAAACATACTCTTGGTTTAATAAACATGTACTAGGGTTTGTAGATCATTTTCAGGTGTGGACCCCACCAATCCCTTTCAAAATGATTCCTGGCTGTCAGTTATTTTTCTTATGCACAAAACCTATTCATCACGCCGCTACATGTGTAATAATATTACTAGGGCTCCTTCATCTGCACATCGGGGGCTAGCTAACCTCTGCCTTTACTGTTAGCATGTCTCAATGAACATTTTTTCATTTATTTACACCTTCATTGTGGTGTGTTAGTCTGCAGAAAGAGATTATGTCGAGGCCATTTTCTGTTGAGCTGTAGGTAAACACGAGTAGCAATGGCAGCTAATCTCTGCAACCCATGAGAGTACCCTTTTCTTAATTACAGCCCACTACAAAGCATACCTGGTCTCCAAATGTATCTAATTTTATTACATAGAAGAGAGCTTCGTCAGCCTGCTGCAGGTATTTTTAGACACCTGCAGCTGACATGATCAAACCGCAGTGCACTGACTCAGGCTTTCACCATTTTGAGATGATGAAATGAGTACTGACTAGGTGAGGTTTTACAGTGCTTTCCGAAAACGTGTGTAAAGAAAGAATATGTACTATAAT
>NC_141687.1:1600501027-1600528527 GCF_964263255.1 Lissotriton vulgaris | reverse complement strand
AAAGCGACAAGTTACATTGTGCCTGATCCATTTGGTCTCTTGTTTTGAGTTACTAACAGGCTGAATAGAAGTACATTTTTATGGGACATTTAAATTGTTGAAATTGAGACATTATCATAGTCAAGTGGAGGCATTTTTAGCAAGTTCATCCAAAATTCCAGAAGGAGAGATACTCAGCTCGTTGGCATGTAAAACAAACACAACTTACCGGAACTTCCGCTCAGGTTTGGTGCAATGTTCATGTTGATAGCTGTACATCACAATCACGGCCAGTCCTATGACTGGGCTTCTCTATCATGAGTTTCCTTTTAACTGTGGTGAGTTCTGGTCTGTAGATTCCTGCATTGTATCTGAAAGGATGAGGCCTCTTTAACTGTGGCGATTTAAGTGTTCGACATTGTTAGGGTCTAGTATTTGACAAAGAAGGCAGTAGGAGACATGAGTAAAACAGATCTATCCAAAACTGGCATTCCATGATGAGGTGTTGCATTGGTGTTATCCTTCTAGGGCAATCTTAACTTTGACATTATTTTACACTGACTGTGAGGGAGCTAACAGCTATGGGGTCATCCTGGCCTACAACCATCCGATGTTCATATGCGTGTTTTCCAGAAATGCTGTCCATTGCCCTGAGCTTTTGTGAAGGTACCCATTCGAGCAGCTCTTTCCACGTGGTTAACTTCACAATGCCACTGATCTCTGCTGTTGACTTAAACCACCCGGCTGGCATAAGCTTTTCCCCAAACAGTGTGGGTGGACCAATGCATTGCTTTGGCCACAAGTCAGAAATATTTTTATATCCTATATCACCCTAAATATTATTCTACCAAATTGTTTCAGCTGTTTCCAATGGGTTATTATGAATCTTCTGTGAGTCTGTGCTGGATGTAGTATCTTACTACGATCTAGGGTTGTGACTTAATTTGCTACGAGAATCTCCACAACCACATTGCCCCATCCTTTGTCGTTCACTGCTCCAAAAATGCACCATAGCTCAGTGATTAAAATGTACTTACAATCCTATCTGTCTGTCGACAGAGAATATGGTAAAAAGAAGCAACATTCAAGAATCATCACATTCCCGTACTTATAGTGGGTAACTCAACACTGAAATTATTCATTTTGGTGGCAAATCTCCAATTACACTTCTCCTTTCTTCAACACGTGTCAGCTACAATGAGGAAGGAAGTCCAGCAGAGATCTCCAGCATTACCAGTATCAAGCAAAACAAAAAAAAGAAAACAAGCTGTGTATTGCTTTCCCCTCACTTACAGTAACCTTATGATACGCGTGACTCTTTAGTACAAGAAATCACATGAGATGAGCAAAGGAAGAAACACACACAATAGCAACATTTATAGTCCAGAGCGGACTTCAGAAATACCTTGGCCTGAACCGAGAGGTGTTTTAAATTGCTGGCCTTCTTCCCTTTTTCATCTGTAATCATGTTAAATTTGTGTATAAATTAAATATTTTTGAATACAAAAAACTTGGGGCATATTACCAACAACTAGCGATAATTATCGCTATGTTGGCTTAGCGGCAATATTTTTATCGCCGAGCTGCGGCGATTTTTATCGCTTAGGAGCCTTGCTATTATCAAGGTTTATCTCCTAAGCGATAAAAATCGGCCAAAATGCATGAATATCGCTGAAAAGTCAGCGATATTCATGCATTACCGAGCTAATGCTCTTAGCCATGTTATCCACCTCCCATTGGATAACATGGCTAAGAACTGCTCCGGGGCAGGTGTTCGCTTTTGGAGATAATCGCGCTTAGCGCGAATATCTCCAAAATTTGGTAATAGGAGATAGCGATGTTAGCGACTGTTTCCAGTCGCTAACATCTTGGCACGCCCACTTTGCATGTCATTAGTGATGAATATCACTGACATGCAAAGTGGGGCCCAAGATGGTTGCTATCTCCTACTAGCTGTCGCTAACTGGTGTTAGCGACAGCTAGGTAATAGGGAGATAATTTTATCTCCGCTTTCTTGGCTTTTAAAGCCAAAAAAGCTGAGATAAACCCCCTTGATAATATGCCCCGTGTTTTTAAAGTCAGCAAGACGGTGTAGCTCCAAAATGATGAGGATCTCTGCAAGTCCCTGTGTTTATAACTTAATTTTAAAACTCTACCATTTTTGACCAGTCAGCTTATGCAATGCAAGCAAACATCTAAAGCTAAAAGCATAGCAACTGAAGCTGCTTGAAACTCCTGCCTACATGAGAGTAGAGTGAGGAAAACAGGTTCCCAACCATACTGAAAGAACTTTAACAGGAGAGCTAAGCTTTACGCCTCTTATGTTCACACAGACAGGTCTTCCCCAGCTGTTACGTACAAAGTAAATTCAGGCAAAGGAACTAAAGAGTGTCTGTGAGCTCTGAGGCCTCACAAACAAGAGATGGGATGTGTAAGCACAGCCCAAGCCTCTCCTGTGTTTACCATCACTTCCAGGAACAGGCCAGCGCTTCACAGGTACAAATAGCTCTGTTGCACTTCACTGCCTCCTGCAAAGAGAAAGTGTTTCTAATACTCCCCGGACCTGCTTTCCTGAAGCCTTTAAGTTGTCAGGAGCTAACACCTCTGCCAGTGACTGTTTGCGTGCCACAGGGTTTAAGGTAAATGTCTTCTTGTGTGCATCGCACAATTGGGTTCATTCAGATGGCCGAACAAAGCCATTTCATGGAGGCTTACAAGACCTTCCTTTGTTACATGACCAAGAATGCATTCTTGTTCTTGCAGTTTTCTTGATTTCTAACGTATTGTGTTTTCGCAAACGTTTGTTTATTTTTTTCTTTCTTTCTTTATTTTTTGTAGATGACATCAAGGATGATTATGACGCCTTGGGGCCAGAAGCCACCCTCCAGCCACCTGTAAACAATGGCACTGGTAAGGAACATTTCCTGTCTCCAGCAGAGGTCAGCTTCATGACCCCAAGCTCCTTTGTGAAATAATAGCATGTTTGGTTGTGCATGCTAGGAAACCTAAATGGTTAATACAATTGTGCTTCTGGCAGTTTGTGATTTTAGCATCGTTTATAATAATCACAAATAAATGACTGAATTGACCCTCGTGCTTTCTGTAAGGTAGTAACTGTGTGTTAAGAAGATAGTTCAAATTTGACTGTAAAAAAAAGTACTGTTCTTTCTTTAAAGTAGAATGTTGTGCTTTCTTGGATTTGTTGTTCTCTTCAGCAGTCTTATTCCTACTTTTCCTTTCTCTTGTTGCCCCGCTTACATTTTGCCCAGATGTTTCATTTTTCAGAATACAATGTGAGTACCTTAATCTTAAGATATGTATTTTCCATTTATCATCACCACCAGTGAAGTTCATCTGTGGTGTTTATGTTGTGGTTGCAGTTCGAATGTGTGCACGTATTGACTGCTTTTCGCTGTAGCAGAGCAGCCAAGGCAGTAAGCATTTATTGTGCACATTTCCAATGTCTTGATTATTAGGTGGCACCTCTGTCAATCACATGGCATAACTGTATAGTTCAAATTTAGTATCTTTTTTTAATGAAAAGGTTAGGGAGTAGATCAATGGAGTGATGCCGTTGGTATCCAGCAGATTAACCAATAACTACTTTTGCTGTTCTTAGAGCTTCTGAGAATCTCATTTTAATGTTAGTTCGTGATTTATTGACTAAACTTTAGAAGAAATACATTTATTTCCAATTTAAATGTGTCCCATTCAATTGAGGCAGTTTTAAAGATAAACAGTCTTCTGATACTTTGCAAGCCATCTGCTAACTTACAGAGTCAAACAAAAGGGGATGATGGACGGAGCGTATGAGCAAATCAAACACTCACCTCCAGTCAACTGATCTGGGTTTAATCCATCACCATTCTTTAGCTCACTCAGCCACCCCAGTTCAGACATGGTCATATGTAAATCAGTCTGACCCTGTGCCTCATGGGAACAGTCCAGCCCGAACTGCCAAGCCATGTCTTCCCTGGGCCGGAAACAAGCAGCCTGAGACCGGTTTCGGATTCATAATCCTCATCAGCCAGGCTATCTTGAATCCAGTGGCCAAGTTTCAGAGTCAGGCAGCCATCTTGGATCTTGAGACCAATAGACCAATATGCAACAGTTTGTAATTTGGTGACATACTTAAAGGTTTTGCTACCCTTCACAAAAATAATTGCGTACTCCCCAGGATTGTAGCCTAGGTACAACATTATATCAGCCCTTACTTCTCAGGCGTCCCCATCTTTACCCTTTGAGCCAGCAGAAATCACTTGACCTAGCAGGTCATTCCCTTCATCTATGAAAATAACATGATACAGAATAGTCATTCCAATGTTACAGTGATGTTGATATGGTCACATCAGGCTCTGTGCATAACAAGAACACTGAAAAAATTTGATTGTGTTGTAGCATTTTCCGTGCAAATATGGACTTGTTGTCCAACCATGTAATCCATAATCAGCTGCATAATTTGCAGATTTCAACAAAAAGAACGTTTCTAGCTCAAATGGGCAAACGTCATTAAAATTGCTGAACACTGGGTGCAATGCAGCACCAGACACTTTCAGAACATTAAGGGGGCCATTAGAAGTCCGCCCGTCATCCTACCAGTGATCTGGACCACCCGCCATAAGTGTGGGGGTCCCGTGTCCAGCATTGGGATGCGCCCGCCACAGTGGGGGCACATCCAGCATTCTAACCATTGTGGCGGACGGTGCACTCAGCACCGCCCGCCACAATGGCAGGAAGGCATGCTGTGCACTTCAATGCACAGCATGGCAGGCACCACATGCTGCCTGCCATGCTGTGCATGGAACTGCTGGGGGGTACCATAGGTACCCCCCATGTGCACCCCCACCCCTCGGAGTCCTTGGGGACCCGCAACGGGCCCCCACAAGCAATTCCTGCCTGCCGCCGCCACGGAAAGGCATCTGCAACAGCCCATCCTAATATGGCTGTCAGTGTCTGATAGACACCGCCAACATATAAACCGTTTTCCGCCCCGGCCGCAAGGCGACCGGGGAGGAAAAGCGGTTTCCGTCCGCCGCGGTCCCCCCCGCCATAGTAATATGGCGGGGGGAAATGGGTGGCGGGCGGGCAAGGATGTCGGTCAGATTGCCACTGCCGGCATGGCGGTGGCGATTCACCCGACATCCTAATGGGCCCCTACGTTTGTAACCATCAACGGTTGATTTCTAGAATCATCTGCAATCAGCTGTTTAGAGCTGGGAGAATATTGCACAGATACCGTAATATCATTGACTGTGGCAAATGATTTTAGGGATAAAAGTTGGAGCGGCCCGTTCAGGTAAGAGTGGTGAGGCCGGGTTGGGGAGGGTGGTATTTTGACAGACAACCAGGGAAAATCAATTATTTATTTAATTTCCCCTTTTGGTCGTCTGTCAAATCCCCCCCTCCCTCCCCAACCCGGCCTCACCGCTCTTACCTGCAAGGGCCGCTCCTGGATAGGAGGAAACAAAAACTACAAGTACTTAAAAGTAAGTCACAGGGGGTGGATACATTCATTTCTTCCTCATCATTTTTTTTGTTTCGCTAGCAACAAAAAATTCATGTCTACATCACATCCACTATCTCAAAGCTGAAGTTATGGGGTCTCTCAGAGTTTAGAAATATTACAGTTATGTTGCATTTCTTTTTAACAACTGCTATGTTAATTCCTAAGGAAATTAACAGTGGCACATGTACACATTAAATATGAAGGGTATTTTAATCTTATGTAAAAGTGTTTTTAATAGAAAGACATGTCGCAAACTTGCTGCGTGTTTTGCACTTCCTTGCCACATAGTTTAGTCAGGCCTGCTGTACAATGTGGTCCACCACTGCCACATTATCCCAGTGACCTCACTTATAGCTTAAGCTTGTACCTTTCAGAAGAAAAATTTCGAAGTTCTATTTTGCTTTTTCAAAAAGCACTTAACAGATAGTCCTTGAACTTGGCCATTTGTGCTCAAAAGCACTGGCAATGTTTCCTTCTAGTTCATGACGAAAGAATCGGTTGGCCATGCTTCATTTAAATGTGAAGATGCCAGGTGCAGCAAAGTGGACAGGAAGTGTCCGGCTGTTCTCCATCCCTGTGGTACTGTAATGTTAACGGTCTCTGAGTCAGCTTCAAGAAAACCATGTTTATGCCTGCTTAAAAGTGGTTGTCATGTGATCTCATTTTTATTGCTCTTTCTGAATAGATTAGAGACGTACCAACTAGGCCATTAAAGTAGGTTTAATCTACAAGTGGTTTAAGATTCATTTGTCATCGAAATTAATTAGAAAGTCCATGGTTTGATTTGTAGCCATTTTTGGCAGGAGAACATAGCACCCGCCAAGTACCCATTCATATCAGTATTAGCAGTGTGTTGTGGCACTGATTGAAATGGTGCAACTGGCCCTCCCTTCACTGTATCCTTTGTATGCCAGACCATAACTACTCTAAGAGTACAATTGCAGCAATCTATTGGGTGATGAGTTGTGTCCTCATGTTCAGCTTGCTTTCCTTTGTAGTCAAGAATAACCACTGCACGACTGACTTTGAGGACTACTTTGTCAAAAGGAAAATGGAGGACGGGGACAACCACGGGGTTAGCATTGCAGAGTACCTGCAGCGCAGCGACACCGCCATCATCTACCCAGAAGCCCCCGAAGAGCTATGTCGCCTTGGCACGCCAGAGGCCAACGGGCAAGAAGAAAATGGTAAGGTTGTAATTCATTTTTAGCCACCGCCCTGACCCCTTGCAGCTGTTGCAATTATAAATGCACTACGCGCCTGGGTGTTTACCTTCGCATTTCAAGAACAGCTGCACAGGCATGGAATTCCACGGGCAAACTTTCCAATAATCTCCGCGAGTTGAGCCTGCGAGTTCCTCACATTTTCTGCCACACTTACAGGACGACTAAAAAATGTACGCGTTACAATTTTCCTGTCAGCATATGGGTGTTTCTCTCCTAAAAGGGAGCACAGTAAAATTTAAACTTGATGTTCAAACAGAACTGAACTTGTCATGACTTCAGCTGTTGACTGCAGCAATTTACATTAGTGTTCATAACATCATATACATAGTAAAACACATCCACACAAATTATAAGGCCATTAAAACACCATGGTAAAGATCTTGGTGAGGGGAAAAAGGGCATAATGTGTCCTAACTTCTGGAGAGTGGCACAGATGCATTTTCCCAAAAAAACAGAGTATCCGGTGATTTGCGTAAGCCTGTCTGGGTTATGGTAGGGATGGTGTGTGGGGAGGGAGAGCACTCTGAGATGATGGCACTCTAGGGTAACAGATTGCACTGATTCCTGTCATGCCGTGCTGGGCAGTAAGCCCATTAGCTGCCATTGATTCACTGACCTTTGGCCTGAGCTCCTCTTTCCTGTCTCCTGGCTACAGACCTGCCACCTGGAACTCCAGATGCTTTTGCCCAACTGCTGACCTGCCCCTACTGCGACCGGGGCTACAAGCGCTTGACATCACTCAAGGAGCACATCAAGTACCGCCACGAGAAGAACGAAGAGAACTTCGCCTGCCCCCTCTGCAGCTACTCGTTCGCCTACCGCACCCAGCTCGAGCGGCATATGGTGACACACAAGCCGGGAAGAGATCAGGTGGGGGGCTCGCTTTAAGTGATTTCTGCCTAGAATAACCCCGTAGAGAAACTATATTGCTTTGATTGGCAATCATTATTAATTTTTCATGGCATTTTGAAGATGCAGATCTTTTAATGGTAATAGCTTTAATTGAGGTCTAAATGATTTTTTGATGGTCTCTTCTAATATGATTTAATAGTCTTATGTTCACGATCGAGTGAGTGTGTTAATTTCTAATTGGGAAATTTTATTTGCACTTTAACTTGACTAAGGTTTTCGTTTTCATGTTACTCAAAAATGGTTGTTCTAATTGTACAGTATTCAACATCCCATCAAATTTAATAGCATTTTCAACTAATTTTGCGCATGTGATTTCTAAGTCACTGCAAAGGCGTTTCCCATTTATTTTCCTATGAGCCGTTTGCCACGCTTAGATGACAGAACCGGGTTTCTTAAGTATATGTATGTATGGCTTACATTATCTCTAGCTTAATAATATTAGGATATTGCAAGCCACAGACGAGTCCTGTGATCATAAACATTCACAAGACACCCATTTGTGGACCTTTATTAGTTCACAGACCTCATTAATAACTTGACAACTGTGAATATGTATCTCTTGCACAAGTATTCTTTTCATATATACCCTGCTTCACACTTAGCAAAATACAGAAGTTATGAACTAGAAACCATTGCAATAATTCTGCCACTAGATGACGCTATAAAGACAAGGTACCAATCGATGAGCCTGGCAGGTGCTGGCTGCCGCCATTTTCTATCTGTTCTCCTTTTCCAGTACTACGTGGGAGTGATATAGTACTGTTTATGGCCTTTGGGTTATGTTTGCTGTGACGTCACTCTAACTCCACTGTGTTTGTCATAGGTCTTTCACTATCACGCCCTTTGATTTTGTATATGCTGCCAATATAACTGAGCGTGCACACTTATAAGTGTGAAAAACACCACGTAGACGGGCAGAGCTGTACAGCACTAACATTCCCAAAAATATGTAATAGTATTTTGATTCTGAAAATGAATCTATCATGTGTGGCTGTTAGTCACAGTTATTTTGGGATGTCTTGAGTGGTATGTGCTCAAACCAGGGCTCTGTACTACATAAAAAAAAATCTTAATTTCAACAGTTTTTCTAGTTTTATATGCAAGTATCCCAACGCACAAACAGCTTCTTTGCATTCATCGTGTCAGAAAACAGTATATTTTCCTTGAAATGGTTGCAGCTGTCTGGATACACTTCCACCTTCCCTCGCTTGAAATTGACATGCAAGAGTGCAGTGATGCTGGCGCATTATGAATGGGAGCTTTGGTGTTGAAAAGTCCCCCTCATTTGCTCATGGCATTTACAATTAGTAAATTAAAATGATTGTATCATATTAACAGTGGCACAACTAAAGTTTATGGTCGTCTCCGAGGGCCGTGGGGGGAGAGAAAGCAGCTGTTGCTGTTTGTTTATGCAACTCAGCAACATATGAGCGCCGGTCCCTCAATGGCGCTCGGCGGGCTGGGCTCGGCTTGATCTTTGAAGGTTGCTGCTGTTTGAACAAACCTCCCTGTGTCCTGTGTGACACCATCTGTCTCACCAGGAATGTGGGAAGATTCAGCACACCCTAACAGTTGTCACACCGTTTCTCCGCTGTCTTTCTCGGAGAGGCTTTTGTGCCACTGCTGGTGACCCCTACCTTTCGGGAAAGGGTTGTCGTTTGCGCGTGCAAAATTCACATTTCAGTTGTTATTTACAAAAAAAACAAGCAAATGGGTTGTTTGTGGCACCGCCAGGAGAATGTATGCTTCTCTGAGCCTTGCATCGCCCTGCTTTGTGTCCCTTTTCTCTGTCGTGTGTGTCAGCAACAGACCTTCCTCCGATCAGTATGATATGAAAGTATGAAGTTTTTAAGGTATCACATGAAATGTGCTTTTTTCCGTTGTGTGTGCGCGTCTGAGTTCATTTAAAATGTCTCTGAGTGGCCTTCCGCAGAGACTTGGCATATTGAAGCAACACATGCCATTGCTGGAGGAAAAAAAATTGGGGTCTCATTCTGATTGTTCTGTTCTTGCATAATTTGTGAAATTATATCTCCGAGCCCTACCTGCAATTAGAGACTCAAATTTGACAAACATTTTTTGGGTTATTTGTGAAGATTCCCAGGGGTGGCATTTGCTGACAGTTGATTAGTTAATGTCACTGCAATGACGTATGTCACGTTATCGTCTGCAATGTTGCCCATCAGAGTGCTGGTAGATCACAGGTTCAAAGTTCCATCTCAGCCTTTCATCTTTTTTGAGGATGTAAAACGTGTAACATTGAGATGGGTTATAATAATGTCTATTGCCCAAACATCCGCAATAAGGTTGAGGAGTGCACTATCCATTATTATGAATTATTTTATACGAGAAAACGTCAGGGGCATATTTACTAAACCGTCACACACATCAGTGTACCAAACAAAGTTGCTGAGCTGCATGAACAGGAGAAAGCTGAGCAGCACCATATCTACTAAGCTATTTTGCTCTTTAGCTCGCTAAATGCGCCAATGCAGGCCCCCTTGCAACATGGCAGCAGCGGCTGGTGCAGGTAAGAGAGGTGGGGCGGGTCGATAGATGACGGAATAGGGAAAATGCAATACTAAAATAAATAAAACCACTTACCTTGTGTTCACCGCATCACCGACTCGCAATGGATCACATTACATGCATTTTGATTTTCATTGGCAATTGTGAATCGTAATGAACATTTGTGCATCATGAACCACTACTTTTCATTCACAAAGTCAGCTGGCTTGGCGAATCCAAAGTCTTGTCTACTTGAGGCATAAAGATTTGTTTCCCTGAACATAGAAATGGATGTTCATCCTTGAAAATATAACGTTTCATTGAAGCAAATGAAAACTTCCAAGTAGAAAACTGGAATAGCATTTTGGTTTGTGGTTTTAATGTATTAAGCTTTAATATTGTACCTACTTATGTTATTATCTAGGGGAACACTTTGAGTCTTGTAGACATCACATGGCTTTTCCTTTCTAACTAAAAGATCAGTCCTGTTTGCATAAGTTCACGTCGAAACTTCTCTGTCTTATAGCACCAAATTCTGACCCAAGCAGTGAGCAACCGAAAGTTCAAATGCACGGAGTGTGGCAAAGCCTTCAAATACAAGCACCATCTGAAAGAACACCTGCGGATTCACAGTGGTGAGTTACTGATGAACTTTATAGAAGGGTTACATTGAGCGCCTCTGACTCTGATATCCACCCCACCCTCATCAAAGTCAGTAAATAACAGTCAAAAACCCAATTTGATCTTTCGGTTAGAGAGTAACTTCTCAAACCGTATTTATTATCACAATCATAAATTCAAAACACTACACATAGGGACAGTTATTAACCATTTTTTATAAAATCTTTTGCACCCAATGCATAGTAAGCTAAACATCAACTTACCTACCATCCGGTTCCTCCTTGAGCATCAAAGCATTTTTGTGAACTCCAGGTTTACTTCCTCAACGGATAGACCTGGCACCGTTACCCCTTCCAAGCCTGAGAACAAGCCCCACTTAAAAAAAGCCTCATGTGTGAGAAACTTCCAACCCTGGGAGCAAAAGAGATCCAATTTTATTCAAAACCAGGTTCTATTCCATATGTTAGAGGAATATTTCCCCAGAGAAACACCCCTGAGGTATCCCTAGCACCTGCTGGAGAGATGGGATAAATTGTCTCTCGGTGCAGCCCGCATTCTCCACCACCCCAAAACGCCACTAAAGTTTGAGCAATCACCAGGAATGAAAGGCCAGTAGGGCTGCGGAAGAGAGTGACCTGCCCCCAGTAAAAGTTTAAAAATGCTTCAAGCAGCTCCTTTGAGGTCCTCATAAAACTTGTATTCTATGGGTTTTTATTGAGCAGATCCATCCTCCTGGCATACCTTTCTTGAAAAATCCCTGTCCTTTGTAGTTTCTCAAGTCACATCTTTAATGTCAGAGCCATAGTTGTTTGCCAACCTTGTAATATCAGTGATCTAGCTACTGCTAAAGATGCTGTGATAATTGTCCAGCCGCGAAGTTCGTCCAGATACCTTATAAAGGACCAGTTTTGCTTCTGGCTTTATTGTAGCTGAACACCCTTGCTTAATGCTTGAAAAATCACCTCCCAAAATTGTGACGGCTTGGGACTCAAAAAAGATATGCAATCCATCCTCTTTTCTGCCTTGGGCACATCTAAAACATTTATTGGGGATGGATAAATACATTTTATGAATTACCATGGGGTATAGTATGCCACCCACCATGATAGAAAGCTCATTCTCTTAAAGTTAGCTGCTCTGAGGGATTTATAAGCTCATATCAAAATATGTTCCCATTCTCCAGCTGACAGCTGGCACTCTGTCTCCTGTTCAACCTTTTTCAGATGATCCTCAATCAGCGTGAAATCTGTGTATTTCTGAAGGGAGCGATACCAGTTCCCTATCCCCATCAGTTGAGTTTTATACCATAATGTTATCAATGCCTCCTGAGAGTGATTCATTTCTTACTTTTGAATTTCATTAGCTACTCATAACCTTTAATGTGAATGAAGCTATGGTCCATCCCCACCCATTGGTAAATTTCTTCTGAGTTTGCTATCCTGGTCCCTAAATAATCACCCAGCTTCCGATACCCCCGAGAGTCCCACTGTCTACATACTGTGTTGATAACACTAATCCTATCCCCTGACATTCATCCAGCCTTAACAGATGATGACATGAAGGGACTTGTCTAGCTAAAAAAACTCATCACTATCTAATTAATTTACACTAGCACCTTAAAACTAGTTCTTTTCAGCAATCTTGCCATCTTTAAAAATACTGGATGGTTGCCTACGCTCTCCAAACTGATATTCTATGTGGGATATTTCTAATGTGATACCAAAGTGACCAGAAGTGTCCCCTCCAACAATGAGCTCACCCTGCCCTAATACAACAAAGGACAAATAGTATCACCTAGAAAACAGTGCAGCCACAAAAAGACCACGCTTTGTCTCATACCCCTTTTATTGGGTTGCAACATTGACTATACCATAGCTTCAGAACTCCTTCTTAAAATGCCTATAAGAAAGAGATGGAAGAGTTGGGAGAGAAGAAATCCCTCAGCTCTCTCTCTGAAGGGGCTGATTATCGTGGGGAATGGAGGCAGTGGCGTGGTGAAGAAAATGGCAGCCACAAAAAGACCACGCTTTGTCTCATACCCCTTTTATTGGGTGGTACACTTTCGCCCACATACACCCTACCTCCTGTGAGCCCACACAACACAACATGGGTACAAGATGTAAGGTACCAGACCAAATCAAAGGATGTCTGCTATCCACTACCATGCCATCTTATGTCCCCTGTCCTTCTGCAACCTCTATATTGGAGGGTCTCATCATTCTGGTGGATGCCTTGAAAAAGTGTGCTTATTTGCATTTTGTTTATTGAATAAAGTTTTAAATATTGTTTAAAGTTCTTCTCCTATCTCTTGTTTGCATGGAGGGGGGTTAAAGTATGTGCCCCGACACTTTTGTCTGAGATCACTCAGTCTAATCTAGCTATAACCACTGTGTGCTCTGATGTTTTGCAAAATGAACAGCTCTTAAAAGCAGTTTGCATAAGTGTCCACGTGCTGTTAGGCAAAATCTTTGTTTATGATAAATTTGAATTCCTCATTGTGTAAGATCCACCTGAGAAATGTAGGAGCTAAGGGACTATGTTTGTGGCATAAATATGTTTGTTCTGAAGGCACAGAATTACCAAATGAGAGGTAGGGACTCAGATATGGTCCCACTATCTTTATCCGCTCCTCGGGCCAAGTTCATTTAAAAGAACTCTGTATTGAGAACTCACAGGATGAACACATGCTCAGTATTCATTCTAGTTTGTGCAGGTTCCTACCAAATGTGTTGTTCCTTAATTAAGATGTAACAAACTAGTCCGCAGTCCAAATCTCTAAGAAGACTAGGTTATAACTTGGTATAACATTGATCTTAAATTGCGGGATTCCAGAACTGTAGAAGTAGACTCCCATCTTCAATAAATTCCTAACACTGATAAGTTGAACAATGAGCTAATTAGTACATTTGTATCTTGAAAGTAGTTTGTTGGTTATATTTCTGTCCCAGAATCTAAACAACTTTGATAAAGAAAGGCCCAAAGAATGTGTGGGATTTGAGTTCTTTTGTTAGCAGGTTGAAGTATTGGCCACTTTCATGGTATGTTTTTGGTGCTTTTGTTTTAGTGCATACCTGTTCAAACAAAATTCAGACTGGTGTCGATGTACCTTTGCCCTGCAATACATTTACTTTAAATATTTCTTATCATTTTAGGTGAAAAGCCCTATGAATGCCCAAACTGCAAGAAGCGTTTTTCTCATTCGGGCTCCTACAGTTCACACATCAGCAGCAAGAAATGCATCGGCTTAATCTCCGTAAATGGCAGGATAAGAAACAATATGAAGACAGGTTCTTCTCCAAACTCTCTGTCTTCCTCTCCCACGAATTCAGCAATTACACAGCTGCGACACAAGTTAGAAAATGGAAAACCACTTAATATGTCTGATCAGCCAGGCTTACTAAATATTAAAACTGAACCACTAGATTTTAATGACTATAAACTTCTAATGGCTGCCGCACATGGGTTTAACGGGCCAAGTCATTTTATGAATGGCGGACTTGGGGCAACTAGTCCATTGGGAGTTCATGCTTCTGCACAAAGTCCAATGCAGCACTTAAATATTGGAATGGAATCACAACTACTTGGGTACCCAGCCATAAACAGTAATTTGCGTGAGGTGCAGAAGGTCCTACAAATTGTGGACAATACAGTTTCTAGGCAGAAAATGGACTGCAAGTCTGATGAGATCTCAAAGCTCAAAGGCTATCATATGAAGGAACCAGGATCGCAAGCAGATGAACAAGGGGTTACTTCTCCTGGTATTCCACCAGTTGGTCTTCCTGTTGTAAGTCATAATGGTGCCACCAAAAGTATAATTGACTATACATTGGAGAAGGTCAATGAAGCCAAAGCTTGTCTGCAGAGTTTGACAACAGACTCAAGGAGGCAGCTGAGTAATATGAAGAAGGAAAAGTTACGCACTCTAATGGATCTGGTAAGTGAAGACAAGATGTTAGAGAATCATAACATATCCACTCCATTTTCTTGCCAGTTTTGTAAAGAAAGCTTTCAAGGCCCCATTCCCTTGCACCAGCATGAACGCTACCTTTGTAAGATGAACGAGGAGATTAAAGCAGTCCTTCAACCTCATGAAAACATGCTTCTTAACAAACCGGGAATGTTTGCTGACAAACAGGCCATTCTTTTGTCATCGGTACTTTCTGAGAAAGGAATGACTAGCCCCGTCAACCCATATAAGGACCACATGTCTGTACTTAAAGCGTATTATGCTATGAATATGGAACCCAACTCAGATGAACTACTGAAAATTTCCATTGCTGTTGGTCTTCCTCAGGAATTTGTGAAGGAATGGTTTGAACAAAGAAAAATGTACCAGTATGCAAGTTCCAGGTCACCTTCACTGGAAAGATCCAGTGCTGATATGGGTCTGACTAGCACCAACCATACTCCCACAAAAGACTGTTTGTCAGACAGATCTCCCGTTAAACCTATGGATTCTATAACCTCGCCCTCTCTAGCTGAACTCCATCATCGTGTCACACATTGTGATACACCTCTCAGGCTAACAAAAATGAATCACTTTAACAGTATTAAGCCAGTTGTTGAAAAATTGGACCACTCCAGGAGCAATACTCCATCTCCTTTAAATCTTTCTTCCACATCTTCTAAAAACTCCCATAGTAGTTCTTACACTCCGAACAGTTTTTCTTCTGAGGAGCTTCAGGCTGAGCCTTTGGACTTGACTGTACCAAAACAAATGAAGGAACCCAAAAGTATTATTGCCACAAAAAGCAAAACAAAACCCAATAACATCAGCATGGACCATAATTTTGTTTCCTCGTCATCTGAAACTTCAGATGAGCCACTGAACTTGACATACATCAAGAAAGAGTATTGCCATTCAAATAATCTGGACAAAAGCACTAATCACCTTTTTGGTATGAACCCTTTTAGTGCCAAATCATTGTACTCACTTCCTCCACAAAGCGCTTTCCCCCCAGGTGCTTTCATGCCCCCAGTCCAGACTGGTATTCCTGGGCTGCGACCCTACCCAGGACTCGATCACATGAACTTCCTACCACATATGGCCTATACCTACCAAACGGGAGCGGCTGCTTTTGCTGATATGCAGCAAAGGAGGAAATACCAGAGGAAACAAGGATTTCAGGTATGCTAGCTTATTCCTTGCAGTTAGAGGTCACATGTCTGCTCTCTCGGCATCGAGAATGTTCTTTTGGTGTCAGACAAAAGTATTTTATTGATATTTCTCAAAACCTTCAAGCATAATGTCGCATACTGTAAGCATGCATTTGTTTTTGCCCCAATCACTAGGAATACAAACTGAGTGTTTAAAAAATCATCTTTTCCTATCACATTTGGTGATGTAAGAGGAAAACTGCACAAGAAACTATACATTTCTGAGGTCGTCTTACAATTATGTGTTTGTCAACAGGGTCTGACTATCCTAAATGGCAATCAGACAGAGACCAACGTGCTGGCCTGATAGGTTAGTGTGTGGTCTGTGTTCTTGGCTGTTTGGGGGCCTGTTACATGGCCTGCTTGGCCAGTTTTTACTGTTGATGTCCCTGATATTAAAACTAACATTGTAAACCGACATCCATGCTGTCTTATGTACCTTGCAAAACAGTTATTCAGCGGTTCTTTACAAGTTCAAAACTCACCCAGTTTGCAAAAAATTGGGCACTTTTTTAGCTTTCTAATTCATTATTTGTGGCCACTTTTTTTTGGGTGCCCGGGTGTATTTTGTGCCTGACCCGGTTTGTCAGTACTAAACTGTTACACACTCTAGGCAGTGCTACCAAACCTGCATTTGTTATCATTGTACTGAATTACTTCGAACTAATCCTGAACGAGTTGAGTAAATGTTTTATATTATATCTTTTTATATATGTAGTATACTTTTATGGCTTCACTATGTCGGCGAAATAACGTTATTTTGACTGACTTAAGTATTATGGAGGATGTCACACAAAAACTGTATTCTAGCTAGCCTACTTTTATGTTTGAGGGATTACGTATTGCAACTGAAAGGTTTAACTATATGGAATAATGAAATATTCTGACATGGTGATGAGTATTGGAACGAACCCTAATGTGGTGAGTTGTTCACCAGCGTCACAAGCATTAAGTAGTGCAGCTATTTCTAATACAATGCAATGAAATATAATACAGTAAAGCTTTATTTGCATAATGCGGGTTTGCAAGTGTCGCCAGTGACTGCTGGTTAGGATGCTTTGTGTCTCAAATAAATGTGCTACCTGATAAACTTCCATGAAAATTATGCAGCTCTCTTCGAACACAGGCAGAAAAAAATCAGTATATCAGTTGTTCACTTGGGACATTTAGGGATGAGAATCTGAGAAGTATTTGCAGCTTCTTGAGAATGTGAGGGGAGGCATCTGCTCAGAGGGGTAATAGGTATGCAGAATATATCCTCTCAATCAAGTTAGTATTCTATTTTATTGACTGGGCCCCAGGACCCTTTAAGAAGTTGCATTTCTATTGATGCAAAAGTAATTCACCCATCACTGCCTGCTGACACTGGGGGCAGGTGTGGGTATACAGATGCAAATTTGTGGAAGAATGCTCTTCCTCTCAGTGTCACCAGCGTAGAGGGGGCAGGGCGCCACTGCTCCTTCACATGGTTCAGAAAAAATGCTTCTTGCTTCACATAAAACAAACGAAATGTTTACGGTCCTTGGTTAAACCTTGAGAGAATTATCTGAGAGCACAGACATGTTAAACAACTGGGCAGCAGCATCTGCAGGTGTAGATAAAATCAACATGTCCAAAAAGAGGAGTGAGAGCGGGGGGCATATTCAGAAATAGCCACACTAACTATCCATTGAATGTTGATGCGTTTTTTTGCATTAAACATGGCCTCTGCCCGAGGGCAGCCATTTTTGCTTGTGTGGTGTAGCGCTTAAGAGGTCTCTGGATTATGTTCCATGGTCTTTTGTAATCTGTAGACACACACAAGTATGCACACGTACATATTTAGTATATACATGGATTTCATACAGATTAAAAGCTGGCGTGTTTTTTCAAGGCAACTAGTTTTAGGCACAACTGGGAAAAATGCTGTGACTAGGGAGAACAATCATAACAAGCACAGCAGCTTAAACTTGGCTTAAAACGTTGATGTTACTATCACATGTCCATTGTCTTTCCAGCATTGCACAACGGATTTTAAACAGGGTTTTCTTGTTTTGTAGCCTAACACAGAATCATGGCCTCCAAAAAGGACCCAATTAGCATTTAAATGATTTTAATTTAGAATGCTTTTATGGTGCGGGTCAATTTGCGGATATTAAACAAAAATGAAATAGTGTGGGACATCTCTGTTTAAAAATTGTGAATGTTAGGGTGTCTTTTCTAAGCATGGGGTGATCAAATGTTTTAGCTTATGCTGGTTACCATGTGAAGCACTCTGTTCTTGCAAGACTGCTGTGAAGCAGTTTATGACACTTTTGCTTTAACAGCGCCATCAAATAAACTACAAGTTTTAAAATCTCTAAAGCCTTCTAATGCTCTTTTGGCGTCTGTGGCAATGTAGTCTTTGTCATTCGTTTGCAAGCAACAGTATGTTTCAGGTAGCAATGCTTTACCAAATATAAAGTTTACAAAGGTTCAAAGTGATCAAATTTCAATAGTCTTTACTTTCTCTGTTTATCTAGTTCATTTTTGTCTGAAGCAAAAATATGCATACCGATTATTTGTCGCACCAAATGTCGCCCCATTTAGTCATCAGAAATGCTTTGTTGTTATTAATGAGCACTCATGATGGTCTGTGGGCTTAGGGGTTGCTGCTGAGATCTGGGTGTAGCTTGCACGTCGCAGGCAGAGCTGAGTCATAAGTTCATCCTTAAAGTGTTTGTTATAACAAATCTCAGAGCTGGATTACCATTACACCTGTTGTCTGTCTACTGTCAGGCAACAGAACTGCAGAGGAAAGAGTTCTACAGATACAAATGCTAGTATTTATTAAATATCAAAATATAAATCAAACCATAAATTGATGCAAATTAAAGATGTGTCCAGCATTACTAATATTTCCTTTCCCCTGGAATGCCCTGTCCTACTTGGCACTACAACATGCTGCAAAATGGCACTACCAAAGGTTTACTTGCCCCTCCCCCAACCCCGCCACCCTGAACAAGGAGTTCAATGTATTATAAATCAGATGGACAGTGTAAAAATATTTGACTATCATGTGAAACATCGGCATATACTTCCTAGTTAATGCCTATGGAAATCCACACAAACAAAAAACACGGTGGTTCTTGCAAACTCTGCATTGGACACCCTAAAGAGCATCTTGAGAAGCGACACGCACAACCTGCACTGTTTTGAAAACGATTACGGAGTCTCCCTGTTACTGTGTCTGCTGCTGCCTAATGAATGCTTTGCCGCAAGTCTCATCAAAAGAATATATGGTTAAATTTTATTGTATTATAAAGTCCTTTTAAGTCACTTGGGTGTTAAAAGGGGCTACCTAATGGTTTTGCTCATTACTTGGTGGTCGATCATCATTCATGGCCAAAGGTGACTCCATTATCAGCCACTTGAGTTGTACCACAACCTACTGGGCCCACTGCACGTCTAGCACTCCTTTTTATTTTATCCTTCTATAGTTCATTAAAGGTGATTTTATGTGTAAGGCTTTCTTCTCTCTGAACCACAGGGGTGGCAATTTTACTCATGTAGAGCATGTTGGCAGGGTCTAAGTACTCACCCAGAAAAACCCTCAACACTGAATGTTTTGCTTCTGCCAAGTTCCAGGCATGGGTAGAAACCTTGTTGCAATCTTTTATCATTCTTAATCTGCAGGTAATTTAGAAAGTCATGTAAAAAAATCTCACCTCAAAAATCGGATTTTTCCTTTACCGTTGCTCCATTTAGACAAAATATGAGTGTGGTGTCATTTAGTAGACCTGTACTTTTACAAAATATCTAACAATTGTAAAAGTTGCATAAGTCCGCCCTTCCAAGTTGATTTAAAAACAAAACCCTTATGAAATAGTACACCTATCGTTTAGCGAGCACTTTCTGATGGTGTATTAAAAAGTGCACTGTTCGATGTCACATCGACAAGAACTGCATTGTTCTACAAATGCCAGCACAGCCCTTTATCGTTGCCACATATGAACCTGCCTATGCTATCTCTGACTTTCTCAATGTCTTTCTATCATGCTATATCTTTAACTTTCAGGGAAATATCTTCTTACAGTTAGTATATTTGTAGAATGATCGAGATTTTGGGTACAATCCACCAAATCTATCAATGCGCATGACTCACTGTGCCAGGTATAGAGAGGGTATGCATAGGGACAGTTTCAACAATACCTGGATCCACGCAGCACCAGCCCCATCATGAAAATCCATTAGTGCCTTAATTTCTTGGCATCTTATTCATCTATCATGAGTGTGAAAGTCATACCCTTTTACACAATAGTATTCTAGGTAGACCCGCAGTTTCATTGCAGTTGCTGTGTTGTTAGTGATGTAGTATCACTAATGCACTTATGTAGTATTCTATTGTACTTAACATCTGCCTCCTATTGTAAATGTATTTCAGCCCACTAAATCTTCTACAATATTAATTAGCCTGAAAGTAGCCGAAGAAAACTAATATGTTTGGTAGAAGTACATAGAAATGTATTCCTTCATGCAAGTAGTTTGAACTCCCCTTAAATCAAGACAAAATAATATCAAGAAATTTAATAATTTACTGATCCACATTCATTATTGCTTGTTGCTCTAGGCTGTTTTAACATAGATAGAACATTGATAAAATGTGTTATTAATATTTCCCATTCCAAATTACAAAATTAAATATAAAACTATTCCTTAAGGGCTGTCTTCAGTAGACATGCACTTAAACGGATTGCATAATAATACCGATTTGCACCTAAATATAAAATTCAATTAAAATAGATTTCCTCAGATTTAAAATCATTTAACTTTGGAAAGTGGATAAATACCTTCCTTCTGATATTATTTGTGTAGTGCAATGCAGTGAAACACAAAATGCTTTTAACTTTATATAAATCATGCCACTCAATATTGCCTCCAGGCCCATAAGTATGCTTACTTATAGTAAATTGTACTTATCATATTTCAGTCTGTGCATGCATAGCTGTAAAAGCATACATTATTTGGCTGATTGATAGAAGAGGGAATTCACTTTTGTAAATAGGTGCATGATTCGCTTACACCTATCATGGTCATCATTTATATGTGGTGATTCACAAAAATTCCACCTCTTTCAGTGCCTAAATTACACTGTATATTGTGCTTTTCTAAGTGCATTGGCATACATCACAGATATCACATACTTATGCCAGTTAACCAATACTTATTTTGTCGCACTGTATCAAGTGCCCTCAATGCAAAGGATTATGACATCTGTTTAATTCTTCCATTTCCTGCCATGAACTTTTTTCCCCCAAAAAGTTTTTACTCCATATCTCTATTTTTAAAAAGCAGCTTTTGAAAATCTGTAAATGTTTTTACTTTTTTTATGAATGTTTTTCAATAAAATGTTTTATTCCAAATCTCTTTTTTCTAAAAGCATCTGTTCCACTCATTCGCTGTTGTTTACGCCTGGTGTTTTCAGATGTAAGATATATATTCATATAATTATAAGAAATTCATTAAAACAATGTTTGCAAATAGCCATAATGTTATGACTGTATGGCTATTCATTTTATGTAAACTACATACCTTTGACTGGTAAATCAAAATGCACTTGCGAAGTGACACCATTGCAACCTTTTTTCAGAACTATGTGTGCGCATTGCATGCTTCAGCCTCACACCGTCTGTACATATTGCCTATCTTTTCAATTTTATAACCAGACAAGTGTTGTGAATTGAAATTCAAAAGAATAGTGATTCATTGTCATGGCATTAGTGCGCCCCAAAAACCATCAAACTTTTTATTCATTTAATTGTTTTTATTTGCATCAATTCATCCAAAGGATGCTGCTGTGCACCAATTATAAACACCATACACGTGTAAATAGTACATGTCAGAGTTAAGAACCAGAAGCATAGTACACTGCTGGAAAAACAACATTCAACCAAATTGCAACCCAGTTCCCAAATATTAGTCATGGTTAAAATAAAATGGGGTAAAAATGGTCTGAATGGTGAGTGTAGGCGAAGTGGTTAACAAAAGAACATAAAAAGATAAAGGTGCCTCCTGAATATCCAGACTGCTGGTGTGGCAGAAGAAGCAGCTCTACCAGTCTGGTGGATTGTCAGTCTGAGTTTGCTGCTATATTTGTGGTTGTATTTCCACCTGCGGCAGCTCACATTTCCATGGTGGGAGCTGTCATGGGTGAAAGCTAATGTCAGCTTTTCTTCAGCTTTCATGGCACTCAGCTGCTCTCTCCGGTGACATTCCTCCACCACCATGAGCCTGTCCCACAGCATCACCCTAGTGTGTCTCTGGCTCCCATGTCTATATCCACCTCTGTGTCTCTGGACTACATATCTGGTCCCCTCCTCTTGATGCTGGTCCCATGTGTCCTTTCCCACTCTTACTCTGCTCCTGTTGCCTCTGAAATCCCCTCCTACATGTAACTCCACAACCATTTGCTGCTATCCATGGAAAATGTGGACATAGGAACATAGGCACATTTCAATGTGAAAGGTGTCCCTTACATTGTGGAACTTTTCTACCCACACTTTAGGGATACTTTGGTGCATCTTTCATAGAAGCGTACTAAAATTGGTAGCCCAATAGCAACTGTAAATTATGCATTCATCCTTTAAATCATTCACCGGACCTTCACCCTCAAACATAGCGTTCTACCGTATTTTTAATTTGGTGGTTGAAGGCAGGTAGGTAGTTGGTAATGCCTCTGTTTTTGCGTAATTCCTTTTAATGCCATTGCCCCCAATCAACAACTGGCTCAAGACAGAGTGGCATGATAACAGAAAACAAAGCAGAAAGTCTAAAAGGCCAGTTTTTAATGTGCATCTGATAAGCATCTATCAGAAAAATACAAGCATAATTTATAACTGCTTCCGAAGATTGTAAAAGGTAGTTAGGAGATAAGGGCAATCAAAGTTCAATTAATATATTGAAAACTAAAATGTAAATATTACCCTGTGTGTCTAGCACTATTTTCACAGATTTTTATACTTTAACTGTGCCTTTAGCCTGTCATGTTATTATAAATTAGGGAAATACGTTTTTAAGGTTCGTGCTCCATGTTTCTGAATGTTTGTTGCACACATCTTCTGATATAAAAAAACTTTTAAATGGTTATTTGCAACAGTCAACCTGAAATTGATTTAACGTTACTAATATAAACATTTTCAGCTTTTCTAAGTACTTAGCAACAAATAAAGTCGTTTTTAATTACTATAGAGCAGAAACCCAGTAATAACAACGTTTTTTAAATCGTAGGGAGATTTGCTTGATGGAACACCGGACTACATGTCAGGGCTGGATGACTTAACAGACTCTGACTCCTGTCTGTCCCGAAAGAAGATCAAGAAGACAGAAAGTGGCATGTATGCATGTGACTTGTGTGATAAGACATTCCAGAAAAGCAGTTCTCTTCTGCGGCACAAATATGAACACACAGGTAGGAGCAGTTCTTTCTCACGCCATTTTGTCAGTCATATCCTTCTCACACAGAAAATGTCTACTTCATGTTTTTGACCACATGGTTGAATATTTATTATTGTAATGCATGTAGCACCAATACGCATCAAGGCACATTAAAAACTCCCTCCTCCTTAAGGACGGCTCTCAGACTCTCTAAAGTTTGAACCAGTGGCGTAACAACAGACCCCCTAGCCCCTGCGGTGCTTGGGTACCCAGAGCACAGGGGGACCCCATCCACATTGTGCATGGATGGTGGCTGAGAGCTCCTGACTGTGTCTGGAGCTTGGGGGCTCCACTTTATGTACTTTGCACGGGGGCCTCAAGTTTCGTTACGCCACTGGTTTGAACATGGCTGGAAGAAATCTGAAATCAAATTGTGATTCAGAATCAAAAAAGTCAGAAACAAATGATGTATTTAATGAATGTACCATCGTTACTTTTCATGACAATAAGTTGTGTAGAATTGACGGTTGGATTTTTTAAATCTATGTATCAATGTAGGAATTGCATAAGTATTTAACATAGCCAGCTAAAATCTTGAGTAGTCAATAACAACTTCAGAATCAAAAAAACTTAAATCAAGTGGCAAGTCACTTGTTAATGTGGACAAGTGCAACTTACTCACCTTTCCTTTTTGAACTACAGAAGTTGTAGCAGGACTTTGTGATACATTGAAAAATTTCTCAGGTCCAAGAGCAGTAGCAGATGGACGTACCATTTGGAGGGTGCTCACTGTGATTCTCTAGCACCAGAAACACCATCTTCTGAGTGGAGGGAGTTCTGGTGTTGGAGATTCACATTTGAGCAGCTGCTGAGTGTTTGCTGTAGATAGTCCTGTGTAGCAGTGGGTAATTTGCTTTCGCTCAGGAACCAATGTTCTGACCTCAGTACATGAATATTGCCACCTAAATGAAGATTCCTTCCTGCGGGACTTCCTGCCCTTCGTGGCAGGGCATCACTCTGTAGGATATCATCAATTGCATGAGCCAGGCAACATACATTTTAGCTTCAGTGAAATCACATTATTATGAAGCCTGATGCACCTTTGTTAGTAAGAAGGCAAATGGGGTAACATTGTTAAGAACTGAATATATTTCCCTTTGTCCCTCTTGTAGACAATTATTAAATATTTAGGTTATGGAAATTTAGGTATGGTGCCATTTTATCACCAACGTGGCATCATGGCAACTAGAAAGCTACAGAGCTCAAAGTTTATAGCGTGTATTATTGGGCGAACATTAGAAATAGAGGAATAGTTAGCACTACCAGTGGTAGTTTGTCTACTGTGTATGGACACTTTTGAGGCATTCTTTCACAGAAAACTTTAAACAATTAAAAAAAAAACCTAACCCGCTTAGGACGATTAACCGATATTGAATGTAGACTGCAAAGAACACATAAATGAGGTAGGACTGGACATATGTGGATAAGTCACTGGTGCAAATTAAATCCATAATGGTGGTGTCGTTGGTCATGAGAAAGTAGGAGTTATGGGCAGCTTAGAAGGTAAATGGGTAGTTATTTATAGGGCTAGGCCTTGAAAATCCCTCAAGAACAGGCCACGTTTCAAGTACTTTTTGGTAAGCAGGCATTTTGCCTTATCACCTCTTGTGATGTCACTTGTTTCAGGCTAGCTCACTAAGCGGTCCTGGAGACATGATACACATTCTGTCCGTTTTCTTATACTTCCTGTAGACATTTGCTCGAGATATGTAAAAGAAAAGGGATATGTGTCTTATGTTTATCATTGTATGCTCTCTCCGTCCTATATACATCATATGTCAGTCCCAGAAAACACTTTGAGCATCACAGCCATTATCTTTGCAATTTGCTTGCATCCTTTTATCAGTACAATCTTATTGAAGGAATGTTTAATTTTGAAATCTAACTATATAATTGTGCGCTGACTTGGTTTCCTGTTTGTTTCTCTCTATGGGAATGTTTTCCAATCCCACATCCAGATTCGAGAACCAAAAGTAAAACGATGAATAATATACATGTAGGAATAGTAGAGAAGATTCAAAGCAACCTTTTGGACCAGATTGTTTGGTTCTATGACTCCCACAGTCCAAAGAAGACCTTGTCAGGTCTGAAATGTTGCCTTTCATTTTTTTCCTATTCCAATGTGTATCTAATTCATTGCTCTCTTTTATGTTTCTTCTTTCATGCTGACACCTTAGTTTTAGTATCACATTGATTCTGAAAGTGCATTTTGTCCTAAGCCTTGTTACAATTCAGTTTTACCAAATAGGCACTGCAGTATCTGAAATCGGGTGATTTATTTAGATGCTTCTAACAAATTAATATTTTAAACTACTTTCTGAAAAACATACTTAACCTGAAATATAGATTTCATATGCACTGTTTCACTTGGTGTCTTATGACAGTCGAACAGTCTGCAATGGCTATTTTTGATGTGCTCGTGCTATGAGCAGATGTGTTCTAGTGGTAAAGATGTTTATATAGCTTTCACATCTCTGTCTCTCCTGTCTGCTTAAAACTGGATTATCCTGTGTAGTTGAATGCACCCCACTGTGCCTCATTGCTCTTTTCTTCCAAAATTAGGAGTGCTTAGAAATGATGTGCTAAAAACTGAAATTTTTCTCTATTTAATTGTGAGCATTGCATTATAAATGGAGGACAATCTCGTTGTTTGAGCCATAAGTATATCACTACGCTGGTATTGACATTTTTAGTACTAGAATGCGCACTATATATATACATAAAACAAATTTCTTTGTGTGCACTGCATCACCAAATGCGATGCAGTGTGTGCAACGAAATTCGTTTTATTTATTTATATGTTTACTTACCTGTTAAACTCCGTAATCCATATATTACTACCCACCACCCTGCCCCTCCGCCTTCCCACGTCACCACCCTGCAGGAACTCCTACTGCCGACCGCGGCTGCCTATTGATCTCATGTAATAAAAAAATCATATAAGGTAAATGAAAAGCAGAACCCCAAAATCAATTGCTGGTTTATTGGAGGACTGCCATTTGCATTGACCTGAACACTAAATTACCCGTAATCCACAGATATACAATATGACCGCTACAGTAGATGTTTGCTATTACATAATGTGAATTGTACTCATGCAAAGAGTCGAAGGCAACAGGAAATATCTATCAATGGAGACGAAGGGCACATGACTCAAAGTCATCCTTGAAAATATATATTTGTTAAAATAGCATATACAGAGTATATCAAAGCCTTTCCGCAGTCCATGGTGCATGTATATGTGCAACTTGGGTTAGTAATAGTGCCTGTTCTTTCAAGTCTAATACTACATAATTAAGCTAGTAGCTAGTTTGTGCCAACTCCAATTTTTAAATTTCTCCTAAGTATTCCACATGTGAGCAAGGGACAATGATATATCTGACTAGGAATCGACTAGATGTGTTCAGGGATGTCACAGGTTTCAAATTGCCAGAGAATGTCTCATGCCATAAGGCGTTTTGTACTAAATTCAAATCTTTCAAATATGTCAAGAGTTGGGGCTGCCATTTTTTCTTGATTGTCTCAAGGGATGGACATTTCAGAAATGTTTAATATGATTTGTTCTTCCTGCCAAGTTGTGTTTTCTTAATGTCCATCTTTTTACATTTCATACAACTTTGCAATCGTTGACGTTTCTGGACTTCATCGTAATGATATCCACACTAATTCTTTTACTGTATTCTTGTGTTCCTCTTTTAGGGAAAAGACCACATCAGTGTCAAATTTGCAAGAAAGCGTTTAAACACAAGCATCACCTTATTGAGCATTCGCGACTGCACTCGGGCGAGAAGCCATACCAATGTGATAAATGTGGCAAGCGCTTCTCCCATTCTGGGTCTTACTCACAGCACATGAATCACAGATATTCCTACTGTAAGCGGGAGGCAGAGGAGAGGGAAGCAGCTGAAAGGGAAGCACGAGAGAAAGGCCACTTGGAACCCACAGAACTTTTATTGAACCGGGCCTATTTACAGAGCATTACTCCTCATGGGTACTCCGACTCAGAGGAGCGAGAGAGTATCCCAAGAGACGGGGAAAGTGAAAGAGAGCATGAGAAAGATGCAGAAGATGTGTATGAGAAGTTAGTTCGGCAGGATGTAGACGAGGAATTTGAGGAAGAGGAAGAAGAAAGTGAAAAT
>NC_141687.1:1600061027-1600498527 GCF_964263255.1 Lissotriton vulgaris | reverse complement strand
CAGCATCATGCTAGCGTTCCATTCTGTATGTGTGCGGTTGTGGGTGCGTGGACATGCACATCATATGCATTGTGAATTACAGTGACCTTTTCCATACAAGTTACACATGATTTTGAAAATTAAAAATGCAATGCCCTGTTTCTCCATCATTGGCCTTTTTTGATAGTCATAAACATCGTATGCCTCCGCTCATATGTGGGATCATTCAGTAGTTTTACAAGCATGATTATCTCACTTTTTAATATTACATATATACGCCTATCTGCAGTCAACTAAGTGTTAAATCTTATTTTATTTCTTGAAATCTAAGTCAGTAAGCATAAGTAACAAATTATAGTTAAAACAAGGGACAGCTTTGCGCTTAGTCTTTAAAAGAAATGTGGAGATCAATGCAAGGAAATGTAGCTAACTAGTCATTTGTTTGAAAGACATAAAAGGAAGATTATTCCTTCAAGAGAGTCAAGAAATAAACTGATCCTGAATACACATCACTGGCATCTGAAACCTCCATTCATATTTTTGGATCATATCACTAGGATATCTAAGTGGTAGACTATGCCCTTTTCCTATATTCTGATGGGTAAATTTGATTATTGTAGACAATATCCTTTTACTCTACATCTACTTGTTTTTGTCATTTTTTAAGTAGAAAACTATAGTTTCTCAGTTTTTTACCACTCTGTTTTTAACTCTACAGACAGCTTGCCTTGAATATTTGTGAAGTGTCCCTCCAGTGCTACAAAAAGTATTATGATGATTGGAATACTCTGGCCCTGATCATAAGTGGCCATATAATTCTGAGTACTGCACAAAGACCTGTTATGCAGTGTGTCAGAATTTCAAGTTGTGCCATGCTTACTGTATGTACTAATTACTGGGAGCAATAATGTCTGCACTCTTCATTTGATATATCAGCAGGTCAAACTGAAGGAATATTTAACAGGAGAAAAGTCTACATTGTTTACCATGATGTGCAGATTTTGATGCTGAGAGCAATAAAATCAGCATGTTATTCCCCAACAACTCATAAGAGGTGAAATGTACGCACCCAATCAATTCAGATGCCCCGGGGAGTCTGATTTTATCAGGTGTGATAAACAGCACCTAACCATCCAGGGCACTCATAATAAAGGCGAAAGTGTTGTGGGTCTACACGTTTTTTCAGATGTCAGGGTGTGCCATTCATGTCCAATAATATCGAGAAGGGCTTTATTAAACCACAAAGGTTTAGGTTTTATATGACTTTGCTTTGAAGACCCAGATATTCTTTGATGCTGAGACATACGCTTTAAAAGATGATTTTGACACTGTATGTCTCGAGCAATATTTTTCAACAGTCTCAACTTTTTAAGATATTGCATATTCAATTAAGTTCTGACTAAAGAAGCAATACAGATGAGTATTCTGGTAACTGAGACACAAGTTAGATATTGAGAATTTCTCGTATTGAAAAAATAAAAGTCTTCAGAAGAAGCGCTCCTCTCTATTTCTGAGATGAAAATGTATCTTTGTGTGTTATTTCCCCGTTTCTTTTGAGTAGGGCTTGATACTTTGTCTCTGAGCACCGAGCGACTGCTAAAACACCTCTAAATGCCAGCATCTAAGTCCTGAAACACGCGAAGTAATTTACCATCCGCAATTGGCTTATGTAGCTTCTAGGCAAAGCCACAATACAAATGTGTAAAAACTGCAAAAGTGGCATAAAATTCACATATCGCATATGGATTGCAGCGGAACTATGCCCCAATCACCGATGACTACTGCAGGCAAAAAGTTGCAGCAAGCACAGGTCAGGCAAAACTGAAAATTTTAAGAGCTTGCTTCTGACATTTGTAAAATCATATATGAAATCTACTTTTGAGGACAGATGCCCATGGTGCCTAATGTGCAAAAGTAAAATGTCACACATTTGAATCTATTAAGCATCTGCAGTAAAAGAATTCCACAGTGCTTTCTTACTGTACAGGCTTAAAAAACTTTTTGCGTCTGCAAATGCCATCTTTAAGTAAAAATCATATTACTGTTACTAAGGAGAATACCAAAAAATCTATCTTTACTTCATTCTTTTTGTTACTAAAAATCTATTTAATTAGTAAACTTGGGTTTTTACAGGAAGGACACAAAATATTTCTAGAAAAGTTATCAGGCTCTCCTAAACTACAGTAGGTGTCAAGTATCCAGGAAGGACTTGTGCAAAGTCTGACCAAAAAGTGACTTTTTTTTAAGCTAGCAGAGAATTGAGAAAAGGTGCCAAGAGGAAGGCGCAAATTAGGTGGGGAAGATTTTCTGGTTGGTTCCACTCTGAACGTTTTGCAACAAGAAAAGGGCCTCATCACGAGTTAATGCAGAATGAAACTTTCCCAGTCACACATAGTACAGTTGTAGCCTTTTTTCTAAATACATTTTAATACATCAGACTGTTTAATTTCTTGACCCCTGTGTTGTTTTGTTGCTTCTAAATTACTTTCCTTGTATATTCTACGGTATAAGCCTGTTGCCATGGCCATCAACAACCAGGAAATGATCAAGGGGTAATCCCAACATTCATCACTGAAATCTCTTTTTATGTTTCAGCAATAATGTTACTTAACATTGTGGAAGTTCATGTCTGGTTCTCCTCAAGTTAAAACTTTAGTGTCTCGCAGTACCACATCAGGACCTTGTCACAGTTTAGCAGGAAGGAAATTGCTCTTTTGAGAATCATTGTCAGTGTTACTTCTTTTCAAGGAGTGCAGGAGACTTGACTCTCCAGGAAGAAAGGTTTGTGGTACTTTGGCTGAAACCACAAGAATGCAGCTAAACTAGGCAGATTGAGTTGATCTCCATAAGAGTGAGAGGTAATATATGTGGAAGAACATCTGATATAAAAATGTAATTTCAGAAAAATCCTGAAGGAGGTGTTTCAGTCCACAAATGTTGTAATATGGTATCCAAGAACAAAGTTTTGGCTGAGATCCAAATGTCTCAAGAGAGATACAGGGAGAGTGTCTTACAAAGGACATGTACATGTTCTTGAAAAAGAATCACTAACACTTTTAGTGTTTAAGTCTCTTTTAGAGAGGAATACCAGCCACAACAGTAAGAGCAGTGTTTTCACTTAGAAGAAAACCAGACAAGAGTGGATGTTCTCCACCTTGGAATCATCCTTATTACTAGCATTGAATACTTCCACAATGTGTGGAAACCTGGAACTATTGCAGAGCAAGGAATTCATTGCGTAAATAAACACTGCCAATGGAAAGGTAATATTTTCTTTCTGCAATTTATATTTGAATATTAACATCTGATAGTGACTTCTAGCTACAGATTCCTTACTTTAGAATATCCCCCAGACATCAGACTGGATCTGGAAAATCTTGAGCAGTACCTCTGTGCATCAATTGATTGCTCCGATCGCCTCTGCATCAGCGTCCTCCATGCTGGATGTGATGTGTTCGATACCTAGATAGGCACCAACCCAGTGTGCTGACATCTGTTTCTTCCTTTCTGCGCCAACAGTGCAAATCCAGAGAACTACCTCAGTCAAATTTTTGTTACTACATTTGTTGAGGTATTGTTGACGCTTTGATTTTAGCTTTTCTTTCAATATGCTTTAGGGATGTCCCCTACAAAACCTGTGGGTTTCAAGCCTTGTGGTGTCTCTCACAGGCTAATGTGATGACAGACCCTCACTTGGTTTGGTTCTGGTACCTGGAGCTGGACCATGGCTCCAAGGTATGTTCAGAATGTCTTCTGAAGTGCAATTAGGTACCACACCATGAAATTCCTGGCACTCAACATCGGGTGACTCAACACTGCTCCCGGTCAAGTGAAAGATCTGGGCCCACTTCCTCCAGTTGGTCTTCATCGAGGTCCTCGGCCTTGTCAGATAAGCCCCACAAAAAAAAAGCCGAAAAGTCAAAGTGCTATTCAACTTCACCGTAGTGCTCTTTGACTTTGCCCTACCAGTCCAAATCATTTGGCGAGGTGTGGGAATGACACCACAAATCAAGGCCCGCTCTCATTTTCTCTGTGGAGCCTGAGTCAGGGTTCATGCCTTCTTGGGTTTCCCAGAATGACTCCTGACCAACTAAAGGAATTTTATGAGGCAATGCATAGGGCGGGATCGACGTCGATTAACATTGAACCCAGCGCCAACCAGACCCAGAGCATCCGGATCTGACACAGGGCTCCCTCTTTTCTACTGGGGCCTGTAAGGATTATGAGAGGAGGGAATCTGAGGATCCCTATATTTATCCAGAACTCCCTTGGCCGAGGATAAATGTTATGAGGAACTGGATGATGTCAGTAGCTTGGGCACCTCACCAGACACTGGTCTCCTGTCTCCTCCTAGTGTAGACACAGAAGAAGGTGCTTCCTTTGCCATGGTGGTGCAGAGGTTGTCTGAGCTCCTGGACTGTATGCTGCCTTTGGTGCAAGTCAAGACTAAGATCTTGACAGAGGGGCTTCAGTCTGGTGTATCCACAACAGAACCTCTTTTCCACCCACCACTGCCTGCTCCTGGGTGCACAGCTTTCCTCAACTAGCACCCCTCCCCAGAAAGCCTGGTCGTTAAGGCCTCCACATCCAAGTTTAACCGGGCACGTTCCCTACCACCGCATGGCATAGCAAATCCAAGACACTGGACACTTTTGGGAAGAAGATTTTTTCCTCTACCAGCCATGCAGTGCAGTCAGTGAACCCACCATACCTCTTAGGCCAGTATTCTCATACAGTAAGGGACTTGGTTGCGCTAGTGCTGCCCATGGTCTCAAGAGAAGATCCAAGCCAACTTGACGAAAGATATTGTTGAAGGCAGGGATGCATCAAAGTTCACATTTAACTGTGAACTGTACATAACCGACTTACTAGGCAGAGCCATTGCTTTCCCTGTGGTGCTCCAATGCCATGCCTGGCTGAGATCAAATGGCTTCTCAGGGGATGTCCCGGCACCATTTTTTGACATGCCCTTTTACAGTATTCTCCTGTTATGCGATAATGAGGATTTGGAGAACAAATGCTTTAAGGACACCAGGGCCACTGTCAGATCGCTCAGATTCTCCATGGCCCCATGAAAACTGCATGGGGCTACAGTTGAGGCAACCAGCGGTGTCCTTTTCTACCCTGCCACCAAGGCAAGCAGACTATCCCACAAACCATGCTGGACTCTGGGCTAGAGGTCTGCCCAGGCCTCCGCCACCTACCGCCAAGCACAGCATTAATCCCCTTTAATATGCCCTCACACCATCACAGGCAACTGTTTGGTGGTAGGATCAGGCCTACCCACCACACTGGCAAGCCATCACTATAGACAAGTGAATGATCCAAATTGTCCAGCAGGATTATGCTCTTCCATTCTTGGTAACCCCACCGCCTATGCCACCATAGTCAGATGGAGGCCTCTGTCCCATTCTAGATCTGCACCCTATCAATGCCTTCATGGACAAATACAAGTTCAAAATGTTCTCTCAGGTCAGGTCTGCTTTAGAACCTTAAGACTGGATGTTAACATTTGACCTGCATAGCGCCTATTTTCATATTCCTGCCTGTGGACCTATAGGCGTTACCCATGGTTTGCGGTGGGCCACGAGCACTTTCAGTTTGCTGTCCTTCCCTTTGGTCTTACCAGGAGGGGTTCATGAACGTGATGGCGGTGGTTGCAGTCCATCCGTGGAGGTTGGGGTTCCAGTCTTCCCCTACCTCAATGACTGGGTGTTGAATTCAGGCTCATCCCAGACAGCTGTCGCCCACCTCCAGACTACTGCAGACCTCCCGCATTCACTGGGGCTAACTATCAACATGCTGAAGTCACACCTGACTCCTTCTCAGATGATCCCTTTCATCGGAGCAATCCTGGACACAGTGCAGTTCCGCACCTTTCCTCAGAGCAGTGAGTCCAGGATATTCAGGCAATGATTCTGTTTTTAGAAGCTCTATCCTTGATTTCTGTGAGAATGACCCTGAGACTGTTGGGCCTCCTGGCTCCTGCATCCTGCTGGTGGACTATGACCCCTGGCATGCGTGGGCTTAGCAGTGGGATCTAAAGTCCTAGAGGATGCAGCAACAGGGTAATCATTCTGACCTGGTCCAGATTCTTGAACGGAACTGCAAAACACTTGCAGTGGTGGCTGACAAACCATGATTAGGTCAGCAGCAGGGCCTTCTCTCTTCCTCAACCAGAGCTCGCTGTGGTGACAGATGCATCACATCTGGGTTGGGATGGCTACCTGCGAGAAGTGGACAGCAGAGGACTATGGTCTCTGGTGGAATGTTAGCTCCACATCGACCTGTTGGAGTTGAGAACAATTTGTTTGGCATCGAAAGCTACCTTCCATCGAAGGGAAGATGGTTCAAGTATTCAAGGACAACACCACCCCCATATGGTACAGCAACAAGCAGGGAGGGTTGGGATCTTGGACATTGTGCCAGGCGGCCCTACACCTCTGGACACGACTGGAAGGTCAGGGCATTTTGCTGGTCGTACAACACCTAGCAAAATCCCTGACTGCCATGGTGGACAAGCTCTGCTGGCGATGCTTTGCAGATCACAAACGGTGTCTATATCTGGAGGTCGTGCACATTTTCTTCTGGGACTGGGGAGAACCTTGTCTCTATTCACCTCCTTCAAGAATGCGAAAGGTCAGTTCTTCTGCAAGTTGGAGTTCCCAATGCAGCAGTTGCTCTGAGATGCATTTAGCCTCGACCGGAGCTCAGAGCTCCTTTATTCCTCCCCTCTGATATAACTTCTGCTCCGTGTTCTGAAGAAGATCAGGACAGATTGCTCCCAAGGCATCTTAATAGCTTTGGATTGGGCAAAGAGAGTTTGGTATCCTGAACTAATGAGCATGAGCATTGGTCCTCTGATTAGGCTGCCCCTTCGAAGGATCTCCTGTTGCAGCAACAGTTCAGGGTTCTGCACCTGACCCTGCACACACTCTACCTTCATGCATCAACATTAAACAAAAACAGCTAAGAATCTCCAATCTCCCTCCCAAAGTCTCTTAGGTCATCTTAACAGCTAGGTGTTCATAGAAAAAAACTGTATATGTCTGTTGTTGGGACAAGTTGTGGCTTGGTGCACTGATAAATGAGTTGACCCTCTTTTCGCCCACTTGTCTCAAGTGTTGCTGTTTGTATTCTCCCTAGCAGGGCAATGCCTTGCTCTGGGCACTGTTATGGGGGACCTATTGGTTATCTCAGCCTATATTGTGGTTGCAGGATCAACCCTCTCTTTTTCAGTCAAATGTTGTGACTTGTATTTTGAAGGGTCTTCAGCATATGTTACCCCCTAAACCTTTCATCATGCCCCAATGGGACATTAATTTGGTTGTAACTTTTTTAATGTGTATACCATTTGAACTCATGCGTAGCAGCCCTTTAAGACTCCTTACAATTAAAACTGTCTTGTTGATGGCCCTTATTTAATCAGGAGGGTCAATGAGCTGCAGACACATTCTGCTCAACCTCTCTACACTAACTTATTTCCAGAAAAATTGGTCCTTAACACATGTGCATCCTATCTGCCAAAAGTGGTGACACACTTCAATGTTGGCCAACGCATCACGCTGCCAACCTTCTTTGATCAACCTCACCCTTCCAAGGAAGAGCAGAAACTCCACAGTCTGGACCCAAAAAACAGTGTTGTTATTTTACTTCGGTCACACCAAAGAATACCAAATGGACAACCAACTCTTTGTTGGATTTGCTAGAGTGAAAAAAGGTAAAGCAGTGCAGAAAAGGATCACCTCCAGATGGATTGTAACTCTGCATTATGGTCTGCTATGCACTGGCCAAGAAGCAACCTCCTGACCATTTGCAGGCTCATTTCACTTCAGCCAAGGCAGCAACCACTGCTTTAGCTCGCCGAGTACCAGTCCTGGACATCTGTCAGGGTATTACGTGGGCATCCCTGCACACGTTTCTGCAATGACAGTCAGGCCCGGTGGAATGGGCACTTTTCCTGTTCGGTCCTCTAGGCCTTCTTGGTCTGAGATGGTTCGCAGACCCACTTCCAGGGAGGCGTAGCTTGAGAATCTATTCTAAGATAAGGAATCTGCAGCTAGAAGTCTCTTTCAGAGGAACATGTTTCTTACTTCTGGTAATACTTTATCTGGTAGCAATCTAGTCACAGATTCTTTACTGACCCTCCCATCCTCCCCGTTCTGTGAAATGGTCTGCCTATCTAGTTGTTCCTGTAGGCCCTTACTTTTGGCACACTAGTCCATTCAGCATTCTAGAGTAGCTCTGTGCTTCTGGCACAGAAATAGTCAGGTAAGAAACTGATGTCAGCACGCTAGAGTGGGACCCATATAGGCACTGTGCACCTCACATTCAGCATAGATGACCCAGTCAATGCGGACTGGGAGCTGATTAGCACCCCTACCAGCATGCAGAAGTACTGGTGAAGATTTTCCAGATCCAGTGTGAAGCCTGTGGAATATTCTAAGGTAAGGAAGCTGCAGCTAGATATAATCGCTACCAGATAAGGTAAGTAACTTGTTCAATACGCATATCAAAAACTTTCCAAAAATTCTAAAATTATTTCATGCATATGTATAACAACATTTGTGTACCAACCTCTTTTTTTTATAAAATAAAAGTAATCTGCTTTGCACATGTATGCATCTTACATAGAGGAATAACTGCACAATCTCTTCATGCCAGTCCTTGAGTCTCACACATCCCCAACATGCCACATCGTGGCAGTTAGTCACTCAGTCCATATTTCTATTTACCTTGAATAAGAACACAGAGCACAGAGCTCTGTCCTTCAACTTTGTTTAACAGAAATTGCATTTGAAAGTAATTTGTTATTGCTTCATAGAGCATTTTTTTTATTGTTGCTTTATAACAAAACATTTCTCTGTTTTGGGATTTCATTGACATTTTGTTTAGATTGTCCCTGCCAGTGAAGGCTCAGTTTCCTTGTCAGAGGGAAGCAGGGTGAGAATTTAAACAGTATATTCTTGCTGTTTCCTATACTTTGGGAATTTTTCCTTAGATAAAGAATGCTACTTTCTCCATATCCACAAGGACTTAGAGAGAAAAATATAAAGTTCCATTTCAGACCTATGGTCTAAAACATTTTAGAGGGCATCTAGTTTCTCCGCCAGATATGAAGACTCGTGCAGAAGCTATTTAGAGGCTGCCTCATATCTCATTCCTCTGGATACCTTGGCATCATGAATCTCTTGCTATCATTACTCCATGGAGGTCATGAGTGTTATAAAGTTATACTTCATGACATTATAAGCCATACTTCTCTTGAAAAGTTAGCAGTCTTTGATTTCATGAATACCTTGACAGCCTGGGGGATTTGCTGTTATGAAATTATAAAAGCCATGATGAAATTAAAGGGTCAATATCAATTGTGGTTTGCATCAAGAAGATCTTGACATAAAACGTGACACCTAAAATCATTAGGAGGTGGGGCACAGTTGTAGGATATTATAAGTCTATGAAACCTCGTTGGTCAGCCTCCTGCAGGTCCAAATCGCATCAAGATAAAAAAAAAGCCCATGGCACAAATGTGTGTTCATACCATCTCTTAACTACTACACCAAACTCTAATGTTTGAGCCTCTGGCCTAATTGGGGGGAGTTTGATCCCCAAACAGCAAAGAGTAAAAAAATACCTAAACTACATTATTAGTAAAAACCATTGAGTCTCTTCAGTAGGAAATAGTGCTTAATGGTGTTTCTCAAGAATCTACCGATGTATTAAATAAAATAAAGTCAGGACTCTGACACCTCAGTCATTGACTAGGAGTATAAGTGCACCTATAATTGAAAGCAAAACTAACACAGTTCTTCTGCCACACTTAAATCCTTCATGTTCAGGAGCAGCCCGTGCAGGCAAGAGCGATGGGGTGGGGGTAACCCAACAGACAACGACAAGGGAAAATTAAATATTTATTTAATTTTTCCTCATCATTGTCTGTCGAGTCCTCTACCCACCCCACCCTGCCCCTCTGCTCTTACCTGCACAGGCCGCTCCTGTTCCTATTGTGGGTCTAAGATATTATTTATTTCAGAAATCCCCTGAATGTTTCATGTTATTGCTCAGTCAAGCTGTTTAGCCAAATGGGGGTGTAGGCAAATCAACTGATGTTGCTCATTTGAAATCCAATCAAAGTTTAACAGTGGTTAGATCGCTGCAGATTTCCAGCCATCAGAAATGCACTGTAGCAATAAAAAATTTATTGAAAAGGGAGCCAGTTGTTTCATAATTTATGCATGATAAGCGTTTAAAGGAAACAATAGCTTTGCATTATTAAGTGTAGTAACTGATCCTCATTATGGCTTTTGAATTGTAGTAAGCTAGTCTGTCCAGGTGCGGCGATATTCAGCCTGGGTATTGAAAGATGATTAATTAATCAGGCACAACTTCTTGTCTCATTTTTGGGATTTTCTCTAAGAAGAAACTTTACAGATTGGTCAACTATTTTAGTGAGGGGTAACAGTCTGCTCAGTGGTCTGTGGACAGGCTCATTATTAATGACTTTAAATAATTATTTGACCTTCTTGGAAGTCCTAATATTATATTCTGAGATGTGTGCTTTTTTGACTACTTTAATATGGTATTTGTACACCTACAATTGGCCCTATATACTACCTAGAATTTGGCATCTACTCAATTTTCCAGGCACAGTCTAATCTTCACAGCTCCAATTTACAGGTGTCTAAAGCTAGCGAAAACCATCTGTTGATATTCTGAGCCTAGAATGCATGGTTTAAGCTTGTATAGACTGTAGAACCTAATCGAACATGGCAACTTTGTTACTATGTTTTGGAGTCTCTATGGGTTGTATCATGGGAACTGAAATATCTTCCTGTATGAATTAAAATCCTCTCTTTCAGTTACTTATATTTAGGGACATCAAATTAATGTTTATTTGCCAGGTGAGAGACTTAGATGGAAGGTGGGCTCTTATAGTGATTTGGAATCAAATTTTCAAACTGACTGCCTAGGGAAAGTGATAGATAGGAGTCCTTACAATCACTGTAGGGCTTGAAATTAAAAACATGGATTAACAAAATGAAATGACCAACCCAATGAGTTTACATTTTGAGGTCAACATTTTCAAGCTGTCATAGATTTTCTAAACATGGAAGCATTTAAATGGCTGGTCTCCTGGGATTTAGAACTTTTTGCACAATGAGATCATCTATCTCGATTGAATATTGCACAATGGGCCTACTTAGGAGGTCTGTAGTAAATGTTACTTTCAGGGGTTGGGGGAGATTGGAGCTAATAGCTCAGTACAAGATATACATATTTTCTGCCATGAGCAGATCACTGCTATTCATTTATGGTTCCCCTGGTGATACCCTCCACTAGCTTTCTATTAAAAACAATTATGTGATTGTGTCCCCTCCTCATGGCAGGTCAGTATGATCACGCCGAAGCCTTAAGTAATTTTAAGGGTTTAGCTATCGTGCAATGGAAACACATTCAGCAGTTGGCTATCTTTCTTCACTACAAGAGATCAAATATACACCAATTATTAATCCCAGTCCTTTCCATTCTAGACATTTCATAGCAGTGCGTTCACTATCTTAGATCTTTCTGTCACTATGAGCAAATGATGTGAGGACACTCCTCTATGGGGGATTGAGTGATAAATATTCTCTTGCTTGAAAGTATTTATCTGGTTAGGCTACAATGATAGATTAGGGGAGGACCACAAGAGAATTTGTCCTGACTCATACCTAATTTCCATAATAAGCTCAAAGATCTTCATAACTCTAGAGGTTCTTATGTTGGCTTGCAGTTTGGTCTTGACAAATACAGATGCGATTGCCTTTGACACTCAGCTTGCATGGCTACAGAATGTGGCTTCAAAGCAACTAGCCTTAAAATGTGATCAATTGGTCAGAACATGACTCATTGGGTGGGTGTCCCTAGTCCGTAGAAGAGCTTGTTTAAGTAATTTCAGTATTGCTGTGATAGCTGGATAAATACTCTCAATATGGCACTGCCACAGTTCAAAGATATTCCTAAGATGGCACATATGTATCTACACATGAACACACTAACGTCATTTCACCAACAAGCACAAGGTTTTCCTATTTAACTTTTGTGTAAAAGTAAAGATCTGCTACGTAACTGTACTTCCTCATGTAGTATGCATTATCAAAAGTCGGTCTCCATTACTACATCTTCCTACATCCCCTCACCACCCCACATGTAACTCACACACTGTTCATATTGGCCTACTACAGCCCCTCTTTCTATCTCTCTGAATCTTACACCTCCTTTCTTGTCCACGTAACTCCATCATGTATTAGCCGACCGCTCCTTCCTTCAGCTTGTATTGCTTAACACCATCCAAACTTACTAACGGCTCCAATCCCCCACAATATAGTCTACAGTGCTAGCTGGAACTATCGACTGCTCACACCACACTGCTCTCACCCATATGCCTATCATTGTCTCTTCAGCTACAATGGGTGAGAGCGAAGTTCCCCACTTGATTTCAAACATCCTCAATTAATTGCACACTGTAAGAAATTGGGGTGTTGGTTGACTGGGGTGTGAGAAATGGTCAAGCAGCAATCACAATCCTTGTCAGGGTGAGGCACAAACCTACCCAAAATCAATCTGTGCTCAACCCTCTATTAGCTCGGTACAGAGCAGTCAGGCTTAATTTAAAGGCAATGTATAAAGTATTTGTCCAACACTTCAAACAGTAATAAAGTACAAATACTATGGCCACAGAGAGGGTAGTCAGGAGGACCTTGAGCCTGCAAGAATGGCCGAAGTGCCTGCCAAAAAAGAAAAGGGTAAGGAGCGTGTGAAACCCGGTCCTGAAACTCCCACCGTCTGGGTGGAGGCTGAGCCTGAGGGTGACGCCCTGGAACTTACAGGGGAGGACATTGCCACATATGAATACCAACCTGAGCTGACCAACTGGCAGCAGGAATGGGGTCCCACCAGGTGTCAGGACTGGCATCAGCACAAGGAACATAAACACCACTAACCTTACTACTTGTCCCAGCGGAGACGATGATAGATGCTAGGGCCCAGACTCCCTGCTTGCACAACCCCCAACAGAGTAAAAATATACCTCTGTCTGACCTTGTGCAAGGAAGGGAAAAAAGGAGAGAAGAAGCAGATGGGGAAACGTAGAGATGGAGGTGCTTCTCTGCGCTTCGTCTCAGAAATGGACTGGGTCTAAAGGACAGCTCAGTAACACCGTCACGGGTATCTGAAAGGGGAACAAACACGCTATTACCCTTCAGGTTCACACTATAAGTAAATCTAGTATCAAGTGAGATTATGATATCACTCACCACTACTCCTACTGAAAGGGCTTCTAATGGAGGGTTTCCAATAACTCCTTTTCTCTTCAACGCGTCCTTTTCATATAGAGGATAATCCCCAATGTCTCTGACCATCAGTTCCACAATAATAAGTTTACTCCACTGAGCATAAATCATAAACAAACGAGGCTTCTAATCTGTTGCTCTTCTGAAGTTGTTTATCATCACAACATGGACTCCATTTTCCCAAAAGTATCTAAAGGTACATAGCTCATCTGTCTTGAAACTCGAGTTCCTTTTCTCTGACAGGCAGAATACAGAATGCGTCCCTAGCGCAGCCGCGCAGGGCCTCCAAAAGTTCTCTGGCACTTATAGCCTGTTTACCGGCTCGCGTTAAACAACCACGCGCGCCCGATAACAAGGCTATTTAACTCGCGGTTCACAATAGCGCTAATGCGCACTAGAATAATCCCGCGGCTACACTGAACTGAACAAATTCTCAAGTCCAGGATACAAATCTACAATACGGAAGGAGGCGAGCCCGCACTCCTTCTCGTCTAAACAAAATACCGCTTGGCGATTTCTCAGCTTCTCCACACGGTCTTCAAAACACGATTCCTCGGCTAAGCGCTGAACTTCTTCTCGCTGGAATCCGGCGGGGATCACCATCCGCCCATCCCTCGACTCGAACTGCAGGAACAATTGACAAGCACCTTTCTCTGGGAAAGGAGGGGCTTAGTACTCACAAGACTCCCCCAGGGCAGTCTGGGAGTCGTAGTTTTTTGCCACATTCCCGTTTTCACTTCATAGCAGGAATTCAACCCTTTCATCTTCGCAATCGCCACAGAACCCCCTCTCGAGGACTGCCGTCCCGGCGGTCGCCCAGGCTTACCAGGATACAGTTCGTGAAAACGAGCAACCAACTCAGGACAATGGAGGTTACGCACCGGTTCCCAAGTCCGCTCTTCCGGGCCAAACCCCTTCCACTCTACCAAGTACTGAATCCGCCCTCGCACCATACGGGAGTCCAGAATCGAATGCACCTCATACTCCTCCTGACCATCAACCTCAACTGGAAGGGGTCTATCAGACAACCTAGTACTAACAGGACAGGGCTGGAGCAGAGAAACGTGAAAGACAGGGTGGATTCTCCACGTATCAGGGAGTGTCAGTCGTACTACCACAGGGTTAATGACCCTCTCAATGGCATAGGGCCCCACATATCTAGGCTTCAACTTGTTCTCTCCTTTCAAATGTAAATGTTTCGTGGAAAGCCACACCTTATCCCCCACCACATACTCGGGAGCAGAAGATCTTCTATTGTCAGCGAAACGCTTCTGGGAAGACTGAGCGTTCACTAAACTGTGTCGTGCCTCAACTAACACCGCCCTGAGATGTGCATGATGTTCGTGTATGCTTGGTACCGGGGAGTGAACAGGCACCTCAAAAGGCAGCGCATTCGGGTGATAGCCATACAGACAGAAGAAAGGGGAACAGCCCAAGGTGGAATGAATTGCGTTGTTGTATGCAAATTCCGCCATCCATATCAAGGTAGTCCATTCCGTATCGTTCTGCAAGGCAAAGCAGCGAAGATATTGCTCCAACGTCTGATTCAGGCGTTCCGTTTTCCCGTCCGTCTGAGGGTGATAGGACGACGAGAGTCTAGCATCAACATCCAGGATCTTACAAAGGGCTGTCCAAAAATGAGAGGTAAATTGCGTACCTCTATCGGTGATGATCACACAAGGGATCCCATGGGCACGGATTATGTTTTGTAAGAACACCTGTGCCAATTCTACAGAGGTAGGCAGGCCTTTCAGGGGAATGAAATGTCCCATCTTTGTTAAATGGTCTATGACCACTAAGATCACCGTTTTCCCCTCGCAGGGTGGCATTTCTACGATGAAGTCCATTGACACTGTATGCCATGGTTTAGGCGGAATAGGGAGTGGTCGGAGCAATCCAATAGGTTTAACATGAAGGGCTTTCCCTTGAATGCAGACAGCACAGTTCATCACATAATGTCTCACGGCATCTCGCAATTTCGGCCACCAGAAGTTGCGTTCCACCCCCGCAATGGTCTTATAGATACCCAAATGTCCACCCAATGGAGAATCATGGATCCATGACAAAACTTTTTGTTGCAAAGGTTCAGTGGGGACAAAAATGGCTAATCCCTGATAAGCAAGATCGTCCTTTTCCGTTCGGTGGTCAGGATCCTCCTGTATCCAACCTTGCACATCCATATCTGCAAGTGCCACCCGCACATCATCCAGGAATTCAGGTGTAGATATCAAGGCGATCAAGGAAGAGGGATTGTCGGTTTCCCGAAGGATCAGTGGAGGTTCATCTTCTTTCTCGGTACTCTGCTCTGCCGTTTCCCCGATCCGGGAAAGAGCGTCAGCTTTCCCGTTTTGCGGCCCTGGACGATATTTGATAACAAAATCAAAGTCCGAAAAGAACAGAGTCCACCTCAATTGCCGGGGGGTAAGAGCCTTGGCGGTTTTAAGGAACAACAGGTTTCTATGATCGGTGTAAATTTCGACTGTGTGCATAGCTCCCAACAGGTAGTGCCGCCATTCCTCACACGCTCGTTTTATAGCGAGAAGCTCTTTGTCCGTAACGGAGTAATTTATCTCGCAAGGGGTAAGTTTCTTCGAGAAATAGGCCACAGGATGCAACTGACCTGTTTCGGGGTGACGCTGTGAGAGTATGCCGCCAATGGCATACAAGGAGGCATCGGTTTCCAAAACGAATGGTATCTGCGGATCAGGGTGGCGCAGGATAGGGGCCTGCGTAAACTGTTCTTTGAGATACTGAAACGACCTCTCCGCTGCAGAGTTCCAACCAAACACAGTGTTCTTCCTCAGTAGACTAGATATAGGTTGAATTATCTTGGAGAAGTCCTTGATAAACCGCCGGTAGTAATTGGCAAAACCAAGGAAACTCTGCACTGCCTTGACGTTCTTAGGTGTGCCCCATCCTACGATAGCCTCCACTTTGCTGGAATCCATTTGGAAGCCTTGGGCTGAGATGATGTAACCAAGGAAGGACACTTCTTTCACGTGGAAAAGACATTTTTCGAGTTTGGCGTACAAGGAATGTTGTCGTAGGCGATGTAGCACCGTTTTCACATGATCCACGTGTTCGTGCAAAGTAGATGAATAGATTAAAATGTCATCAATGTACACGATGCAGAATGTCTCCAGACACCCACGTAATACCTCATCCATGAAGTATTGGAAGGCGGCAGGGGCGTTGCAGAGCCCGAAGGGCATCACAAGGTACTCGAACAATCCGAATTTGGTTCTAAACGCGGTTTTCCACTCGTCCCCGCTCTGTACTCTAACCAGATGGTACGCCCCTCTGAGATCGAGTTTTGTGAAGAATCGAGCTCCCTTCAGCTGATCTAAGAGTACAGGTATAAGTGGCAGAGGATAACGATTTTTCACCGTCATTCTATTAATGGCCCTGTAATCGATGCATGGCCTCAATTCCTCGCAATCCTTCTTGGGAATAAAAAACATCGGCGAGGAAGCAGGCGAGGTAGAATGACGGATGAACCCCGTGGCCAGATTTTCATCAAGGTAATTCCGCAAATACACAGTTTCTTTTTCAGTAAGGGCGTAGACTCGGCTACAAGGTATGTCAGCCCCCGGAATGAGATCAATCCTGCAATCGTATACACGATGTGGTGGCAGATCGGTGGCCTTCTGTTTGTCAAACAAAGAACTGAACTCCTGGTATTCATCAGGGAGAGCTGTGGCACAACAGTATGGTTCGACAGAACATCCAGAAGCCAGGCAGACTGAAGGCGTAGCTTGTTGTTCTTCATTACTAGACATTTCCTGTCTACAATTCGCCTTACAAAATGCAGAAGATAAGGTTATAGTGCGTGCTGCCCAGCTGACTTGAGGATCGTGAAGCGTCAGCCACGGCATACCCAATATGAGACGGAACTGGGGCGCGTCTATCAAGTCGAATTGTATCATCTCATGATGGTTTTGATTCGTCTGCATCCGCAGTGCTTGTGTATGATAAGAGACTGGACCAGATGACAACACCGTTCCATCCACTGCTTTGACCAGCTCCGGTTTATCCTTCTTCTCACATACAATCCCAATTTTCATAGCGTATTCCTGGTCAATGTAGTTACCAGTGGCTCCTGAGTCAAGCAGTGCATCGATTTCCATAGCATCACTGGAAGTGACCCATAAAGTCACTTTTAGATTCATGTGGGCCACTGCAGGATGCAAGGTATTCGCGAGTGTGAATGAGATCTTTGGCGGTAAACAACCCAAGGCAGCGACCTCCTCCTGATTTGGGCATGCTAGTTTTCCGCCGGTCTTCCTCCTTGTACGACAGCTTGTGAAGGGGATGCCGTCGATCTTCCAGGGAATACGTTCCTTACTCGGCAATCTTTAACAAAATGACCGCCCTTTCCACAGTAGAGGCACTGTTTAAGTCGTCTTCTCTTGTCTTTTTCTTCCTTTGAAAGGGGGCCTCGAATGCCTCCTATTTGCATAGGTTCGACCCCTTCGGGCGTCTTCGGGTGATCTTCTGTATTACTCCGGGGACGTGGGTAGAAAAAACGGCCGTCTCCTCTGCCTCTATCACCCCGTCTTTCCAGAAGGCGATGATCCAATTGAACGGTCAAATCAATCAGTTCTTCACAGGTCGTGGGAAGTTGTACCACTTGAGCTAATACGTCTTTAAGCTCCCCCCGAAGCCCCTGGTAGAAAATAGAGATTCTCTTAGCCGTAGGCCACTCCGTTTCGACCACAAGACGATTAAAAGAAGTAATATAGGAAAGCAGATCTTGGGACCCTTGTCGCAATGTCAGTAACTCTCTATCCAGAGACAACATATGGAGTTTTCTGTCGAACAAGCGTCTCAGTTCCAAGCAAAAATCATCGAAATCATGCAATACCGGATCATTTCTCTCCAGCAAAGGTATTGTCCAACTTGCTGCATTGCCTCCCATGTAGGACATCATAAATGCGGTCTTGGTTGTGTCCTCTTGAAACACCCCCGGTTTGCACAGAAAGTGCAGTCTACATTGGTTTAGAAATGTCTCAAATTTACGGGGATCCCCGTAAAACCTTTCAGGAGGGGCCAGTGGAATTCCTGTATTCTGTATCACATGGACTGTAGGAACTGCATCCGAAGAAGTGGAGGGTGTGGACACTGTGAACCCACCCCCTTCAGCACCCTGGGACACAGGGGTTGTGGAAGTGGAAGGGGGTTGTAAAGTGGCCGGCTTGATATAAGAAGCCCCTTTGTTACCCTTACTGGCCAATTCGGACATCTCTTTCCTAAGGACCCCCAGTTCCTTATATAGAACCTGACTCTCGGTGCGTGAAGTGGTGACCTCCTGCTGAAGAGCCGCAAGGCTCTCCACCACGGAATTTAATACACTTTCAACGTTCATCGTCCGGGCTGGGTCTTGTTACTTGGGCTTGTCAATCTGTCAGGACTGGCATCAGCACAAGGAACATAAACACCACTAACCTTACTACTTGTCCCAGCGGAGACGATGATAGATGCTAGGGCCCAGACTCCCTGCTTGCACAACCCCCAACAGAGTAAAAATATACCTCTGTCTGACCTTGTGCAAGGAAGGGAAAAAAGGAGAGAAGAAGCAGATGGGGAAACGTAGAGATGGAGGTGCTTCTCTGCGCTTCGTCTCAGAAATGGACTGGGTCTAAAGGACAGCTCAGTAACACCGTCACGGGTATCTGAAAGGGGAACAAACACGCTATTACCCTTCAGGTTCACACTATAAGTAAATCTAGTATCAAGTGAGATTATGATATCACTCACCACTACTCCTACTGAAAGGGCTTCTAATGGAGGGTTTCCAATAACTCCTTTTCTCTTCAACGCGTCCTTTTCATATAGAGGATAATCCCCAATGTCTCTGACCATCAGTTCCACAATAATAAGTTTACTCCACTGAGCATAAATCATAAACAAACGAGGCTTCTAATCTGTTGCTCTTCTGAAGTTGTTTATCATCACAACATGGACTCCATTTTCCCAAAAGTATCTAAAGGTACATAGCTCATCTGTCTTGAAACTCGAGTTCCTTTTCTCTGACAGGCAGAATACAGAATGCGTCCCTAGCGCAGCCGCGCAGGGCCTCCAAAAGTTCTCTGGCACTTATAGCCTGTTTACCGGCTCGCGTTAAACAACCACGCGCGCCCGATAACAAGGCTATTTAACTCGCGGTTCACAATAGCGCTAATGCGCACTAGAATAATCCCGCGGCTACACTGAACTGAACAAATTCTCAAGTCCAGGATACAAATCTACAATACGGAAGGAGGCGAGCCCGCACTCCTTCTCGTCTAAACAAAATACCGCTTGGCGATTTCTCAGCTTCTCCACACGGTCTTCAAAACACGATTCCTCGGCTAAGCGCTGAACTTCTTCTCGCTGGAATCCGGCGGGGATCACCATCCGCCCATCCCTCGACTCGAACTGCAGGAACAATTGACAAGCACCTTTCTCTGGGAAAGGAGGGGCTTAGTACTCACAAGACTCCCCCAGGGCAGTCTGGGAGTCGTAGTTTTTTGCCACATTCCCGTTTTCACTTCATAGCAGGAATTCAACCCTTTCATCTTCGCAATCGCCACACCAGGGAGGAGTTCTACAAGGCACTTATGAAGTGCCCTGCTCTTGAGGACCTAGGGTGGCAGGCCAAGGACTCTCCTGTATAGAGCGCGTAAGGTTCCTGAGCCTGGTGCAACCCATATGTTGGTGCTACCCCAGTGCTACAGGGCCTTCCTACTGGAACTGGCTCATGAAGTTCCCCTGGGACGTCATCTAGGGCAGTACAAGACCTTTGAAAGGCTTGTCACCCACTTTTACTGGCCCTGGATAAGGATGGCCTCAGATGCATTTTACAGGTCATGCCCTACATGCCAGGCTAGTGGCAAGTGAGGGGGGAGCAATTCTCCTCTGCAGCCAATCTGTCACTCCCTTTGCACGGGTGGGGATCGACAATGATGGGCTTAGGTCCTGGTAGACCATGCCACTCCATGCCCGGAGACCATATCTTTGAGGACGGTGACTGTGCCAATGGTTGACAGGATATTGATAGGGATCTTTACCTATGTGGGGTTCTCCAATGAGGTGGTATCGGTTGAGCTGGCCTAATGGCAGGGGCGCTCGACCTCGGACCTGGGGAACTGGGTTCGAGTCTCGGTAATGATGCTAAACCTCCTGTGATTCTGGGCAAATCACTTAATCCCCCCGTACCTAACAAAAATGAATGTGTGTCCTCATGTAACATAACTGGTGCTATGTAAAGCGCTCTGATACCCAATTGGATTCGGGTCAAGTTTGCGCTATATAAAAGTCTGAAAAAAAATAATCATGTCAGCGTACATTAAGTCAATGTGGAAGGAGTGTGGGTAACCTAAAAGTTCTCTATTCCTTACCACCCACAAACTAACAGTCTTATTCACAAGACAGCCTAAGGCATGATCATAAGCCTATCAGAACCCTTCAGCCCCTTTGAACTTCTGTATGGGCATCCAGTGAGAGGACCTCTGAGTATGGTGAAGGAGGAATGGGAGCAAGCTTCCTGGAAGGACCCCTTGGATGTGGTCAGCCACAGGCTGGCACTTTGTAGTCAGATTAAGCATTTCTGGTGGTATGCCAAAAAGAATCTAGAAGCCAGACAGGAGGTCATGAAATAGTCAAGTTTCAGCTTGTCCAAAAAGTGTGGGTTATTGAGACAAAGGAGCCCATGGCTCTGCAAGACCACTGGTCCAGGCCCTGTGGTGTGAAAGAGTGCAAGAGTGATTTCACCCATTTGGTGTACATCAAGACACCCAGGAACCCCTTCGAGAGTTTTGAACGTCAATCGCTTCAAACCCCACTTCGAGTGATCTTAAGTAAGCATGCTCATGGCCATGGATGATGGAGGGGAGGAGGTGAGTGTACCTCTCAGACCTCTTTTCTTCCAACGAACAGGATGGCCCAGTGGAGTGAGGTAATTGAAATTTTTATGGTCAAGTATGTCCCCTAACGTGTACCCCAACGTCTCCATGTACGTGCTTCAAGTACATGTAATTTCCCTCCATGACCGAATATGAAGACGCAAATACATTTGCGTCCAACGTTAACATGTCCTCTTTCAGATCCACCATGAATGGATCGATAATTCAGTTCCTAACCATACCATGCCAACATCTTTACATGGTACACTTTTACGTTTTTCCTGGCTCTGCTGAGCTAGGCCCTGATTTCTGTCTCCGAGCCCTTTCTGCTTTCTGCCTCTGAAAGCTGCAGCATGGACGCGTATCCCTGACCTCTGCCTTACTTCCTGCCAAGCGAAGCGGTGCCTGGCTCAACCTGGCCTGCCTGCCAAGACAGTATTTTGCCTTCAAGTTATCTGTTCAGCCTCCTCGAAAATACATTCCTGTCTAGTGATTTAGGTAAACATCTCCCCGGCTGCAGAGCAAAGAGCAAGCCTTCCTGTCTCCATGCAAGTAATTTACAGTTCCCGTTGCCATAGTAGGCCTATGGCCCTGCACGTAGACACGTAGATACATATGCACGCACTAGCATTCAGTATAGAATAGCCTATGCCCGAGAGACCTTCTACTCCAGATAATACATCCTCCAAACATAAGATACTAGATATGTTATAGGTCCAGGTCGTTCTGACATCCCAGACTTCTGTCTCCTCTACTAGTGTTAAAGTTCTCCCCAGTTACACGCCTATGTCACGTCATGCCAGCTGCGCGCGCATCCGCACTTCCTGCTGACTCTGCAGATTATCTCTGTGCATACACCCACTTATGTCACTTTCTGTGACGTCTACATTACGTTCACATTATACGCCTCCGTGTACGCCTATTACACGCCTTCTTTCACGCCCTCCTGTTACGCACATGTGTTCTTATCTCGCTCTTTTCACTTGTTACGCCTACTGTATTGGATTCAATGATGTTACTTTACTATATATAATGTGTAATGTTAATAAAACGTTGACTGTCCCTTCCCGAACCCTAGTGGTGACGGAACATGATCTCCAACCTCGAGGTTTTCCATTAAACCCCGTATAACTCAGATACCACGGACTCTGCCTCTTATTTGAATGAGCTGTGTTGTAATGATAATTATACGGAAAAATTGATTAGGTAAATTTATTTACCACATAATTTGGCGCCCGAATAGGTACCTCTCCCCCACCCCACGCGCCGGCGATGCGTCGCAGGCCTTGCCCCCTGCCACAGCCGTGACGGACACCTATGCGCATCTGCAGGTTTTCCTGTATCTCCCTCAGGCCTACGGAGGTGACGGAGACTGCGGTCGACATCCAGACGAGGCGGTGAGGAGTGCGGAGGAACCCTACCAGAGCCCAGCCGAGAGTAGCAGTGTCCGAGGTATCCAGAGGCCCACCTGTTCCGAAGTACCGAGGCGCATGCGTAGCAGTAGCAGTACCAGTAGAAGTCCAGTCCAGTCCGAGGCCTTCAAGTTCAAGTTCAAGTATTGCTCCCGGTGAGTACCGTTGCTAGGGAAGCATCTAGACAGGTGCATTAGTTTGTGTCCGGTCAAGACAGGTCTGGGTACACAGTCCTGGTCCGTACGTGTTCACTTAGGTGAGCGCGGTATGACGTGTCTCTTTATGGGACCGGTCTGTACTGTTTAGCAGTGCATCTAGTGATTCAGTAATTCAGTGATTCAGTATTCAAGCCTTCAAGCATTATTTCACGTGATTCCAAGTATTGTGTTTTATGTACTAGACAGTATCTATTCGAATTGTTTTAATGTGTTTTATGTCGTGGTATGAATGACTGTTTGCTTTCCATTACTGTGTTTATTGTGTTCGAGTCAAAGTCATAATGCCGTTATTTACAAAGTTACGTCAGATAAGAACTAGGAAAGGGATACTCGAAGAAGCAGTGCCTGTTCCGCCTAGGGACACTCCAGGGCACTTTATGTACCACAAGCACGGCTTAGATGCCATACTGTACTTAGACTTGTGGGTCGATTACACTAAGCACTTGGAAGAGAAGTTTAGATGGCCTGTTTCAGGAACATGGGATGCTGAATGCATCATGAGAGTAGAAGAAGCGTTATGGAAAAAGAAAGCCAGACAATCTCAGAAAGATGCCATAGAATTGTGGCGTAAAGAATCGCATAGAAGGACAGAGAAAGAATTCTGAAAAGCAGAGAAACATAGGGAAGATTCAGAAAAAGCCAAAGAAAAAGAGTTACTAGAAGAAGGAGAGCAGGTCAGATCAGAACAATTAGACCGCCAAAGAAATGCACTCATTACAGGCATGTATCCAGTTCTTACCGAGGGCCCATCTAAGGCCAACCCGGAAATGCCAAGTAATTTACCGCCACCATTGGTTCCGATTAAAGTACGTCACCATAAAACCGCAGCAGATATTTTCCTTTCTTCCTATTTAGATGATGTAGTTCCCGCATATACCAATATACCCGTACATCCTGCTAATAATAATCTGCCACAGCATATTCCTGCTGATCAAGTCACGACCCCTCCACGTCAATCACTTCCTGCACCTGCTGTCACTTCCCCTTCTGCTGTTGTTACTGGTCCCCCTACTTCTGGTCTTCTTAACCCTTTTGCTACAGATGCGACTCAGTCGTCCTCGTTAAATGTACCTTTCCCACACACAATGACGTCAAGTCATGCTCATGGTTCTGCCTCAGGGGGTGCTTCAGGAGGTCCATATCACACCCCGCCACAATTACATCGAGTGACAATGAGAGAATTAGCTACACAACGTACTCCGGCAGCGATGCCGTATGAAAAACTTAAACAGTATCTTACGGATTGTAGATATGATCCAGTACCTGGCAAGGCAGTAGAGATGATGTTAGCCTCATTGCGTCTAAGACGTGTTACAGATTATCTAATGTTATTACCAGAAATGCCAGAACATCTAGACAATATATATCATTTTATTAGAACAGGAGAGAGACCAGAATGTGTTCGAGAAGCCATGGCCTATCAGAAAGTTGAGACACAAGGTTTACTATTACGATTCTTGATTAATTGTTTGATAAGGGAACAAGATCAGACAGGTGTTGTTAAGGAAGAAATGAAAGTTCTGACAAAATGGAGTCAAAATATTGCAGATTGTAAACATGATAAACAGAATTGTATAGATGCCATGTCCAGAAAGATCCGTAAAGAAATAGTAGCCATACATGCCCGACGCAAGGCTGATAGGACAGCCGAGTCAGACGAAAAAGACTCCTCAGAGGAGGAAGAATTAGAGAGTCCGGATGTACAGCAAGATACAATAGCGTATGTAGGTAGAGCGAAACCTCCTAGACAGTATCCTTTAAGTAGTCCTTTCGACAGACCCATTCGTCCAGAAAGCAAGAAACGTTACCTTACCCCGATACCAGAGCAATGTTCTCTTGAACATATATTCCAAGTTACGGATAAAATCCTGAAAGAAAGAATAGGTTATCATGAACTCGCTACCTTACGTGATCAGGAACTAGCCCGGTCAGCAGTCCAATGGGCCAGGGATGACAGTATATATAAAGATGATCTAGTAGTGCAAACGTTTTTAAGTCTTACTCCAGAAGAACAGCGATTAGCTGGTATATATATGACCCAACATCTCATTACACAGTATGAAAACCAACAATCTGATCCAGGTCCATTGTATAATCTATTGCAGGACTTACTCCTGAGAAGATGGAGAGGTCTAGGTACCGATTTAATTGATATCATTTTAGAACAACGTCATAAATATAGAACGTTCCTGACTCCACGTCTTGTTTCCATTCCACCCCCAGTTAGACAACCATATCACCTAGACAGACAGAATCCCTTACGAGAAGTACACCCAATCCGGAAGCCAGATGATACGCTTGAACGTGTGTTTGTGTACACTCCTTTAACGAAAATGGAATTATTGGAAATGAAGAAAATTGTACCTTGTCACGATAAAGATCCTGCAGGTTTTCATCGTGAATTAAAAGACATGTTACTGATGGGTGATTACACGTATTCAGACATTCTTAAAATGTTAAAAGTATTGTTGCCAGCAGGGATTTACGAAAAACTGAAAGAGAAGGATTGGGAGGTGGGAGATAAAAAGATTAATTGGGCCGAATTAGAGGATGAAGAAAAAGGACGTACCCCAGGTTTAGGTCTTGGGGACAAAACTAAAGCGTTACCAGGATTATTAGTACAAGTTTTGCCTAGATTACTGACAGTTAAAAAGGAAGATTGGGATGCAATCTCAGCCTGCAAACAGAAACCAGATGAAGACACTAGTGATTTCTATTCAAGATTTGAGAAATGTTTTATTATTAATAGTGGCCTGAAAACAAGTAGCGAGTCATTCCCACATCTCTTCGTGACCAAATTAGTCGAGAATTCCTTACCCCAGGTTAAGAACAGAGTATTGAAAGTCGAGAGTACATGGCAAGCTAATACGCCTTCCCTAATGTTACAAATGTTACAGTACCACCAGAATAGAATCAGAGAGGAACACGATCATGAACAAAGACGCATGAAAGACACTAAAATGAAAGTATTAGTTGCCCAGTCTGTTCCAGCAGATGGTCAGAAGAGGGGTAACATACAGAATACACAGACTAGTCGTCCTACAGGTCCTGTTAAAGGAAATTGTAATTATTGCAAGCAACCAGGTCACTTTATAAGTGATTGTGCCATTCTGAAACACAATATTGCTACAGGCAAAACGAAAGAAAGACCACGTCAGCCTAGACCAGAATATGTTCAACAGAATATTCAACAGAATCCGCAACCTGCTCCACAACATGCACAGCAACAGACAGTAGCTGTCCCCCAGCCTCAACCCATTGCCGCAACACAACACGTTACACAACAGATGTACCAGTATGCACAATCCGAGTATCCAGATTACCAACAGTATTCATGAAATAGCCTAGAGAGGGAAGTAGGTTTGCCTCTCATCGAGATTCCTGTAGATCAAGAGGGTCCTTATGTACATAGTCAGGTATTAGGAAAAGACAGAAAGTTTTTGATTGACACAGGGGCAAGCAGAACTACCATTAGTCATGACGAGGTTCCAGGGGCACCCCTCTCAGGCTCACAGAATGTTTCCCTTGGATTTTCAGGAAAACCTATTGTTAATGAAGTATCGAAACCAGTTCCCCTTGCAGTTGGTCCATTGTCCCGTACTACAGATTTATTGCTTACGAAATTATGTCCAGAAAACCTGCTTGGTATTAAAACGCTGAAAGCTCTAGGAGCTGTAATTTGTTGTTCTCCGGAAGGAGTGAGATTGTTTCTGCGTGACTTTAAGGGTCACTATGTGTTGAGAGATTTTGATCCCCGATTACAGAATGTTCCACAGCATTTATGGGCACAAGGCCCGACTGATGTAGGTTGTATGCATATTACACCATATCGCGTTACTCTTAGAGAAGGTGTTGTTCTGCCCAGAATCCGACAATACAAATTGCCACCTGAGGCTGTAGCAGCCTTATTGAAAATTATTGACGAGCTTATTGCTCAAGGAGTAGTTGTAGAAACTGACTCCAATATTTGTAATTCTCCAATCATACCAATTCTTAAACGTACTGATCCAAATGCACTTCCAGTTTATCGATTAGTGATTGACCTTAGAGAGCTTAACAAATGTATCATACCTCAGTTTCCTGTGGTCCCAGATATTTCATCCCTATTGACTGCTATTGATTCCGAAGCGGTGTTCTTTACTGTAATCGATCTTAAGAATGCCTTCTTTAGTGTTCCCATTGATCCGGAAAGCCAGTACCTTTTCGGATTCAGTTTAAATGGCCGAAGCTTTAAATTTGCACGTGCACCTCAAGGGTTCATGGAAAGTCCGAGTATCTATAGCCAAGCATTGAAAAGACAACTTGACAGTATCCACATGCCTGCTAACACTGCCCTGCTTCAGTACGTCGATGATCTATTGATCACCGCCCGAAGTGAACAAGAATGTGAACATGCATCTCTGACAGTCCTATATTTTCTGGCCGACAAGGGACACAAAGTGTCTCCTTCGAAGCTGCAGTTCTGTGTTCAGCAAGTTGTGTACCTTGGTCACTTGCTGTCCAAGAGGGGGAGACAGCTAACACCTGATCGCATCCAGTTAATTGTACATATGCCACAACCCAAGACACAAAAGGAAGTACGGGCTTTTATAGGCCTCACCTCTTACTGTAGACAATGGATTCCTCAGTATGCATATCTAGCCAAGCCCCTTATACAGTTGACAACTCAGGAGGCAGCGTCATCGACTGTCCTCCCTTGGACTCAGGAACATACACAAGCTTTTGACGATTTGAAGAAAGCCCTATGTCAAGCACCTGTTTTAGCGACACCATGTTACAGGAAGCCTTTTACACTTTTTGTCACAGAACGCGAAGGTACTGCATTGTCAGTACTCACCCAAGATCAAGCAGGCTCACACAAACCATGTGCTTATTTTTCCAGTACATTAGATCCAGTAGCCCAGGCTCTGCCTGCGTGCTTGAAATCCGTTGCAGCAACAGCTCTAGCAATCAGACAAAGTGATTCCATAGTATTAGGACACCAATTGACAGTACAAGTTCCACATTCCGTGGAAGTTCTTTTAAATCGAACACAGACTCAGCACTTGACTATAGCACGACTGACAGGTTATGAATTGACATTATTCCAGCCACACATAGAAATCAGACGCTGCAATACACTGAATCCCGCGACACTTTTACCGTTAAGTACAACAGACCCTATGTCACATGACTGTGTGGAAGTCATTAACACTATGACGAAACCCAGACAAGACTTGACAGACATCGCATTACCAGATCCAGACCTGACACTTTATGTGGATGGTTCATGTATGAGAACAAGTACAGGAAAGTTAGTGGCCGCATATGCAGTGACCACTGAAACTGAAGTCATAGAAACACATCGTATTGACACACTGTCTGCCCAGGCAGCAGAACTCATTGCTCTGACTCAAGCCTGTATTCGAGCCAAGAACCTGAAAGTTAACATATACACAGATTCCCGTTATGCATTCGGAGTTGTACACGACTTCGGAGTCCTTTGGCAAGAGAGAGGTTTCTTAACTTCCCACGGTGCCAAGATACAGCATGGTCCCCTCATTCAAGCTCTGTTAGAAGCAATACATTTGCCTACAGCCACAGCCATCATGAAGTGTAAGGCACATACGAAAGTCACAGATACCATTTCCCAGGGTAACGACCTGACAGACCGAACAGCCAAGCATACAGCTCAGACTCATACTCAGACTGATATGACAAAGACAGTAGTTCCGACACATTGCATGACAGTTAGGGATCCCGCACTAGATGTAATTGACATACAGACACATGCCACTCCAGACGAAATCAAGAAATGGACAGAACTAGGAGGGATCCAGACAGAACAGGGATGGATGACGAAGGGAAAAGCCACATGGTTCCTCCCCGACTCTATGGTTCAAGTTATCATTAACACAGCACATAGTCCTGCACATTTAGGAGAAAAAGCCATGTTAGACAGTATTCAAAACCTTTGGTTCAATAAGCATTTACGAGCAGCCATAAAAACAGAAAGTGCGTACTTGCATGATCTGTTGTCAGTTCAATCCAGGTAAAGGCATTCCCGTAGAGCAAGGTGGATTTCATCCTCCTGATCACCCTTTTGAAGTCCTCCAGATGGATTATATCCAGATGGAACGTTGTCGAGGATTCAAGTACGTCCTCGTAGTTGTATGTGCACTTTCCCGATGGACAGAAGCATATCCAGTCCCAGATTACACTGCCGTGACCACTGCCAAGCAGTTGGTTCGCAAATTTTTCCCGAGGTTTGGTTTGCCTCGTGTCGTGTATTCAGATAACGGACAGCCATTCTCGTCCGAGCTCATGAAGCAAGTTTCCCTTTTGTTAGGTTACCAATGGAAGTTCCACTGTGTTCGGCATCCCGAAGCAGCTGGATTAGTAGAGAGACACAATCAGACTCTGAAAACACGTCTTGCCAAGGTCTGTGCAGAAAAGGGTGTAGACTGGATAATAGCCCTTCCAGTTGCTCTCTTCTATATGCGAATGGTAGCCCATTCTAGGACAGGGCTATCCCCGTATGAGGTGGTTTTTGGCCGGCCACCGAATATGTGGGGGACGCCTCTGCCCCGTAAATTAACCGATGTTGACAGTAATATGCTGACAGATTACCTTGCTTCCTTGATGTCTGCACTACAATCATGTCGTTCACAGGTCGCAGCAGCTTTTCCAGACAACACCGAGGTGAAGCCACACAAGATCGTCCCTGGTGATTACGTATACGTCCGCAACTTTGACCGGTCGAGCCCTCTGGAGCCCCGCTGGAAGGAACCTAAGATCGTTTTGATGACCACAAGGACTGCAGTGAAACTCGAAGGAAGAAAAAGTTGGCTCCACTCGAGCCACGTCAAGAAATGTTATGGACTTCCGCCAAAAACTGTTTCCCAGGACTGCCGCATTCCAATCGTTGATACTAAACTCCCCCTGATAGAGAAAACTCCGTCCCAGGAGTACAAATTAAAGTTGAGGTCTAGTAAGTCAGACAGTTTAATTGTTTAAGTCCCCCCCTGGGTGAAGCGGTTAGACAGGTTCCTGACATGTACAAGATAGACCCACATAGTGAGAGAGATAGACAGGAGATCAAGAAACAGAAATATTGCAAGAATCTCCAAAGCCGATGTATTGTATCTTTACTTGTTATGTTTTTTCTGAGTCTTACGATTATATGCCTAAGCTATGTGTTACACGTATATTTTCCTATACAAGCACATTCTTCTTTCAATGCCACTGCAGACCACACCTTTAGTGATCTGCCCCCGCACAAACTTTCTTATCGACTTGCACTGCGTAACAATTCTTTCATCCGTATGTTACATCATTCTCACCAGACCAGCAATGCCACTAATTGCTGGGTATGTGGCCGACTCCCTCCCTACCAGAAAATGACGGGAGCCTTGCCTCTTTTTCCTTACCCGTTTACACATAATGGTTTATGTGGTGCATGGTTTACATTAATGTCCTCGTTAGACAGTAAGTCTAAAGTTTCCCAAGGTAATTGGATATGGGGAGACCTGAATACAGTTATGAATAAAGCATGTTTCCCAGACAAGGAGGGTCTTCCCCAAATGTCAGGTACCGATCTAGAAAACGAAGTATATGGATTAGGTAATTTTACACTTAGCCTCATGATTTTGAACGTCCAGTCAGAAACTAGTTCGAACTTACCCTTAATATCAGTTTTACCAGTGAAGGGTGACCTATGCGTTAGAAAGAAAGGTTCAGTACATCTAGGACACAGCGATTGTAATACAGTTATTGAATTCAGTGATAAAGGCAAGTCTACATTCAAAGCTTCCCGACATTCCTATTTCATTTGTGGCCATACAGCTTATATACGTTTACCTCTAGACTGGGATGGTACTTGTTACATTGCATTCCTACTGCCACCTGTTTTTCTAGCCCCACCTGACTACCATAGAAATTCTCATCTCATTCATGTTAGACCCAAGAGAGATCTCCCGATTGTCGATTATACTAAAACCACATGGGAACAATACACAGATTTCAATAAAGGATTCTTTCCTTATTTAGGAACTGTCTCAAATAGTAAACTGATACGTAAATTGACCAGAACCCTTGAAGCAGTAGTAAATGAAACTACTTTTGCCCTAGGTAATTTAACAGAAGAGCAGGCTGCTATGAGACTTGTCGTTCTTCAAAATCGTCTCGTCCTTGACGTCATCCTGGCAGATAGGGGCGGGGCTTGTAGAGTCATCGGATCCAGTTGTTGCGTTTTCATTCCTAATAACGCACCGTCAGTATATAGAGCCATAACTCGGCTCCACAAGATTGCAAGTCAGATACACCAGAATCCAGGCACCTGGACCTGGTCCGGTTGGCTCTGGAGCGTGATATCAGCCTGGGGATGGAAAGTCCTATCCTTCCTTGGAATAGCCCTACTCATAGTATTCAGTTGTTGTCTGTGTCTACAATGTGGGCCAGCGATTTGCGGCTTGTGCGCCACATCATGTATTCCCCATCCAAGTCCACGTTCTCATGCCCGAATGAAAAAAGATGAGCAAATGATGTTATATGAACAGATAGATGGACTCATGAAGATTGATATATCCTGAAGGGAACGTAGGGGACAAGGAGGGAATGAGGTAATTGAAATTTTTATGGTCAAGTATGTCCCCTAACGTGTACCCCAACGTCTCCATGTACGTGCTTCAAGTACATGTAATTTCCCTCCATGACCGAATATGAAGACGCAAATACATTTGCGTCCAACGTTAACATGTCCTCTTTCAGATCCACCATGAATGGATCGATAATTCAGTTCCTAACCATACCATGCCAACGTCTTTACATGGTACACTTTTACGTTTTTCCTGGCTCTGCTGAGCTAGGCCCTGATTTCTGTCTCCGAGCCCTTTCTGCTTTCTGCCTCTGAAAGCTGCAGCATGGACGCGTATCCCTGACCTCTGCCTTACTTCCTGCCAAGCGAAGCGGTGCCTGGCTCAACCTGGCCTGCCTGCCAAGACAGTATTTTGCCTTCAAGTTATCTGTTCAGCCTCCTCGAAAATACATTCCTGTCTAGTGATTTAGGTAAACATCTCCCCGGCTGCAGAGCAAAGAGCAAGCCTTTCTGTCTCCATGTAAGTAATTTACAGTTCCCGTTGCCATAGTAGGCCTATGGCCCTGCACGTAGACACGTAGATACATATGCACGCACTAGCATTCAGTATAGAATAGCCTCTGCCCGAGAGACCTTCTACTCCAGATAATACATCCTCCAAACATAAGATACTAGATATGTTATAGGTCCAGGTCGTTCTGACATCCAAGACTTCTGTCTCCTCTACTAGTGTTAAAGTTCTCCCCAGTTACACGCCTATGTCACGTCATACCAGCTGCGCGCGCATCCGCACTTCCTGCCGACTCTGCAGATTATCTCTGTGCATACACCCACTTATGTCACTTTCTGTGACGTCTACATTACGTTCACATTATACGCCTCCGTGTACGCCTATTACACGCCTTCTTTCACGCCCTCCTGTTACGCACATGTGTTCTTATCTCGCTCTTTTCACTTGTTACGCCTACTGTATTGGATTCAATGATGTTACTTTACTATATATAATGTGTAATGTTAATAAAACGTTGACTGTCCCTTCCCGAACCCTAGTGGTGACGGAACATGATCTCCAACCTCGAGGTTTTCCATTAAACCCCGTATAACTCAGATACCACGGACTCTGCCTCTTATTTGAATGAGCTGTCTTGTAATGATAATTATACGGAAAAAATGATCAGTCTCTTACCTATTCTGGCCCTAGAACAACAGAGAAACTGTTCCCAGTTGTTAGGTAGTTGCCTCTTTGTTCACCCTTATCTCAAGACGCACTACATGGTGCACTAATGATATTGATACTGGGGACAGCATGCCAGTAAAGAGTTAGACTCAGAGGCTGCCTGATAAGATGAGAGCCAGCATTAAGGAGTCAGGGTTATTGAACCCTCAAATAGCCTTTGTTCCAGCCCAGTGGTGTTGATTACCCCAAGTCTGCTCCTCTAGGTGCCACCCTAGAGCTTAATCAGGATTTATGTGAGCGGTGCACATCTGTGTTTGCAGGGTTTGAACAGTAAGTAGAAAAAGCTAGAATGGTATTCTACTCTGTGAATAGATTTGTGTGTGCTGCGCAGTGTTTGAGGGCTGCCTGTCCCACATCGGGATATGTAGCAAAAACCAAGAGACCGCTCACTTGAATGAACTGCGTGCACTACCAATATAGTTTAAACAATTTAAACAATCTTTTCTTGATCAATCATGAGAATCAATAAAGTAAATCCATACAGTAAATCACAGCACAAGTTAGAGGCCGCGTCCCACTAACGGAACTCGCAGCAGATTGTCCGGACGTATGTCTGACGAGGTGTGGCGAGCGAGGGGCTGTGTCGGAGCTGGTCGGTGACCGTGCAGGTGAGGCAGGCTGTTTCTTCCTCGGGCATTGTTAGCACTAACGGGGCTATCTGACCGGGATCGGGGCTCGGGGGTCGGGATTCGGGTGGCAGGCTTATACCTGTAAGTCGGTAAAGTGAGTGTGCGGGAGGGCGTGTGTGCGCTCTGTCTCCACTGCTGCCATTGCCGTTCCAGTTGCTGGTTGAGTGCGGGGCGCCCTGCACTCGGCGCTTGGCTGCTTTGGTTGGCGCGGTGGTCATCTGGCCCAAAATAATTCAGCCCCCCGGCCCTCTGAACCGCATGCTGTCGCCGCACGGGGCCGCCCGTTCGTGCACTCCCGAGTCAGCCGTGTCAGTCCTGGTTTTCCGTGCCCGCATAGGAAGCATTATCGTGCCTTGCCTCGCCCCGGTCGGCGTCCGCTTCAGGCACTGTCTCCCCTGGCTGGCTCAGTCTGTCATCCGTGTGGTGCTTTCAGGCTGCCCTTTCCAGCTCTGGGGCTGCTCCCCCCGCCACCCCTCCCCTGAGTTTGATAAGCATTGGCCGGCTCTGTTGCAGCCCGGACCGTCGACTGCTGACTGGCTGTTTGGAGTGGTAATTGACCCCCTCATCCTAACATCTGTGCCCCGACCCCACTTGGGGTAGCACAAGAGGAGAGGTCCTGACCCCCAGTTCAGTCTAGCCCAGTCCAAGTCCGAGCGGTGCGGCGGAGCGGGTTCTTGTGGACAAACAGTGGTCGTTGGAGAAAAGTCAAAGTGCGGGGGGGGGGGGTGCCTCAATCCAGCTAGCTGCGTTCCAGCTAACTAGGAGGCACTCGTTCAAAAAAGTGCCTAAAAGCGTTAAAATTGCACCTCTTTCAGTTAACTTTTAATAGGCACCTCCCGGGTGATAGGACACTGTACAGTCCTCCGACAGTGCAGTAAGCTAACAGCTCAATACTAGTTAGCTACTCACCAACGCCAGAACTGGTTGAACCCTCAGCTTCCAGATCCCGGACTCATCAGTGCCTGTTCACCCATCAGAGTCATTAGAGATCTAAAAGCACTACTACCTTCTCAGACCTTCAGTTCTTCTTTGGCAGTGCCATCCAAGTCACACCAGTTTCAACTTTCATTGCAGTATAGAAGTGGTTCTAATAAATCACCAAGCTATGAGATCTGGGAAAATAAGAAAGACTACAACGGCACCCAAACGGTGGAAATCAAAATAGCTGGGACTAAAAGAAGAGCCCCATCCGGGTAACCATAAGCCCGCTTGGGCCTGTCAGGAAACAGCGACAGCGGTAAAATCCTTGTCAGATGACTACTGCAACCACAGTCCTAAAGACAAGAGTACGGACACTTCAAATGTCTTAAAACCCTCGAATCTCCTGGACTACTTTAAAAAAATTCCAACAACGACCAACGTTCTCTTAAAACCCCAGACTCAGGAGTTAACCAACCTTGTGCCCTTGGACCAGCAGGCCGAGATAAGCTTGCGCTCCTTGCAGCCGCTTTCCCCCCCACAGTGGCCAATGAGAAGCAAAGAGTCAGCTCAACCTCCGGGAGTTTACATCTTTGAAACAACATCTAACGAACCATCCCCAGCCAGGCAGGGGGGCCTAGACCCCAAACAAAACTTATCTACTCACCATTTAGAGTCGCTCCCTGGCCAGCATTGCTCACCTACAGCAGAGGTCAACCAAGGAGTATGCCTACTGGAACCCTCTCCGGGGAGCTTACAATTTCACCCAGACTTCTAGATAAATCACATTCAGAAACCAGAAACAATAACAATCTCTACCCAACAAGATCTTGATGTGTTAAAGGAAACCACATTGGTTCCTCACCGTCAATTAACCTTAGCACAAATACATGCGCAAAACTCGTACCCGCATAACAAGATTCTCCAACTGCTCCACCCATCTCCAACTATAAGTACACCTAAGGAGCTCTCTGTTGCGTCAAGTCCCCAGTACATATCTTTTTCACCACCGACATCTTTAACGACTCTCCCGCAAATATCGCCCAAAATCCCTGATCCAAATGACCAGCTTTTAGCTGACCTTTCATTCTTTTTTAAAAACCCAACCAATCATACGCCAAATTTAAAGTCCAATCAAGAAGAGTCTACAGCAATAGGGGTTTGGCCGCAACTTCTCCAGACGTTTCAACAAACAGTCAAAGCGCTAAACTACCATTCGGACAAATTGGATGTGCAGGTCGATCTTCTGAACACTCTAGCATTGTTCACGGCAGGGATCGATAGCAAACTTGACAAACTGAACAACCTAATACTAGGAGCGCAGGCCTCAACAAAGCTTATACAGTCAGTCTGTTGCTGCTCCCCAATTATTGATTCACTTTTATCACTCCCAGACTTCCTAACCAGTGTAATAAAAGAAGTTAAGCCGTTGAAGGGAGGCAATCCACACACAATTCCTTGTTCGCAACCGCAAAGAATACAAGACCCTCCCCAAGATCCAGCTAACCCATGGACTATTGCAAATAAAGGCATTAGGTCAAGCGGGGGAACCGCTCTCAGGTCAAACCTGCCAACTGAACAGTTAAAAACCGGAAAACCTTACGCAACACCAACCGGGCCGGTCCCGACCCAAATGTTGACCGAAAACGCCGGAGCATCAAGTGGGTGTACCACCCGCCCGGACCATCAAGTGGCAGGGCCAACGGCCAGTTTAACGCCTTCGGATTCCACCAAAGTGGAAGGACCTCCAGCCCCTCCACCACCTTGCAGTTAGAGAGAGCGTAAACGTTTGCGGAAACATATAAACAAAATAAGGGCAAAAGCAACAGCCGCCCACTTGAAACTTTTTCCCATTTTCGATATGGCGGCCAACAAAAAAGCTCTAAGTGAGACAGCTACATCATCACCCCCAGTAAACCCTATTGTCAACAATCCAAAAGTGGTTCCACTAGTACTCACCTTTCATCTATCCGTGGGGAGCGTTCACGACTCAATTGAATCAGCTTCGAGAACAGCAACAGACGAGCCCAGTACGGTTATAGAACAGCGAAGGATGATAATCGAAGATCCAATCATACCCGAGCCCATAGTGACCCAAGAAAAACTTAAATCTCTCCCAGTCTTGACTCTGCCCTGGGTAGACCCCAAAACAACAAGAATGAACCTTACAAAAACGATTTATAACCAAAAAATAACCATATCCAAAAATAACCAGCCTCTATGGAAGTCCCCCCATCGGCCATATCAACAGGAGCAAGATTTGAACGCAGGCCGGTTTTTGAATAAACTTAATAAGACGGCCCTAAGTGAAAATAACAAGGAGAACAACAACGATTTATCATATTCCTACATCTTATTGGTCCCGGAATATAAATCAAAGGGACGGCGAGACATTCTTAACAGGTCAAACATAATAAAATTAGCGGATGGTATTCCGGGGCTCGTAGGTCTGGCATCAGATGATATTTAATAAGCATGGGCGAATTTTGCGAATCTGGCGTTCGCGAATTTTGCGAATTTGCGAACTCGCAATCCGCAAAATCCGCGAATTCTCGCGGATTTTTTTTTTTTTGTGTTCGCAAGGGTTTCTGCCAGTTCGCGAGGGTTTGGAACCAGTTCGCAATCGCGAACTTACTTGTCAGCTCGCAACGGTCGCAACTATGTTGTTTTTACGTCTGGTTCATCATCACAGGTTCCCAGCACCCTCTGTTTCACCACTGCCACCCTCTGTTTCACCCATGCCACCCTCTGTTACATCAATGCCACCCTCTGGTTCATCATCACTGTAGATTATGGGGGGGAAAAGCAAGCACACCTGCCCTGCTTCAACTGACATGAATTAATTTGGGGTTAGTTTATTAATGTGTTACTGTTTTAAAATTCCAGGTCTGGCACCTGCTTCCTTATCAGTAATTTGCTTTCTGTTGCAGTGCAATTTTTTTTCCAGAACCTTTGTGGCCTACTTGTAGCTATTCTATGAGCCTGCTGTGAGGGTCAGAGCAGGGTCATACAATTGTTGCAACTAGCAACTGAACTCTGGAGGGGCCCCAGTCAGGAAGCACTACAGGGAATGGTTACTAATGATGAGTTTGAACTCTTGCACCTGCCGAGTGCTTTCAGTTTTGCAAAACTCGTTTTTCAGCAATTTCGCGGGATTCGCGGGGCGCGAACACGCGCGAGATCGGATTCGGAAGCCGCGAATTTGTGCGAATATGCGATTTTTGTTTTTTTTGCGGCGTGTTAGTTCGCAAGGTTTTGTGCGTTTTCGCGAGCCGCTTGTAGCGCAAGGCGCAAAGTTACCCTCGCGGTCGTTCAAGGGCGCGGCCATCTTGTTTGCATGACGAATTTCCGTTTCCGGGCGCGAAGTGTAATCTCGCAAAGTGTGCGGCTCGCCAGTACAATTTCGCGAGTGTTCGCGAGGAAAATCTTGCGCAAACTTACCCGCGCAGTCGTGAACGGGCGCGGCCATCTTGTTTCTCAATCATTGCTATGGTTCTGGGCATGCTTCTTGTATCCTCTCTAAATCTCTGCCATCCTTTGCTTGTTTGAAGTTTTTTTTAATCTATTTTACTTATTTCTAGCCCTATATTTTTGTGTTTACTGCTACTTTGGTTAATTTTAAACTACTTTTTTAAACTCTTTTCTTTTCTTCTCTTCCCTATTCTATTTTCTTTATTCCTTTCTGCCCAGACCATGGTGAAGGGAGCCGGGAAGCATCCCGAGAAGGGGAAGGGTCCCGCACCCCGTGCCCGGCTCCCGTGCGGGCGTTTGAGGGGGGAGCAGGTCGTACCCAGGGAGATCTTTAGCCCGGAGGAGGTGGCCGCACTCATTTATGTTCAGCGCCGCCTCCCCAGGACCATCATGGCAGGCGGCAGGATCGGTGTCGGGTACGGGATCCGGGAGCGCCGGAAGCGGTGGGATAAGGTGTGCCGGGCCATGTACCACCACTCTCGGGTCCGGCGCACCTACAACCAGGCCACCCACCACTGGACGGATGTCCTGACCCGTGAACGAGATCTGCTCGACCTGCTTGGCCTTGAGATCCCCGGGCTTGGTGAGTAGTAGTAGCTATTTCTTTACTACTCTGTTTTCTCCTGCTGTGTTATTATATTGCAAATTTTTGTTTTTTACCAAGAGGAATAATGCTGCTCATTACATTGTAGGTAAATTATATTTCAAAATCTTCTGTGCATTTCAGGTGCACTGCTCTCCTTCTCAGTAGTGTTGCTACTATGCTTATTTGTTTTCGATTTTGTGTTCATTTCATTGGCCTGTGAAATTATGTATGAGTGTAGTTTAAAGAACTGCGTAATGCTACACACTAAGGTTCAGATTTTTAATTACCGGCGCATCCCTGCAAAGTAGCAGGGATGCGCCAGTAATTGTGCGCCACGCCACCATCACCCATGGTGCGCCGTATTTACAATGCGGCGCACCATTGGCCCAAAACGTCACCAAAGTGTTACGCATCTGTGCCGTAAAGGCGGCGCATTGCTGGAGTTGCGTCGCAACGATGGCGTAGCTCCATCAATGCTCTCGGGTGCCCTATCTCCCCAATGCTGCCTCAAGCCGTACGTCTGCTTCAAGCAGGCGCAGGGTTTGAGTCACGCATCATTGTCGTTAAAGTGAGTGATTGAAATCTTGTAGATTTCCCTCAGCCACTTTTAGGATGTGTTCCTGCGCAGGAACGCCCTCCCTTGCGCCGGAACGCCCCCTGATGGCGCAGGGCTTTACAACGTGATGCATCTCCCATATGCGTCACGTTGTTAATATACGCCGAACCATTGCGCCTCTTTTGTGCTGCCGCTGCGTCACAAAAGTCACGCAACAATGGAGCAAAAGAGCCGCAAGGGGCTTCTAAATCAGCCCCTACAGACTCAAGTCCAGTCCTTCCTTTGTACACATGGCGATAAGAAGAAATAGTGGTGGTGGATTGATAGTTTGAGTATTTTAATGACTGGTTAATGTAGTAGGAAACTTTAGTGTTGTCGCTGATCTGCAATCACGATGGACTTTGGCTGTCACTTTGCGTGCTGTGGACTGCTGCCTGCCAATCTTAGGCAAACCTTTTTAGTACTTTGTTTAGTGAGTTACATAAGAAGTTTCCAATTCGACGGTCCGCAAATCAAGCAATACTAATAACGTAGTAGACCACATGAGATTGGTCAATAATATATCCCGTGGAATAGTTGTCTATTTGCTATTTCACCAACATATTTTGTTAGTTCTTTTGAAATGTTTGATTTGGTTGACAAAAATCATCCATGTTTTCTGTTTTTCTTTCTTTCATGTTGTACATCAGCTTCCCCCAGGGGCAAGAGGAGGACACAGGAGGAGGAGGAGGGTGCTGTTCAGGATGCAGGCCAGGATCGGGCAGGCGAGGGCTCCTTTGCTGGCCCCAGTAAGTTTTAATTTTAATATAGAGTACTTATTTGTTCCCAGCATTCCTCATTCGATTTTTTCTAAATCGTCTTTGATCTTCTTGTAGACTGGATCTAAATTCTTATCCTGCCTCAACTATGACTCCGTGTGGTATTATTAGATTATTCTTATTAGTCTGTCTGTGTAGCTAACTAAGATTGCACATTTGGCGATTCCATTGGACTCCCATTCTAGTCAGCAATAGCTCTATGCACTGAGTGCAGTCCTCTGGGATTGTCCATAATGTCTTTTCAAGTCTTCTAAATGTTTATGCTTTGACAATTGCCAACAATAAAAAGGTGAATGACCACCAAGAAAGAATAAGATACTACTTTACTTTTGGTTTGGATAGGAGGACAATCCATTCTACTACTGTTGCAGGGACAAATCTGCACAAACAGAACTATGGACACTAAATAATGCATTGCTTAGCTTATCAATTATAATAGGTGCTGTTAGACTTTCCACATACCTCAGTGATAGCAGACTTTGTAGTTGAACCCCCAATCTTCTTACTGACTAGATAGTGTGGCAGAGTCATTTAGCTCCCAAAGTCACCGATGATTGATCCCCAATGATGTCAGAGGCACGGACTCATGCTTGCAAAAATTGCAAAACCTTTAGCTCATCCACTCTAGTCTGGAGGACCAAAAACCACAGAGTCTATTTAAGTTTAAAAGCTTTATTAAAAGTAAACACATTTATTAAAATCAAGTTTGTCATAAAAGTAAACGTTTAACTGAAAATGGAAAAGTGCTTAGTGCTGATGATTAATTGGACACATTTCTTGTGGTCGAGCCAAACTCTCACCTGGTTTGAACTTGATCCTGCTCGTGTTCTTAGAAGTCAAGCTTCTGTCTGTTAGGAGAAAAAGTGGTGCGTGTTAAAAATAAAAAGCAAGCCTTCATCAGTTGTGCCAAAAAGTGCAGCAAAAAAGGGACATTTTTACTTTAGAGTAGACAGTCACAAATTATTAAATTGTATACTGTTTTTTTCACATTTCTTTCTTCCTCCTAGACCAAATATTATATAGTAGTGAGTGGTGTATTCTAACATTATTAAATGTACTTTGCAGGTGGAACATCTGGAGGTGGGGCCAGCGCAGAGGTGGTGGTGGCATTGGACGAGGACAACTCTGGGGAGGAGGCGGTGGAAGTGCCGGACAATTCTGTGGGGGATGACATGGTGGTGGCGGGCAGAGGTAAGCTATATATTCCTTACTTATTGAGATTGAAGACTGCAGAGTGTGCTTTCTGCACGGGTGTATTATAAATAAACCAGGTAGTAGCCTCCTCTAAATGTACTTTGACTTACCTGTGAAGTTTTTGGCGAGAAGAATCCCAATCAGATCTGAGATGAACTTGATGGATGGGATGAACGAAAAGCGAAAGAAGGGTGTAAGTAAGTGTGGAAGGACGAGAAATGTAATGATAACTGGCAAAGAAGAATGATATGTGTTTGCTTGGTCCCCGAGGTGGCTGGGAAGGAAAGAATATGGTATGGTGCATGGCTGGGTGAATGATGAAGCAAGGATGGGTGGAAGGAGAACAGCCTGGGTGGGTGAAACAGAAACTGTATGTGTGCATATACTTTGAATGGATGGATGCCTGGATCATTCATGGTACTATCTGACTCTTAGATAGCATATGTGTATCTAGAGAGAGTAGACGGTCACTGGATGAACTAAGTGTTACTTTGAAAAGCATGTAACACCGCACCCGCACGTCCGTTCCAGTGTAGGAAAGGCAAGGAAAAGAAGTTGTAATTTTGTCCAAATACTACCATGAATAGTAGCAGTAGTTTGTATTGCAACTGCAAGCACAGCATATATCCGGTTATTACGGTGGACACTCCCTACCTCTCTTAATAACTTTAGTTTAGTAGTAGTACGTCATTCATGTGTGGGTGTATCACTGTTCACTCAATAAGCAAAGCACCTAAAGTCATCCCATATGTCATCAAATACATCCCATGTGAAGTGATAGATAATCAGATTATTTAGCTTCTTCATTTTCCTTTTCTAATACTCATTTGCACTGTAGGGTGAAAGCTAAATTAATTAAGCAGTAGCCCTTTTAACAGAGTATTCTCAGTGCCACCCGTAATAGAAAAGTAAGAGCTTCACCACCTGCATGTACTGGACCGGTACAGTAACGCAAGTCTGTCTCACTCACCATGGTGTGCGTCTGTTTTTCTCGGGTGCAAGTTCACTGCGCTGGCATTATGCCGGCTTGCATAAGATAACGTACCAATTTTCCTAAACAAGAGAGAAGAAGAAGAATAAGACTGGTGTACTGTCATAGTCGACTGTAATGGAAGTCCTTAGTGCTCGTAGAATTTGTTCCTTAAACTCCCACTAATGTTAGAGCAAGGATGAAGAAGTCGGAGGTTACATAGATACTGTCCTCAATAGTTATGTACTGTGCTTTCAATTTGCTACTTGTACTGTGACACAACTTTCTGCTCAATCATTTTGTGTTAATCTTAAGGAGCATTGGTTACAGACTATGTCTTTCTTTCTTCATATAGTTGCTCCTTCCAAATCCAAGAGACCATCAAGGAGGAGGGAGCTGGCTCGAATGGCCCGGCAACGGAGGCTGGATGCCACTTTCGCTGAATATCGGCGGCTGGTGGCCCTGGAGGAGGAGGAGACGCAGTCTGGTACTACAACAACATCCACTGGGACAGCTGCATCCTCCTCCGTGCGGGCTGCCAGCCAGCGCAGTGCTCCAGCGGTACGGAGCCGGGCTACCAAAGCCAAACGCCACCGCCGAGCAGTAAAGACAGCAGCTGCCCCCCACAGGATTTGCAAGGCACGCCGGCGCCGCTTATGCCTCAGACTGTCCTACCTGGAGCAGGAGGTCCTAAGCTATAAGAACTTGGTGGAGGGCCTCCGCTTCGAACATGCCACCCTCCGCAAGGAGCATGATGCCCTGGCTGCTAAAGTCAACAGCACCCTGCCGTAGTGTCCCTAGCCCCTTTTTTAGAGACTTTTGGGGGGTGGGAATTGGGAGTTGGGTTTTTTGGGGACTTTTGAAGGACAATCGTTGGGGTTAGGGAGGGTCTTGCGGGAGATTATTTTGCTAGGGCTATAAAAATATACTTTTTGAAACTTTATCTGACCATACCTGTTTTTTACTGCTTTTGAGTCTGGTGGGTGGGGGTTTAACAGTAAGTTTGTTTTCCTGAAAAGTCCTAGGACTTTAGTAGTACTACCGTCAATCTCTCGTCTCTCCTAATACTCCATTATACTACCTCCAACCAAACGCTTATCTTACCTGTAATTTCTGTTTGAAAGTAGGGCTAGGCCCAGGGCTGGCTCCACGGGAAATGGCGATTAAGGTTGCAATCCAGGGCGGATGAAATTTCCTCCTCATTGCGGTGGTACTAGTGGTGTGACACAGTGGCAGTTGCATGGCTATGGAAAAAAAGAAAATTAAACCTGGTTTGTCCTTACTGTAGCATTTCAACGGTACGATAGAGAATATAGCAGGTGACAGTACACTAGACTACAACAGTGCCACAATGTAGCCTAACAAATGGTAAAGTATTTATAGTAGAACTTGTACTTGTGTAGGATTTCTTTGACATTGGCTACTACTACAAGAAATAGTACTGAAGCTGAGTAAGTCTAGAATATATCCTCGGATTCCTTCACCAGCCTGTTGCTATGACCTTATCCTCCCCAGCAAGTGTGTGGAAATATTTATGTCATTTAGTCACACATCAAGCAAAACCACACAGCCCGGGGGAAGAGGGTTAGGGTTTGTAAAATGGATGGGAATGGGGGTTTCTCTTTGGGTAGGTTTTGTTGAGAGAAAAAAAAAGCACAGCATGGACAAACAATAATTGAACATAAAGAAATTTTGGGGTACAAAGCTAACCATAAATCTTTTACGTGACATAAAGGAAGTGCATGCACTACTGAATGCATTGTTACTGAAAAGTAAGTAGTACTTTCGACAACCGTGAATGACAGAATGCAACAGTACAGGGCTACATTAAATTAGGTTTAAAAAATAGCCGAAGTAAAACCTATAGAATGGCTGTAGGGATCAATTTAGAAGCAGAGAGAGATCCAAGAAATGCAGTCACACACTCATAGAAGAAAAGAATGGATACTGTATCTGTATTGTTGTAGTTGTCCTGTTGAATTTGGTAAGTAAGTTGCATGCAGCAAACAATTCCTCTTATTAGCGGCACTCCTCCATTCCAGCTGACCCTTCGTCCATCAATGTTGGTGACCAGAAGACACCCTGTCCACTGCCTGCCTGGCGGATGCTGAATTGCGGCTCGCTAATGTGAAGCCTGACTCCATCCTTTTTTCCCCATTGCACAGACTGAAACCCGGCCTGTAATTATTGAACGAAAAACAGCACTGATGAATAAATATAAGGTATGTACGCTGTGTAGTGCAAAAAGTCACACTTTGATTTTCCTAATAGACAGTACAACATTTTTGAAAGTGCGTACTCTGTCTGAGTCACCTTTTGAAGGATAAATAAGTATGGGCAAATTAATTTAGCGGATCTTTCCCCTCAAGCTAGGTGTACTGTAAACTGTGTTTTAGAACAAAATTAGACCTTCCCAGCAGTGCTTCCACTCAGACCCTTACTAAAGCCAGTTGCAAAAATGTAGAAGACCCCCAATCAGATCTCAAAAAACGAGGCCTAGCAAAAAACTGGTGACAAAACGTACTTCGAAAGTAAAAGTAGGCCCAAATACCCCCTTACCCACCGTGGATTGTATTCAAACCACTTGCAAGCAAGCAAAAGTATCCATAGCCAGCATCGCTCCAAGACTCGAAACCCCCCCACCCAAACACATGCAATAGAAATACTGCTAACCCTAACGAGCCCTAAGTTAAGAATAGTGGCAGAGGCTTTCTTTAACTATGCCAAATTCCCCCTTTCCCACCATGGATTTTCTTCAAATGACTTGCAACCAAAATTACACATTCTCACGAGTGCTCTAAGACCCCAGAACTCAGTTGCAAAAATCTAGAACACCCCGAAACACATGCAATCCTGCTGCTAGGGCTAACCCTAACGAACCCTAAGTTACAAAAAGTGCCAAAAGGCTTTTCCTTATGGATTTTGTCCCAACCACTGCTATCCGGTATTAGACCTTCCCAGGAATGCCCCAAGACCCGCCAACCCACCCGCCAAAAAGCACAACACCCCCCAAACAGCCTAAAAGGAAAATCTCATACTTACAATACTTCTCGGCCTTCGGTCCAAACGCGCTGTGCAGCTAGGTCATAACTCCCGTTTTCCAGCACGGATTTCCTGAAAAGCAAATGCAATCAAGATTAGAGTGTCCCAGCAGTGCTCCCAGACCCCAAAACTCACCCACAAACACCCGGAACCCCCCCAAAGAGCTCCTCAAAGGCAAGCAAGTCAGCAAAAACACAAAAAAATTCCTGCCTCCTATTTGGTCCAAACCACTTTTATCCGGTATTAGAGCTTCCCAGCAATGGCCCCAGAACCGTCAACCCAGGAGAAAACGAGTAGAAGACCCCCAAACAGCCAAAAAGCAAAAGTACAAAAATGGGGACTTAGTCATTTTTTTGCCAATTTCCCAAATCACTCCGCGCGCGCTCTGCAGCTAGGCCCTAACTCCCCTCTGCCACCATGGATTTGCTTCAAACCTCTTGCAAACTAAAGTATCCATAGCCAGCAGTGCTCCCAGACCCCGAAACCCACCCACAAACACCAGGAAGCCCCCCAAACAGGCCTCGAAAACGCTACATTGAGCAAAATGTCAGAAATAGCAACAAAAAAATTAGCGTGGATTTTGTCCCAACCACTTCTATCCGGTATTAGACCTTCCCAGGAATGCCCCAAGACCCGCCAACCCACCCGCCAAAAAGCACAACACCCCCAAACAGCCCAAAAGGAAAATCTCATACTTACAATATTTCTCGGCCTTCGGTCCAAACGCGCTGTGCAGCTAGGCCATAACTCCAGTTTTCCACCACGGATTTCCTGAAAAGCAAATGCAATCAAGATTAGAGTGTCCCAGCAGTGCTCCCAGACCCCGAAACTCACCAACAAACACCCGGAACCCCCCCAAAGAGCTCCTCAAAGACAAGCAAGTCAGCAAAAACACAAAAAAATTCTGCCTCCGATTTGGTTCAAAGCACTTTTATCCGGTATTAGAGCTTCCCAGCAATGGCCCCAGAGCCGTCAACCCAGGAGAAAATGAGTAGAAGACCCCCAAACAGCCAAAAAGCAAAAGTACAAAAATGGGGACTTAGTCATTTTTTTGCCAAATTCCCAAATCACTCTGCGCGCGCTCTGCAGCTAGGCCCTAACTCCCCTCTGCCACCATGGATTTGCTTCAAACCTCTTGCAAACTAAAGTATCCATAGCCAGCAGTGCTCCCAGACCCCGAAACCCACCTACAAACACCAGGAAGCCCCCCAAACAGGCCTCGAAAACGCTACATTGAGCAAAATGTCAGAAATAGCAAAACAAAATCAGCGTGGATTTTGTCCCAACCACTTCTATCCGGTATTAGACCTTCCCAGGAATGCCCCAAGACCCGCCAACCCACCCCCCAAAAAGCACAACACCCCCCAACAGCCCAAAAGGAAAATCTCATACTTACAATATTTCTCGGCCTTCGGTCCAAACGCGCTGTGCAGCTAGGCCATAACTCCAGTTTTCCACCACGGATTTCCTGAAAAGCAAATGCAATCAAGATTAGAGTGTCCCAGCAGTGCTCCCAGACCCCGAAACTCACCCACAAACACCCGGAACCCCCCCAAAGAGCTCCTCAAAGGCAAGCAAGTCAGCAAAAACACAAAAAAATTCCGCCTCCGATTTGGTCCAAACCACTTCTATCCGGTATTAGAGCTTCCCAGCAATGGCCCCAGAGCCGTCAACCCAGGAGAAAACGAGTAGAAGACCCCCAAACAGCCAAAAAGCAAAAGTACAAAAATGGGGACTTAGTCAATTTTTTGCCAATTTCCCAAATCACTCCGCGCGGGCTCTGCAGCTAGGCCCTACCTCCCCTCTACCACCATGGATTTGCTTCAAACCTCTTGCAAACTAAAGTATCCATAGCCAGCAGTGCTCACAGACCCCGAAACCCACCCACAAACACTAGGAAGCCCCCCAAACAGGCCCCCGAAAATGCTATATTGAGCAAAATGTCAGAAATAGCAAAAAAAAATCAGCGTGGATTTTGTCCCAACCACTTCTATCCGGTATTAGACCTTCCCAGGAATGGCCCCAGAGCCGTCAACTCACCCGCAAAGAAGTAGAACACCCCCACAAGTGCTGAGTATTTCTTCATTGGGCGTAATCCAGCCCTCTGCTTTGATGGAAATAGGAGTCTGGAGGAGGAGGATAGAGGAGCATGTTCTTCTGAACGTGTGAACCTGAGGAATGCAGACTGCGGCTCCGTTTGGGAGTTACAATGCCATCAGCAGCACTGAAAACACGTTCAGAAGACACGCTTGCGAGTGGGCAAGACAAGTAGTTTAAAGCCAGGTTGGAGAGCTGTGGCCACAATTCTTTTTTCCCCTGCCAATACGCCAATGGGTCAACATTTACATAGACCTCTGTTGAGTCATTCAGATAGTCCTTCACCATCGACTCAAGGTCCTCCTCCAAGGTTCCTCCACTTTGCTTAGCTGTTGCTGTGACCTTTTGAGAACCAAACCCAAGCCGAGCTAGCCAATCCTCTTCAGCCTCCAATGTTACTGTTGTGTCTGGTGCAGATGATCCGGTTGCCGGTGTCTTTAACGGCTGAGAGGTCACTTGTGCCACAGCCACAGGTGCAGAAGTGGATTGTTTTGACTGGGGATGGCCTGCTGATGCTGATGTACTGCCTTTTCCTTCAATTTTCTGCCGTTCTCTTTCAAACCTCTTGGCTGACAAGGCTAGCCAACGTTTGTACTTTGTAACATCTTCATCAGCAAAAGGAAAGAATGCTCGGCCTGCCAGCGCCTTTTTGTAGCGTGGATCCAGAATAGTAGCACAAATGTAATGCTGGTTTGAGTGGATCATTTTAAGACGTTCATCACCTTGTAGGCGCTCTTAATAATTTCTCCGCCAAAACAAAAGGGTCTTTGTTTTTTTCATCTTTTTGAAACACAGAAGACACCTCCTTCAGTTGGTGCTCCAGCATTAACAACAATGGGATAGCTTTTCCCAAATTGCAGTCCTCCTTGCTGACTGCACGCGTGAAGACCTCAAAAGGACGAAGCATGCGTGTCAGGCTTTTAACTATGTCCCATTGCGCCGCACCCATCCTCAGGTCCTTCTGAGCTGTACCCTGTTTTAAGAAATAGTGATCGAGTACCGTATACTGCTCGTACAGACGCTCAAGCATGTAGAAGGTTGAGTTCCAACGTGTTGCCACCTCCTGGATGAGTGCTTTCACTGGCATTCGACGTTCATGTAGCAGGCTCCTCAGATGCTTCCGGGCCTTAAAAGAATGGCTGAAATGTTTGCACATTTTTCGGCAGGTCTCCACTACCTCGTACGCTGCACTGTCTTTATCACTCAAGAATTTTTTGACAACCAGGTTTATACAGTGAGCCAAACACAGCACTCTGAAATAGTGACCCATCTCCATGGCCTTAACTACATTGGCGCCATTATCCGTGGAAACATAACCAATCTGGCGTTTTTTTGGGGACAGCCAGTCAAGGACCTTTGTGTTAAACTCATCCAAAATGTTTTGTGCTGTGTGACATTTCTCCAAACCAAACATGGGTAGTGTTGCATGTTTCCGAGCAGCTTTAAAAACTTGGTCCGGGTCAACACCTGCGTTTAGCTTTGCTTTAACCCCTGAAAAAGAGACCCAGTGTGCAGTGATGCACATGTAATCAGCGCCTGCGCCACTGGTCCACATGTCTGTTGTGAGATGTATAGTGTGAACAGCACTCTTCTGCAAAGCTGCCCCAATCACCTCCAGCACATCTTCATGTAGTGCTGGAACCGCAACTCTGGCAAAATAGAACCGGCTAGGAACCTTCCATTTAGGGCAGAGCGCTGCCACTAATTCTAGAAAACCAACACCTTCTACAAAAGAAAAAGGGAGAAGGTCCAGAGCTAGCATTTTAGCCAGCTTAGTGTTATACAGACGCGTCAGTGGGTGTTTGCGTTCATATTGCGCTTCTGTAAACAACATCTTTTTAATGTTGCCCTGGACCAAGCATTTACGGGATGATGATGATGATGATATCTTCGACCCAGTTACGCTCGCTGATGAACTTTTTCGCATTGGTGTCTCACTCTCTCCCACACTCTTAGTGTGGCTCACATGGGGTGTGCTGCTGACAGGGATACTGGGTGTAAGTGAAGTGTTTGACACGTCTTCTTCCTCCTCGTCATCATCAGATGAAACAGCATTACGTGCAATTCGGGCTTCCTTGATCGCCTGTAGGTGCGCAAACCATTTGACAGCGTGCTTTCTTTCAAGATGACCTCTCTGGCCTCCGGTACCATAGTTGGAACCAAACTTAATACGACTAACTTTCAACTTACAAATGCTACAAATGGCAAAGTTTTCCTTTTTTGGGCAAACACTAAAGAAGTCCCAAACTGCGGACTTGAAATGTCTTTGGGGGTCGGAGGAGGCGGCGATACTGGTGGTGGTGGTCCTGCTGCTAATGCCAGATGAAGTGGAGGATGTGGATTGCCGAACTTCAGTACGTTTTGCACTTTCACCACCACTAATTGAGGTCGAGGTGGATGGAGGTCCCTTCTGGCGACTAAGAAATATGGAAGCGGTAGGTGTTGGTGTACTAGTTAACTCCAATGATTGTGGTGTTTCTTCCATTGCCTCCTCGTCGACAACATCATCACGCTCAGCAGCTTCTCGGGCTAGGGTCAAAATGTCTTTTTGCTGCATGCCCGCTGGGGCTGCAGTGACCTTTATGATGACTGCGTCGTCATCGTGAGAGTCTTCATCAGCAGAAGTATCCACCACTTCTTGTTGAGCCTCATCACACTCCATAACTATGAGTCTTTCGACGACCTTCCTTTTACGCTTAAGTACCTTTGTCAGATCATGGTGTGCCTCACTCTCAGACGGCCGTGGTCGTTCCCAATTTTCATCCAGTTCATCAGAAGGAGGTGGGCTTGAAGAAGATGTAGACACCCCCCTTGATCTTTTCCTTGCTAGGGATGTGGAAGACAATAAATGATCATCAGGAGGAGTGGCTTCCTCAAATGATACCTCGGCTTGATTGTCGATTTCCTGATGTGCCCCTACTTCGGGAGGAACAACTATTGTGGGCACTTGTGACCCTCCATGCACCTCTGCTTGCGCATCTCCTTGCGCTGCCTCTCCTTCCACATGTACTTGGGCTTGTACTTGCACATGTGGTTGTTGTTGCGGCTGTGGTTGTTCAACACTTGTCAGATGAGTTACAACAACCTGTGTTGATTCAGGGACATTGCTGCTACTTTCTTGCGTTGAGCCAACATCACTGGTCGATGGTGATTGAAGAAGTACACTGACTGCCTCTGCAGCACTCAAGGGCTTGGACTTAAGTTGGCGTGGTGGTGGTGGTGGCGGCACTGAGCCCAATGGAGCGGGGGTGCTGCTCCCAGCTTGGTCCCCAGCAGATCCCGCTGCTGCTGCAGGCGTACTTTTTTTTTACTCCCAAAAAACGCGGCGGCCGGCACACCAGCCTCCTTGGTAACTTGCTTCTTCTGCTCCTTACTGGCAACTTTCTTGCTAGAGGAGCTACGAGGAACTTTTTTGGGGCCCATCTTCTTCAGAGCAGGTCGGAACAGCAGGCCACAGTTGCACGATTTGCAGAGTTGTCTGTGGCCAGACGTGACGTCGCGTGACGTTATGCTGCACACACACACCGCTGCAGGACTTCTTCCTGGCACTGGTGGTTCTCTTGAGTCTTGTGCACCTAAAAGCAATGGAAGACAGAGGAACATCAGTTCAGTTATACACCCCAAAAAAATCAAAAAAACACAGAAAAATCAGCACAATCCCATGCCCTCCATGATGTTTAAATTCAAGACAACCCACAGAAAGACTAGGCCCATGCAACACTCACTACCCCTGGTGAAAAGGCCACAACAACCGGCCAAAAAAACAAAAATCACAGAAAAATCAGCACAATCCCAAGCCATCCAGCCCCTCCATGATGTTTAAATTCAAGACACCCCACAGGAAGACTAGGCCCATGCAACACTCACTACCCCTGGGCATAAAGGTTGAAAACTAGGCAAAATGGTTGCAGGCCTAATAACACTGCCTGCATTCAAAATGGCCACTTGCCTCCCAGCACATGGCCTGCCTGTACCAGCACTCAAAATGGCCCCCACCCAAATGGCCTGTCCCCATGAACACCCCAAAAAATCGAAAAACACAGAAAAATCTGCACAATCCCAAACCATCCAGGCACTCCATGATGTTTAAATTCAAGACACCCCACAGAAAGACTAGACCCATGCAACACTCACTACCCCTGGTGAAAAGGCCACAACAACAGGCCAAAAACACGAAAATCACAGAAAAATCAGCACAATCCCAAGCCATCCAGCCCCTCCATGATGTTTAAATTCAAGACACCCCACAGAAAGACTAGGCCCATGCAACACTCACTACCCCTGGTGAAAAGGCCACAACAACAGGTCAGAAAAACGAAAATCACAGAAAAATCAGCACAATACCAAGCCATCCAGCCCCTCCATGATGTTTAAATCCAAGACAACCCACAGAAAGACTAGGCCCATGCAACACTCACTACCCCTGGTGAAAAGGCCACAACAACAGGCCCAAAAAACGAAAATCACAGAAAAATCAGCACAATCACAAACCATCCAGGCCCTCCATGATGTTTAAATTCAAGACACCCCACAGAAAGACTAGGCCCATGCAACACTCACTACCCCTGGGCATAAAGGTTGAAAAGTAGGCAAAATGGTTGCAGGCCTAACAACACTGCCTGCATTCAAAATGGCCACTTGCCTCCCAGCACATGGCCTGCCTGTACCAGCACTCAAAATGGCCCCCACCCACATAGCCTGTCCCCATGAACACCCCAAAAAATCGAAAAACACAGAAAAATCAGCACAATACCAAACCATCCAGGCCCTCCATGATGTTTAAATTCAAGACACCCCACAGAAAGACTAGGCCCATGCAACACTCACTACCCCTGGTGAAAAGGCCACAACAACAGGCCAAAAAAACGACAATCACAGAAAAATCAGCACAATCACAAACCATCCAGGCCCTCAATGATGTTTAAATTCAAGACACCCCACAGAAAGACTAAGCCCATGCAACACTCACTACCCCCGGTGAAAAGGCCACAACAACCGGCCAAAAAAACAAAAATCACAGAAAAATCCGCACAATCCCAAGCCATCCAGCCCCTCCATGATGTTTAAATTCAAGACAACCCACAGAAAGACTAGGCCCATGCAACACTCACTACCCCTGGTGAAAAGGGCACAACAACAGGCCAAAAAAACAAAAATCACAGAAAAATCAGCACAATCCCAAACCATCCAGTCCCCCATGATGTTTAAATTCAAGACACCCCACAGAAAGACTAGGCCCATGCAACACTCACTACCCCTGGGCATAAAGGTTGAAAACTAGGCAAAATGGTTGCAGGCCTAACATCACTGCCTGCATTCAAAATGGCCACTTGCCTCCCAGCACATGGCCTGCCTGTACCAGCACTCAAAATGGCCCCCACCCACATGGCCTGTCCCCATGAACACCCCAAAAAATCGAAAAACACAGAAAAATCAGCACAATCCCAAACCATCCAGGCCCTCCATGATGTTTAAATTCAAGACACCCCACAGAAAGACTAGGCCCACGCAACACTCACTACCCCTGGTGAAAAGGCCACAACAACAGGCCAAAAAAACGAAAATCACAGAAAAATCAGCACAATCACAAACCATCCAGGCCCTCCATGATGTTTAAATTCAAGACACCCCACAGAAAGACTAGGCCCATGCAACACTCACTACCCCTGGTGAAAAGGCCACAACAACAGGCCAAAAAAACGAAAATCACAGAAAAATCAGCACAATCCCAAGCCATCCAGCCCCTCCATGATGTTTAAATTCAAAACACCCCACAGAAAGACTCAGTGCACCCACCACTGAGTACCTCTGGGCAAAAGGCCCCAAAACAGCCCAAAAATCAAAAATTCCAAAATTGTAGTTGCAGCAACTGTAATGCCCCAAACAAACTTACTTGTGAAATTTCTAATCCAAAAGTGATCCAAAGAAAGTCAAAAAGGCCTCAAATCCAAATATCCAGCAGCATCCACAAAAAGTAATCCTTCCAGCTCCAGATCCAAATGAAAAGTGGCCAGGAGATGGACAAAGCACTGGGAGGAGCCTGCTGGACAGGAACAGGAAGTTGAAGACTGTGGGGCACTTCCTTCCTCCCACCCCCCCTCCCCAAAATGGACTCCTCGCAAAAAAAGTGCAGGCAAATGTCAACCTGAGGAGTTATTGAGATAAAAATCATAATTTCCAGAAGGTTTATGCTGCTTGCTGGTGGATTTCTTGTGCAGAATTTTGTATTTTCACGAGTGCGAGATTGTTGCTGCTCGCCGCATCTACAAGCTCGCAATTGCGAAGTCCCGCGATACGTGATCACGGCGTACTCGCGTTGACAAACTCTCGCTGTGCAAGTTGACAAGCCGCGATGACATAATCGCGCTCGCCAAATTCCCGCGGGATCCCGCAGCAAGATCCAAAATGGCGCAGCACTCGCAAAATATCGAGAAAAACAACTCGGCAAACGCTAAGTAAACGCTGCGCGCCTCAAAATTGTATCACCAAGAAAAAAAAATCCGCTGCGTGCGAATTTTCGGTAAATTCGCGAGCGCTCGCGGATTGCGAATTTACCGAAAATCCGCAAAATCCGCGAGCGTAACGGATTTTCCGCCCATGCTTAATATTGAAGCTATTGAATTCCTCCCACCAAGAGGCGCCCAGCCATCTGAGGTTACCTTCGTGTCTTTTAGGTCGGCCAGCTGGGTTGGAACATTCTTGGACCATAAGGACATCCTGCGGGAGTGGGGCATTCTAGTGTATCCATACTCTACCCCAGGTTACCCCCCCCCCCGCCTTATTAAATTTGTCAATTATTCCTCGAAAAGCCAGATCCATAAGACTGGAGGAACTCCCAAGACCTTATTCAATCTTAAAAAATGCATCAGGACCAGACAAACAAAATAAAATTCCTCCAACACTGGGCCAAGGCTGGGAGTGACTTCCAGCCATTCTGACAACCAAAAGTATAGTATGACTGTTCGAAGAAGAGTGCAGGAGGCCCAAGCCCAAAACTTTGGCAAAGTCAATTTCTCCAGTAACCTCCCCAGCAATAGTGCCTAAACTACAAGCAGACTCCACCCTCTCAATATGTTCTTGGAACATAAGTGGCCTTTACCAGAAAATTACGAATTCTGAAACACTCTCCTTTCTACGTGAGCATGCTGTAGTTGTTATACAGGAAACTTGGGCACTACAAGGATGCCCCGTCACTGGGTATACAGAAGTATGGAAACCAGCACTCAGGGACAGCCGCTACGGCCATTCTAAAGGGGGCCTGTCAATATACATTTCAAACAACTTAAAAGGCCCACACTCACGACCACCCATCGACGAAGAATGGCTACTCGGGGTCAAAATCCACTCTTGGTGGAATCAGCGCTCACTTTTCCTTTTAAACGTGTACATTAATCCAAGCATGCGCACGAAAAAAGATCATCTGGCTCGCTTAACAGAAATTATGAGCGATATAGCCTCGGAATATCCCAATTCAGATTGCATCGTCACAGGTGATTTTAATACCAACTTATTCCAAGGCAATCTAGCAGACAATGAAGGGCCTTTCTCACTTTCGACCAATGAACCCGCTACACAAATAATACCGCCCAATCAAGCTTACTGCGGACTGGGTGAACTCTGTGTGATGCGATTCCATAGTGCAGGATACCTGGTAATTAATGGAAAATCGGTGGGAGATATCCCCCCTAATTGGTCTTGGACAAATGGTAGCAAGTGTTCTTATTTGGACTATACTATCTGTAATTCATTCCTGCTTGATTGTCTGGCAAGTTTTCACATTCATCCACGAATTGAAAGTGACCATAGACCTCAGGTCATATCCTTCAATATAAAACCGGTAACTCACAAATCTGCTTCTTTAACTTGCCTAGGAATATATACAGAGAACCTAAAGCGCCTCAAGTGGAGTGAAGACCTCAGCCAGAACATCCTGCAAGAAAGCATGAACGTAATAAGGGGCGGAAGCAATCAAGAAACCTTGTCGATTGCAACATGGTCAATGCTCTGCTCTCACCTGATTAACCTTTTTCCAGCAAAACAGGCCCAAAGGCCAACCCAGTACCGCAAGTTCACAATGTCAATACAGACAAAGGCATTTAAGAAAGCTAGAAATAACGCCTTGCGGTCACTCGCAAAATCTCCAGGAAAAAGTGAATGTCTAAACCACTACCAAGCTGCTCAGAAGACTTTCAGGCTGGCGATGACTAAAGATAAACAGTTACATGAAACCCAATTCTGGTGCAAATTGGTGTGGGAGAGTAAGAGTAAAAACTCAAGAACATTTTGGGCCCTAATTAACAACATTAATCAGAGCACATTGAGCTTTGGAACGGCAAACATTCAAGAATCGGACTGGGTAACATTTCTCACTGACCACTTTAGATCTTCTGAGTATCCAGGACCAACAGGATCCAACCCTCTAAGAGAGATTAATGGGTCACACTCTGTCAATGAGGTCTTTGAGGTGACACAAGAAAAGGTTGTTACAGCAGTGACAAAAGCAAGATCAGATGGAGCACCGGGCCCAAATGGCCTGCCACAGAGCCTGTTTAAATCTGACCCAGCCTTCTGGTCAGGAACATTAACAAATCTTTTTAACTATGCTCTGAATACTGCAACAATCCCCGAGTCGTGGCGAAGCGCCATAATCCATCCAATCCACAAATCGGGATCCCGCTACTCGCCGAACAATTACAGACTCATTGCCCTACTGGATATTGAGGCCAAGCATAACGCAGGCCTCCTCTTGGAGGACCTGAGGTTATGGGCAATGTAACGTAACTTGATTCCGCTGAATCAGACAGGGTTCGTGGCCAACTCAGGGATCATGACCAATCTATTAGCTGTATCAATTATTGTCGACAAGGCCCTTTTAACATCTAGGTCAGTGTTTTGTTGCTTTATCGACTTTAAAGCAGCATTTGATAGGGTCCCTAGGGCAGATCTATGGGAAAAACTAAGAAAGTGGGGGATCCCTGATAAACTCTTGGAAGCAATCATCCAACTCCACTCCCGCACATGGGTTCGGGTGAAGCTGGGGTCCGGTACACACCTCTCGAGGAAAATCATGACAAACAGAGGCGGGAAGCAGGGATGTGTGCTGGCCCCTCTTCTTTTTAACCTGTTTATATCAGATCTGTCAAGCACCCTGGATGACACAAACAGTCACCCACCTAAAGTGGGAGGTATGGCTATAAATAACCTACTGTATGCCGATGACCTGGTTCTTTTTAGTCTCACGAGGGTCGGGCTGCAAAGGCTACTCGATAAATTGCTTAGCTACACAATTAGGAACCAATTAGAGGTCAACCTTAAGAAAACACAAGTAGTCCCTTTTGGTAAAAAACAATACACTGGTGGTGGGTGGCGATTTGACAAAACAAGTCTCGCTATAGGCCAGTCATATAAATACTTAGGTGTCCACTTAGACTCCAAATGTAACCGACTAAAACAGCGCAATGAGATTGCAGTTAAAGCCATGTCCCTGGCGGTGTCACTGAGCAAGCTTTCTAAAAATTGATCAGGCCCAACACTTATACCTCTCTTGGAAGTTATGAGAGCTAAAATTGGTTGCACCCTTTCATATGGCATAGAGATGCTTAGGGGGAAACTGAACATTGCTCTAAACCAGCATACGACCAGAATATATAAAAGAGTTCTCCGGCTGCCAAAGTCAGGATCCCCAGCGCAGATAAGACTAGAGATGAGGCTTTTCAACTATGAGGCTTCAAATGTGGGCACTTACCTAAAGCTCGCCATAAATTAGGACAGGTGGCCCCAGGCACATTAGAATCCTTAGTCTGGCTAGAAATCACACAGTATAACCCAGGTGGAACGTTTGGTCGCCTTTTTAAGGACGCTATTGATCAAATGTCAGCGAGTGACCTATGGGTCCTGAATCCCAGTCAGACAGCTTTTAAAATGGCCATCAAAAAATGCGTGAGAATGAAATCGCTAATCATGGACAAAGCACTTTTCGCAAAACGTAGTCATTCTTGGGCCCTCATAAATTCATACAGACGGATAGCCCCCGCTACTTACTTGTCTTGTACATATTCATTGTACCTTAAACTTAGCATTATAGCTATTAGCATGGGTGACTGGAGATTTCTGCAAGACCAGCCCTCCTGGCAGCGTACGGCGGAAGATACAACTTGTAGAGGGTGCGGCCAAATGGCGGAAACTTTGCTGCATGTGGTCTGCCTTTTCCCTTTTTTTAACTCTCAACGCAGGTGCAAATTAAAAGCTGAATGGAACAGGTTGGGTGCCCGGACCTGTAGGCAAGCCATTATTGTGGCCTTGACCCCAGAAAACACAGTTTTAAATATAAGGCTAGCTAACTTTATTCAGCAAGCATATCGCAATTTTAAGCAAAGATATAAATATACATTCATGTGTCTATAGAATGCATACTGAGACAAATATAAAGCATTTTAAGAGGTTACCAAAACTAAGGACAACACACATATGAGCAACCATGAGAGCTCATCTAAAAGGAAGGAAGATCAGTGAATCCTCACCAGTGCGAAAGTAAATAGATGAATGTGCACGAAGTATAGAAAAAAACAAAAAACTGAGAGCACCAAAAAAGCTGACTGAGCTGAAAAAACTGGTTACCTGTGACGGTCGGACCGAAGAAGTCCGAAACAGAGAAATTCTACCGATGCTGAAAGGAAGAGAACACTGGGAAAACAAGAGGACGAAAAGTAAGCAAGAACACTCAAAAGTCAGAAACAACAGCGAAAGAAGCAAAGTGAAATATCTGATTTTGCCTGGTCTGAAAATTCCCTGAAAAAGAAACCATGAAGATGCCACTAAGTGCAATGTTGCAACGTACAGACAACAAAGGCAGATACCTCGCAAGGAAGACCTGTGTTTTACCTCAGAATGAAACAGACGGTGTGCATAAAGTTCTGCGGGAAATTAGAAAAGAACAAATGAAAACAACCGCGTTACAACAAGGTGCCGGAAGGACAGAAACCGCGTGGCAACAAATACCGCTAAGCTCCAAAAGTTCGCTACAACTCCTCTGCGATATGGCGCTTACCAGCAAACAGGGTTGGAGTCCTGCTCCCGATGTTTCGTGAAGTCGAATACAAATGGTAATGCAGGCGACCCCACCAGAAGTAGGACGCCGCCAGTGTCATGTGACCTCCAGCAGACATGGGCTACTAAAGCTGTGAAAAACGGCCGCCATCTTAAGGTGTGCAAAAGAGAAGAACGCAGATTCCACAGTAATGCTGTACTCGAAATATCCTGAACGCTAAGGAAGAAAGAAAGCCCAAAATGCATGAAAATCAAGACTAATGCTGGGACTGATGAAAGTATTAAAAAAACGTAAAAACGAATAAAAATAATAAAGTAAAAAAATAAACGAAAAATGTGGTGCCCCAGAATGCGGGGGATGGAGAGAAAGGTCAAAAGAAAGGTAAACGGGAAAGGCTCACAGGAAAAGTGTCTAGAGAAAGGGAGTGTACCAATAAATACAAGGTAGAAAGACTGTGACTGGCACATGCAGTTTATGTGGGATGGTGCTGATGTCAATGTAACAAGCAGTATGAAATACATAACAAATAATTCTTGACAAATGTCTTACTCAAAGGCTGCATCACAAACATGAATTACAAGTGCAACCTGAGAAAATACAAAAAGACAACTGAAAAACTAAACCACATCAAACAGTGTACATGAGAAGAAAACAATGAATGTAAATAAAAGAATGAGAAAATAATGAATCTGTGTACTCTCACAAAGAGGAAATATGTCATGTGGTGACATACGTCTAATGGCTGCAATGGTGGGTGTAAGAGAGGGGAAAGTTTTACAAGAAGCAACTCAGGTCCAGTTTGTCATTGAGACCGTCCGGCATCATTGTCTGCAATTTCCTAATCCAAAAGACTTCTCTTTGAGAGAGTTGTTTGCTGGTGTCCACTCCTTCCTTGATAATCAGTTTTTCTATCACAGTAAACCAAACATGAGTAATGTTGTGGCCTTGCTCCAACCAATGGACCACCAAGTTTAAATTAGTGTTTTTGTTTCTGATCGTACTTTTGTGTTCACCCACACACATTTTTATGTTCCTTTCAGTTTTGCCTACATATAGCAGGCCGCACGGACATTTAATACAATAAATTAAATGGGTTGAGTTACAGTCTGAAGAATGGTTGAGATTAATTCTGGTTCCTGTTCTTGGATGAGTTATGAATGTGTGTTGCATGACATTGTTGCAATGTACACAGTTGTGGCATTTTTCATCCCTGTATAATTGATTTGAGTGAATAACTTATTTTTGGACAGTAGTTCTTTCAGATTTTGACTACTTGTGTATGTAAATAATGGAAATTGCTGAAATGAATTGTCGAAATCTGGTCCTTATGTTAATAATGCCCATCTTTTGAGAATAAGTTTTGTTGATGCTTTGCGACTTTGTTGAAAACTTTGAAACAAAGCCAGTACAACTGGTAGGCATGTGTTGTTTTGACGTAAAAAGAGTGTTTCGATCCATTGCATTAATCCGAACCTCCGCATTTTGGATGATGGTAAGCGGATATCCACGTTGAGAAAATCTGGTCTTGATCCTTGACAGTTCTTCTTGAAATGTATGAGTGGTAGAAGAAATTCTCTTTGATTTGTGAGAATATGGCAGATTGTGCATTAGTTTAATAGAATGAAAACTTTTGAACAGCAAGGTGCTATTCCGATCAGTTGGTTTAATGAACACACTGGAATGTATACCGGATTCAGACTTTTCCACCAAGACATCAGGAAACGGTAAACCGGTTGAGCCGATTGTTGCGAGTATTAAGTGTTCGGATTTGTTCTCGAAGAAATTCTTCAGTATCAGACCAAATTAAAAAGATGCCATCAATGTAACGACAATAAGTTGGCAAATGTCCGCTCCAAGTAGGATCATTGAAAATATATTTTTCTTCAAATGTGGCCATGTAGATATTTGAATATGTGGACGCCCCCCGAAACCCATAGAAGTGCCACTTATTTGTAGAAAAACGTCCTCTTTGTTGTGAAAGTAACTGTGTTGAAGGCAAAATTGAGGAATGAGGAAAACTTAGTGTGCTCCTATGTCAGGTTGATTGAGTAGAGCCCATTCTATAGCTTCAAGTTCTTCTTGTAAAGGAATGGAAGTGTACAGTGACGTCATATCAATAGTACATAACAAAAAATCTGGAGTATTTGATAAGTCTAACTGGTTAAGCCGGCCTAAGAAATCAGTGGCGTCTCTTATGTATGATCTCCAAGTCCGTACAATGGGTTGAAGAAAGTGGTCTATGTACACACCCAATGGTTCAAAAAGTGACCCACACCCAGACATGATGGATCTGAATGGTGGGTCAGTCCTGCGTTTGTGGATCTTGGGCAACATGTAGATATGTGGCTGTTTGGGATTTTGTTGAATCAAATACGATTTGGTTTTACCAGATATCCAATCCATGCTGTAAGCTTTTTCCAAGATGTCCCTCAAAACCTGCCCTATTTATAAGGTCGGATCATGATCTAGTTTCAAGCACGTGTTTTCATCAGTTAAATGTTCTTGCACCTTGCGGTGATAGTAAGAAGAATCCATCATTACAAATGCCCCACCCTTGTCCGCTGGTTGAAATACCAATGATTCATTGTTAGCTAAATCTTTCAAGATGTTTCTCTCTTTTATGGACAGATTTTGGCCTTTATGTTGCTGGTACTCTAATTTATTGAGGTCTTGTGTTACCGACAAATCAAAACAATCAAGTATTTTTTGCAACACCGGTGCTACAAAGGTGCTTTTGGGTTTAAATTCCAAAAACTTGTGTTCTTCTTTGGTGATGGGATGTGTTACCACATTGTCGAAGAAATGCCGTAAACGGAGCGTGCGCATGAAACGATATAGAGCAATTTCCGTTTCATAAAAGGTGGTTTTGTGGGTTGGCACAAAGGTAGTACCTTTGTTGAGAATACATATTTGCTGTGTGCTGAGAGCCTGAGATGAGATGTTGATGATTGTTATCTCTCGCTCCATAAGTTTTGTCGAGGTTTCTCTTTGGCTTTTTCTTTTTCCTCACCTTGTTTTGCCAAGCTTACGCTTGTCTTTCCTACTGTTAAATCCGGTGGTTCCAGAAGTTGAGGGCCTATGGATAAAAAAGACGGAGTGCTGGTGAAGCTTGAAGCAGAGGTTTCTGTTGTTTCACTGGTGCTGTCAATTTTGCTCCTTGTTGTGTTGATGTTTAAAGGAGGTCTAATTATCTGTGTCTCTCGATCAGAAACAACACTTTCCACAGATGAGGTGTTTGTTTTTTGTAAGGTCTGCGTTGGGCGTACATTTCTGCCCACGTGTATGCCTCATTAAGACAGTAGTGGATGGTATCCCTTTTGAATTTACGAAGTTTCTGCTCTTGAAGCTCGTTACCGTAATTTTCTAATTTGATGTTCATTTGTTCAAGCGTTTGTGTCCAGTCCTCTGACTCAATGCGTCTAGATAGATCTTGTTTGGTATTAAACATTTCTTCCTAGAGTTCCTTTATGGTTTTTGATAGTTCCTCAACTATCAATAAAATTAAATCTAATGAGCATTTATTCAATACTCCGTACCAACGGTCCATAAATAATGTATTGAATTGAAAGCGGAATGACATGGGTTTGATTGCTAAACTGAGTCCTTGGGGTATTTTTTTTGTTTTTGTGATACTGAATAAGAGTGGATGTGTGCAACCTTTGGTTTAATTCTCTTCTGCAAATAAATTCCCGATGTTTGAGTTGTTGTGTAATTGTCCCTTCTTGTGTGTCAAATGTTTTGGTAACTGCAACTAAAGCGTACATTTCAGCAGCTTCTTCTGCTGTGTATGCCTTGGTTTCCGCCCCGTTTTCCATGGTGCTGGCGATGCTCTCAAAGGACGTCATTATTTGAATAGGGTTGGGTGCTACCGTGTGGTAGGCAGTTAGGGTCACTTAATCAGGATTTATGTGAGCGGTGCAGACCTGTGTTTGCAGGGGTTGAACAGTAAGTAGAAAAAGATAGACTGGTATTCTACTCTGTGAATAGATTTGTGTGTGCTACGCAGTGTTTGTGGGCTGCCTGTCCCACGTCGGGATATGTAGCAAAAATCAAGAGAACGCTCACTTGAATGAACTGCGTGCATTACCAATATAGTTTAAACAATTTAAACAATCTTTTCTGGATCAATCATGAGAATCAATAAAGTAAATCCACTATTAAACAAAAAGAAGCTTCAAACACAAAGTTGTAATCATACAACGGTTGTTTATTTTTGAAAAATCAACATATGGATTAAAACAACCCTGATACTATTAGTGTTGATTTTTCAATACAAACAACTGTTGTATGATAACAATTTTGTGTTTGAAGTTTCATTTTGTTTAATTGTGGATTTACTTTATTGATTTTTGCCACCCCAGAGCGTACCTTCTGTATGGATTACCCCAGTGCTTTAACCAAGTCAGACACACCCAATCCACAGAGCTGACACGCTCATAGATCAGTTGGGAGTTGCCAAGTTCCTCAGCACGTTTGACTGAACATCTGGGTACTTGCCTTGGCTGAGGGGGGTAAAGAGAGTTCTGCATTCTCTGCCCCATAATGAACTTCCAGTTCCGGATAATAACCTTTGGATTGAAGAAAGCCTGTAATCTTCCAGAGGGAGGTAAGTCAGGTCTTGGCTGAGTTGGAGAACTTCGGTGCCACCTACCTAGACAACATTGTGGTTTTCAGTTGAAGCTGGAAGGACCACCTGTGCACCTCTGGGAAGTGCTTCAGTCTCTGCAGAGGGCAGGACTGACTACCAAGGCCAGTAAGTGCCAGATAGGGCAAGGTTTGGTGGTCTACTTGGGATACCAAGTGGTAGGAGGCAAGGTGCAGCCCCTCCGTACCAAAACCATTCTGGCTTGGAACCCCCTTCACAAGACCCAGACAGAAGTGAGAGCCTTCTTAGGTCTTACTGGTTACTATAAGAGACAGGTGATCTGGATGCAGGCGTGCCAGACACATTTGTACCCTGAAGGAGGCCATGTGCACAGCACCTATGCTCAAGGTCCTTGACTTCTCCAAAGAATTCATTTTCCAGATGGGTACCACTGAGCGTGGCATAGGGGAGATGCTCTCACAGCTAAACAAAGAGGGCCTGGATCAACCTGTAGCCTCATTAGTAAAAGGGTACTTTCCTGGGAACAGAGGTGGAGTGCAATAGAGAGGGAAGCCTTTTCAGGGGTACTGGCACTGAAGAAGTTGAGACTATATCTGTTTGGTGCTCACCTCCAGGTTCAGAAAGATCACAGAGCCCTCAGATGGCCAATGCAGATCAGGGATGAGAATCCCAAAATGCTGAGGATGTGCATCACCCTATCGGGAATTGACTTTATGATGGAACACTGTTCTAGACCACGTCAATGCTGATTGTCTCTCCAGGTTTATCTGCCTTAATGAAGACAACCCCCAAGGTGTTGGGCAGGTCTCCACACTGTCAGCTGGGGGGACTCGTGTTAGACCTGGCATCCTTGGCATGGTATACCCCTAATGTTTTGTCTTCAGACCACCTGTTTTGCTGACCATCATTTAAGATTTATGAACTGGTTACTCGCTCCCATTTGGAAATTACAGCTTATTGAACATAATAATAAGGTAACTTCACTGCTATCCCATAGGAGAGCTAAGCTCTGCAGTAATGAAAATCGAATTAGTTTTCACTACTAGGACATGTAAAAATTAAAACTATATGTTCTACTTTTTAGGTACAATGGACCCTCTCCACTGGGCTGCCCAGGGTCTACCCTGGGGGTGTCATAAGAATTAAAAAAGGAGTTTTGGGACGGGTAAAAGGTTTATTTTGCCAGGTCAAAATGGCAGTTTAAAACTACACACACAGGCTGAAGTAGCAGGCCACAGACATGTTTAAAGTGTTCCTTAAGTGAATTGGACAATGACCGCTGCAACCCCACTAGTAGCATTCAATTTACCGGCCCTGGACACAGGTAGTGTTACCTTACTAGGGACTTACAAGTAAATTAACTATGCCATTTGTGTGTAAACCAATCTTACCATGTTTTAAGGAGACAGCACAAGCACGAAAACATCGGTTAGCAGTGGTAAAGTGCTAGAGTCCTAAGGTCAGCAAAAAACAAAGAAACCACACCAAGGATGATAGGTCTTCCACATACCCACCTCCCACAATCCCCACAAGTGCTCTACCTACTCTTCCTCCCTTCTCTGTTCTCAATCCACTATCTGGTCATTCATGGCACTTCAGTGGCCCAAAACACATCTTAAAATACTCCTTTTCCATGACACATTATGGCCTCCCCTCAGGTCTTTAAGACAAAGTACCCCCTGTATCAATAGGATACCAAGGCAGGGAAAATACAAATGAACAAGAACACCCCATCTAACCATCCTACATTTAAATCTTGAAGTAAGTGTGCATGTCGGACTGTTTTTTTATGTATTATTTAGATTTTCAGAATTTGGTTTAGCATGTCTTTATTACAAAATTGAAGATTCATGATATGTGTTATTAGAATACGCAAAATGTACAAATAATTTTTGCGTCAATACAAAATGCATAGGAAAATGTATAGAAAAAATATTTACCAATCTATACTACTATTATAAAGAGAGAACACAAACCTTTGAGCCAGGTAAACTCAGGAACCACAGCGCCAATCCACACACCCGATACATCGTTGAAAATGTCAGGGTGTGCATATGGACATAGGCTATATAAAATAAAAATTAAATGTAAATTTAAAAATGTAACTTAAAAAAAAAAAGTAGTCCCCTGGAAGAAGCGCCGGCCGCGACGTAGCGCTGGCTGCGACGTAGCACTGGCCGCGACGTGCGTGATGACGAGGAGGAGCGGCTTACATGAACGCGGGGAGGAATGGCGGACAGGCGGGGAGGAGCGGAGAGGAGCAGCGGACAGGCGGGGAGGAGCGGTGACGAGCGGTGAGGAGTGGCAGTGAAGTCAGGAGCGCGGGGAGGAGCGGAGGCTCAGGTAAGGCAAAGGGACACGTAAAATGTCGGGGCGGGGGGGGAGCCGGGGCGGGAGGTGGCTTCGGGACACAGACAATGTCGGGGCAGGCGGGGGCCGGGGCGGGGGCCTAGGCGGGCGGTTGGCCCTGAAGCCTCATTGCCCCCGGACAACGTCGGGGCGGGCTGCTAGTATAACCTAAGTAGGAATAATTGAACCTTTTGAGCATGTGGTGTATATATACAGTGAGTGCTAAGGTTTAAATGTAGGAGGGTTAGACAGAGGTGTCCTTGTTAATCTGCATTCAGCTCTTGCCATTCCTTTACTCCCCTCACTCACACCCAACACCCCACTCTCCCATATCTATCCCAGACCAATTTTTCCCTAGTTATGTCCTCCATAATTTCCTAACCATTCCACCTTAGGTTAAGGAACAACCTCTAACTCCAAAGGCTAAAAGTAACCTTAACCTTAGTAAGCAACTTTGAAATCACCTATTAGCACTACCCCCTCACTAAACAACATCCACATCTCCTACATTAACACCTCTTGCCAGTGTCACTCTACCATGTGCAATCACCTCAATGCTTGACAATTTCATAACAGTGCCGTCGTCACGTACAGCAAACATTCAGTAGCCTGCACCCTGAACCATTGTAACACCTATCTACAATAGAGAATTTAACACACAACTATCTGAAATCACAGCTTCTAGCCTACTCAAGCTGAACTTAAATCTCCACCCCCCAACTGATGCACACCCCATTCACATTCCAGAGACTCAAAAGGAAACGAGATACCATATTTACCTAACTCAATCTTTCTCTTCATCCTTACTTCCTAACAACAAATCAAAACTACACACTTGCAGCAGCAACAAAGCACACTGTATTCTCCTTACCAAACGAATCCCACTAATTCTCTGCACTGAACCTTCTTGAACAGAAAAATTTTACTCTGTCAAAATTGACAGCATTACAAAACTAACGTCTACAACCTCAACCTTTACAGATATCAGTCACCAGAAACTCACTTCCTACCCACCAACCCACTCTACCAACTCATTGCACAACTACACCAGCTTCAAGACTCACTTCAATCTCCTACATTACTTGCTGCTCTCTCTACCCCTGCACAATATCGCCCCCACTCGAACTGTATACCACCTAATAATGAACTCAAGACTGGACATCTATTTCATTTCTGAAACATGGCTATTAGATGACAGAGAACCGGTACTCTATGAAGCAATCCCACAAATATACCTAAGCTACACACAGAAAAACTAAGCCAAAAATAAAGAATGATTAACATTGATGAACCAATTGCAGCCAATAAGGTTAAAGGTAATGTGGATGTCACTACAAATAAGATGCAACCTTTGTGTGTATTTAACATGAACATTTCTACTACTGTACAGACCACAGCCAAGTAACAGAGCAATCACAGACACTTTCGTAGATGTGATATGGAACATAGCCATCAACTACCCTAACCTGTAAATTGCTGTTGGTTTTAACAACTGGTTTGAAACATTAAATATCCACAATCAAATAACATCATAACTAGTTTAGAAGTTCCTAATCTCCATACACTCATCTACAAACTTATGCAAAAAGAATGACATACACTAGACATTGGCCGCGGCAACCCAGAAACAGGCATCATCAAAAGAGTTGACTTTGTCCTCTACACCGATCATTACCTCACTTTGTTCATTAATGGTATCCCTTACAAATCTGTGAGTATTTCTGTTTCACACTTGGCATTCTATGACCAAAGAAAAAATCTCAACATGGAAGAATTTAAAGCTCATCTTATAACAAACTTAAACTTCTGTAATAAAATTGTATGAATGGATGACCAGAATAATCCTCCTGCACCACAAAAAAGAAAAAAAAAACATCATGAGAGAATGACAAAATAATAAAGATGTAAAAAATCTGCACCTATGAATGCTAATGATAAAAAAGGACAGTAGAGGAAATAGGCCTAAAAAGACAATAACATTTATAAATCCTCAATCAAAAAAGCAAAAGGAGTTCACTATTCAAATAATATTTGTAACACCAAATGCCTCAGAGAGGGCCTTTCCAAAATACTATCAAATGGCGCAATTCAGAATGTACCGCTGGGCTAACAACACCAAAAACAATAAGCCTTGAAGCTATATCTATTTAACAAAACAATCAATACTCATATGAACACCAGAATAAAAGGCTTAATCCAAAAATAAACTCCCCTACTCTAATTACAGCATCTGAAATGTCTGGAAATCCATGACTTTGTAAAAGCCTGTGGAGCAACCAGGACTTCTACAATTCCTTCTCATATTTAAGCCATTGAGCATAAGCTTTGACCTGTGCATATTAGTGAAATAAAAAATAGAAATAAAACAATCAGTAATCCCAGAATGGCTAAGAATCACTTTCCCCAACTCCCTAGCTGGTCTCCCTTCGTTACGAAAAATCCTGGTTTGCTCATCTCATGGTCTCTGTGTGAAACTTTTGGGATATCAAATAAAACATCATATATATTCCAAGTGTTGTCCGGGATAAACGTGCAATTTTATGTGTTGATTACCTTACAGACCTCCTTTGCTAAAATCAGATCTAAACTCAATCTGTTTCGCAAACTTATCCTGCACATTTCAATTATTTATTCAATAATTTAAAGATAAAGCAGCAGGTGTTTTATTAGCCAGCTTCTCTTTTAATTGAGCTTGCTTCCTTTGTCTTACAACATTTTATTTTTACCCCTGCTGGAGGAACTGCTGCTGAAAATTCTCTCCTTGTGCAATAGAAATTGATGCTCCTCAGTTGTTTAGTGTGATATATTTGCGGACATACCAAGGCTAAATGACAGGCACCAACCACCTAACTGATGCTGAAAAGTAGGCCTTCTTTCCACAAACATGATACATATCTTTGCAACTCTTAATCTTATCATAGCATAAAATGTTGTGGCATGTAAAAAGTGTGCATGCAGTTACTTACACATAACTTTAAGGTTCCCTGCAAAGTATTGTCCTGGATGCCATTTTGCTTCTGCTCTCGGCCGCTTCTTTCTCCTGACCCTGGCTCACCATCTTGTTTATTCCCTCGGCCTTTACCCTTCTCCCTCGTTTCCCCCTTGGCGATCCTCAAATGCTTCTGATTTGCCTTTTTCCATACCCCAGTATCCCTCCCACTCTCCCTACTCCCACCCAATTCTACTATTTGTATATATATGTATATAGAGATAACTCTAATCACTAGTATATGCTGTAGACCATTGTACTCTACCATTCCTATGTGACGCTTAGAGTCTATCCATTTGTATCGCTTCCTTGAGTGGCTCTCTTCCTTGTGTGACTTTACAGTGTATATATATATATATCGTCCACAGGGTGCAGATCTATATAAAGTGAATCTGCTGTCTCTAAAACAGTCCAGAGGCAATAGGGGAATAACTCATTTTCGCCACAGCTCCTTTCTCACATTGTGTTTCTGACAAATCTTGAGCACATTATTGAAAGTGTTGGTTCTACCATATTTTTTTAACTAGCTGTCATTGCATCTGTACCTGAGCAGTTGGGTCTATGGAATCCCTTCAGCATTTGCTGTAACAAAGAATTTGGTAACACAATACTTTTTTTCTGGATTCACACACACCCCTTCTTCATTCTTCTTGCAACCCTTTCACTCCAATTCCTGCTTCTCCTGTCCTGCATCTTTATGAATGGTCTGATTTTTTCCATAGTATGTGGAGGCATATTAGGAACAATCGCTGTTGCAAACAGAGCAGCATATTCAGCAGAGGCATTAAGTGCATAAAACCAAGCCACTGCATCTGCAAAATGATTTCCTCCTCGATGTGCTGCACATCTGTCTGAGATGGCATTTGCAGAGGTAGCAAAAGATTTAACACTCGGGGACATTGACTATCGGAATATCAACTGAAGTCTTTAACCTCCTCTGAGACAAAAGCTGTCTGTAATCATGTACCACACCAAACCCATAACAACAGTCAGCATAAATTGTTACATTTGCATTTTCTGCTTGACAACATGCGCTTGTGAGAATGATCAATTCTGCAACTTGTGCTGACAGTACATTTGCTAATGAAGAGGCTTCAATTACTTTTTAGTGGTGCTCACAACAAAAGCAGCCCTTATATTCCCTGCATTGTCGCTTAAGCATTAGTCATCTGCAAACAACACATTAGCACAAGGATCAAAGGGCTCATCTTTGATGCCTGGACGAGGTTTTGTGCACAATCTCTTCACCTATATATAATCATAATCTTTATCACCTTGCTGGAAAGGCAAATGAATTAATGTAGCAACATTCAAAACTCTGCACCTTTTTACAAATATAGTGGGGGAAGCAAGCAAGGTTATTTCATAAATGCTGTGCTTTGCATCGTGTTGACGATTAGGGTGCATATAATGTGACAGGATGCCCCAACACACTATTATCAGACTGTTCCACAGTCACTGCCGCTGAAGTAACAGCTCTTGAGTCACACTGGAAGAGCTGCCACTACAGGATCAAAAGAAGCTTAAAATATGCAACGGGCACTGTTGAGCGCCATGGTGTTGTGTCAACACAGGCAAAGATCCCCCTCCCTTTCAGTGCTGAAGAAAAAAAAGATTTTTTCATGATCTGGCACACCCAAGGCGGAGGTTACACACAAAACATGTTTGAGCTTTAGAAGTGACTTTTGACAAACCTCCAACCAAGCAATGGATCAGAGAAATCTTTCACCCTCAATTGGTGAAGGGGTCAGACTATGAGGGGGAAATTTGGAATCCACTGCCTGTATTACTCCACAATACCAAGGAATCACCTCACAACTGTCAGCGGACTGGCTGGGGCGCATCTTTTACGCAGCTGTCATCCTCTCCTGTGACATTTTCCTTGTGCCTTTGTCTAACTCGTGCCCTAAATAGATTACTTTAGACTGACAATGTTGGATTTTTGTGAGGGAGACCTTATACCCACTGTGAACCAAATGACTCATCAAAGAAATAGTATCCCATTTTCATGCTTCTCTCTTGGGTGGGACAGCCAACAAATCATCAATGTATTGAACCAACACGAACCCGTGAGTAAGAAACAAAGGGGCTTATTTACAAGCCTCTTGTGCCATCTGTACGTCACTTTTCCCATGTTAAAAAAGACGCAAACGTGGCGCAAGGGGATTGTAAATAAGCCCCAAAGATTCTAGATCCATGCGAAGGGCTTTAGAAAAAACAGATGGTGACTTGGTATACCCTTTTGGGTTCTCTACTAAGAGAACGCCATATCTTTTTAAAGTGAAAGCGAATGAATATTAGCTGTCTTCATGCAATGGTATTGAGAAAAATCCAGAGCAAAGATTGATGACAGTAAAACCTTCTGCTGTGGCTGGTATCTAGGGCATAATCATAGCAGAGTTAGGTGCAACGGGGAAACTGGGGCTCCCTATATCGTTAATCTCTCTCAAATTGTGGCCTGTCCTCCAGAGTAACCCGTCAGCTTCTCCTATGGAGAGAATGGGGGTGTTAAATGGGCTTGATTCTACTATTCCTATAATACCCTGTCTCAACAAATTTTGCAGCAAAGGATCAATGTCTGCCTCAGCTTCCTGTGACAGTTAAGATTGGAACACTTGTGGTAATGTCACACCTTCCTTTAATCTTACATGTCTAGGCTGGACACTCTGCATCTTCGCTATTTCTCCACCCTTCACCACCCAAAGCACAGTTTTGCACAAATCTTCAGGAATCTCACTTAATTCTGCAGATGTCATACTAAATCATTATTAAATTCATCACTTTATAATGTGCTTCAGGCTCCTTTGTATAAACACACCCTCCACAGTACAACATATAATGCAATTCAATAAATCATTTCCCAACAAATTCACTGGACTGATGTGACTGACCACATATTCATGTTGTTCTGTGACAGGACCTTTAGTTACCGGAACGGGTTTCAGATGGGATAAGTGATAACAAAATTAGAAATGCTGAGTGCTGTCTCTGAATTTTCCAAGAGGGGTAAGGGGGGTACTTCTGTGGGTCTTACAGTAGAATATGCAGCTGAAGTATCAACCAAAATCACAATGTGTTGAATCACTTTTTCTTTCACATAAGTACATAAGCACCTTCTTGATTTGATGGGAGCTCAGTAGTCTCCAAGCAGTCACACCGTCCCGTCCTTTGGCAGCTTATGGGACATAAACAAGGCCCTTCTATGCCACGGATGTAGGAGTAAAATAGGGAAAAAATGCTTTGCTTAAGACCTACATTATCTGGGCCACATGCACCATGGCAGAATGAGGAAGTGGGGGGGAGATGATGGGTAAAACTGAGGTGGGCACTACAGTCAGGAAAGTAGGAAAGTTAGGCAGGGTGGATCAGTTGACACAGGTGGTGGGAGTGGTTGGTTCTATAAGACTGCCTATAGGATTACCTACTAATAGACAGTATCTAATGACCGCTCACCCCCTGCAGCCCATATTGTCATTTCGTATGTGGTACTTTGCCTTTCTGCACAAATCTCCTTTTAACTGTTTTTACTGAATGTATTGTTTTGAAACAACCTCTGTGAATGTATTTTAATATTTTAATATGTATGGAATGTATGTCTTTATATGATTTTATTTAAAATCGAATAAAGTATTTTGACTGACTGACTGGCTTCCTATAGGATTACCTACTTCTTGTTCTTGGCAACTGGGTTGCTTTGACTTTCACCGTACCTGTGTCCTATTCCTCTACCCCTTCCTCGAAAACCTCAGCCTCGACCACCTTCTAGGCTGGTGTGTCTATGGACGCATCCACATTGTCTACAGGAAAGGCAGTTATGCTGGAAAAGCTCCATTTGCACCACCATCATTTTATCCGTATCCTTCTTTCCTTTCCAATCAAGATATTAACTACAATACTGTGCGCGTGCTAACAATTCCCTATTGTTTTTTTAACATGCCAACACATAAAAGCCTGTTGCATCTGAGTGCTTACATTTTGTCGCAGGCTCAAAACAAAAGCACACACCAGGTATCTCATTCCCAACTGAGATGCATCATCTACTCAGCTATGCTGCTAATACACTTGCAGTCGTCTGATACGCATGTATGTTTTTGTTTTTATTCTGAGCAGTTTGCTTAATTTTTGACCAATCAACACGCTGCAGCAGCCCACTTTCCTTCAAATACTGCACCACCTCTTTTTGCCTTTCCATCACTCCTATCAAGGGCTCACTCACCTGAAATCCAGGCACTCTGCAGGGATGATGCTAACGCACCCACAGCCTAAGAAGTTATAACAAAGATGAGTGTAACACACCATACCTTGCTTACAATTCCCTAGAAAAGTGAGGATTGGAATGTGACAAAGAGAGAGAGTGATAGAGAGAGAGCGAGAGATGGAGAGAGAGAGAGAGAGAGAGAGAGAGAGAGAGAGAGAGAGAGAGAGAGAGAGAGAGAGAAGAACAATATTGTTGTCCTTTACTAGTTGCAGAGATTCTTCGTCTCTTCTCTTTACCAATCTCCATCTCTGGAACGGATTGTTTGATCAAGTTATCTTCACTGATCTTCAACCGAAAAGGACAGGTCACCTATAGCGAAACAACGTGTAAGAGATTAGCTGACACCTTAACAATAACAGTAACTCTTCATATACCACAATAAAGATGTACAAATGCTCTAAGGTTTAACACATATACTCAAGGTTATGTAATAGACAATACAAATTAGGAAAGTATTTACATGTTTAAATTGGTATTGTTTGCTCAATAGGGGAAACTATTGTTTAGTAGTTGCATAGAATTGTCTTTCTTTCAAGTAAAGTTCCTTTTTTCCTTTTTGGAAGTCTCTCTCACCTTTTTAAGACTTTAATCTTTTTCCAATTTTACCAAATATACAGTTTTTTAAAATAATTTTCTGTTGTTTGTAGTGACAAGAACAATGACCTTTTTAATAAATGTTAAGTGCACTGACCTTGTATTACACCAATGATGAGGTGCACACGTTAAAGTTGTAGAACTTACTATTTTGTCTTACAAATAACGAAGACTATGATTTCTTGATTCATGGTTGTTGACCAGAACAATCAGGGAACACCAACTTGGATTCAGTAAAGTGCTGCTCGAAAAAGGTTTTTCTTGTGCTGATGGTTTGAAGCCAAGCAACCTTCTAGAAGCCTGAGTGTGATATTATTAGTGCTTTGCCAAGTGATGGCCACTAGGTAGCTTGACTAGACTAGAGTGGGGGACAGCAATATGCACGTGTTGCTTGTGTGGGGCTGTGAGCCAGAGACTGCTTGAGATTTGTTAGTGTTAGAATAGGAGTGCTTGAATTTCTGTTTGAGGGCTTGTGTGTGCTTGAGCAACTGAGTGAGTGTTAGAGGAAGGGTGGCCGTCTAAGCGCAATGAATCCTGGATACCTGTTTGGATGTCTGCTGGGAGGCTAGAGTGATTAGGGTGTGCATGAGATGCAGTCTAGGGATTAGGCAGGGTTTCAGCTTGGACAGGGCAAGGTGTCAACCTTAAGATTAGGCATGGGAAAGTTGTCAATGGCATGAGTGGCCTTAACAGTCTTGGTGGTCTCATCAGTAGGCTTTACGGTGTTGGCAGTGCTGACAGTCTACCTCCCTAAAGATCAAGAAAGTCCTTTCAGAGTGTTGAATTTGAAACCTACATACTAAGCTAAGTGTATGTAGATACTTTTCAGGATCCCAAGAGCTGACCTAAGGCCCCTATCCATCCCATTAATGAGGTAGAACAGCTGTTCATACTCTTTTAGCATCTATGATTTTCCTACTGATGTGTTTAAGGTGCTTTCCTACTGTAACAGGTAAAGGAGGAGGTCCTTGTTGTGAGTCAGGAAGAATTGGTTTCACTAAAGTAACATGAAAAACAAAATGGATTTGATAGTCTTTTGGTAATTATAGCTTGACTGTAACAGGATTTAATACTTGTAGTATGCAAAAGTGTTCCTACAAATCGTGGTTGATGCCTTTTTGGGCCTTCCAATCTAAATGCTTTGTGGAGAGTCAGACTTAGTTGCCTACTAAATATTCCAGTTCTAGCTTGCAATCTCGAGTAAACTGCTCTTTCATTTTTAATTCGTAAGAACTCAGATGGTGTTTTGCTTCATTTAGTTCTTGATAGCTTGTTAGGTTTCGTGCCATAGTAGGTTAGCATTGTCCAGCAAAATTAGATCTCAATTGTATTCATGTTATGCAACCCACTGAGTTATCCTTGTAATGCCCGAAGATTCAGTTAGCGAGTGTGACTCCATTTTGTGTTTCGCAATCACTATTGGGCTATGTCTGAACTAAGCCCCGTTAGTCGTCTTCCTTGCCTCAGCTGAATACTGTATTTAGTTATTTTTTTTATGTTCAAGGTTGCCTTCTGACTTACTAATGGAATAGGGCATTCCGCCTTTGCATACCTATGCATGTGTGTAGCTCTGCTCCCACGTTAGGAGAGTCTGAGACCCAGCATAGCAACCTTGAAACTGTGATAGTATGTAGCCACCTAACAGGTGGTAGCCCATCCTTCTTTGCCTTCTTTGTTCCTACTCGGCCTAAGACGGTAACCTTCCACTGTGGACGTGGTTGGGGGTTCTTGGAGGAATGGTTATGCGTTGCAGACCGTTGGGGGGACAGTCCCTCAGCAAACATCTTAGGGTGCAGGTCAGATTGGACTCCTCTGCAGAGTATTACTAATAAATACTTGTTTGTATTCTCTACTGTCTGACTGACTCTTCATTCGGTAGAAGGTGAGTAGGAGGTTGTAAATAACCCGTGTGGCCCCTAAGGGCCACTTCCTTCAAGCTGTTGATGATATTCTTGAACTGAAAGCATCTTGATGTCGCTATTAGGATTTTCCAAAGGTATTGATTTGGGGTGAGTTCCCAATAGACAGAAGAAAGGTAAAATTCTGATAGCAACATGAGTACTGCTATCATGGGAAATTTCAGCTAAACCAAACACATGTACCCAAATGCTACAAAGTGTAGCTAAAAGACCATGGAAGATTTGTTTCAATGATTGATATGTATTCTCTGTTTGGCCATTCGTTTGTGGGTTATAAGCAAATGATAGTGTCACATAGCTAGGTTAGGCCTGGGAAGAAACACTACCATTTTACGCATACACGTTTCCTAATTTGCCTTCTTTTCGACACAGTGACTTTTGACACCCATTTGCTTTCGTGACAGTGCAGAATTAGTATCTCTCAAGCAACATTTCACTTTGTAAGTACACTATCATGACACTTTGAACATTTAATACAAGGCCTAGACACATATCGTGCAAATGTTGGTGTGTGTTATTCGTCCATGAAGCGACAGGGCTGTCACAAAGACAATAAATAATGCCAGCTTGTCTGAAGCCTTGACATGGAAGCATGGATGATGTTATTATAAATACACATGTATTTTCATGCTAAAATTAGAGGAGAACTCTGCTGTCATTGTGAGGTCGTCGCTGAGTCTGAGCCTCAGCCCAGCTAATTTCTGTTTACCCTTTGCGAGGAGAGATGTCCAACTTGTGACCAAGACGGGAACCTATATACCTGGCCTTCAGGTAGGGAGGGCTTAGATCATCCAATAGGGGATCTTGGCAAAACACCCGACCTAGGAAACTAGGTTAGGGAGCGCACAAGAGGAGCACACTATACCCAGTACTTTTATGCAAGCATATATACACTGTTTTCGCATGATGGTGGAATTGTTCATTCTTTTCACTGTCCCTATGTTGCTAATCAGTTTCATCTGCTTCTATCTATTAATCATTGCATCACATACATTTTATACAAGACTCACACTGGTTCAATACGTTTCGAAAATACCCCTCTGTGTATTTCCTATGTTTCTCTCTGAGCGAGCATGAGTGACTTAGCAAAAAGGTCTTAGGTCTGTTACAATGATGCCTTGGGGAGTCAGGGTTGCCATTTTCTGAGTTTGCCCAAACCATTTGTTACCTTTCCAGGTTTAGGGGTACTTATGGTGGCATGGTAAGTTAGCAGGTCTACAGGCCAACATATCCTGAGGGGGTGCATGGAATCAGTCTGGCTTCATTCCAACTTTTATGTTGTCCAATAAATGAACAGTTCCTACTGAAATGTGGACAACATATGAAAAAAGTTAGGCCTCAATGTTAAGCGACGTACACAACTTTTGCAAGACTTTTTATACAAATTGCTGGTCTCAGTCAGAAAAAATTATAGATGGCAGGCCATGCAACCCTCTCTACTTCCTGGAGGAAGGCATTTGCTAGGACCTTTGAGTAGAGATCTTTTTAAGGGTATGAAGTGAGTCATTTAACTTAAAAGATATACAATGACTAGAATTGTAGTGTACCCTTTTAAGCAAGGTAATTCTGTAATTAGATTCACATTCAATGTATGTCTTTTTTTTGTGGAATGGATAGAGGTTGTAGCAAACCTGATAGATGGTGGTGGGAATCCTTGTATCGAGCAAGCCTGAACATACGTTTTGGCATCTTGTCAAAATAATTCCCACTAAAACAGATGTGAACACATTTGGATATTTTTGAATTTAACAAGATAACCTGCTAATGGATTTGAGTGACACCAATGCAAAATGTCCTGTCTTAATTTAGCAATGGGTGCAAACAGTTTGTCTTCAACAAAGTAGTAACTATTTCAAGGTTATGATGTTCTTTCTTTAGCCAATCATTGGGATCTAACTAATCAATTATAGGCTTTCTTTCTTTCACAAATTTGACTGGTTCACACAGTGCTATAATTCTAACCTTATCAATGATGTTAAAACTCTGACCAACTTTTATTTCATCAATTGCAATACCAGTTCTGGAAAATGCATCCGCTTATGCATTATTAGTTCCGGGCTGATGAGCAATTATAAAATCATATTCCCTGAAGAATAACATCCACCTTATTGTCGGAGTGTTAGGGCTTTGGTGGACCGCAAGAACTTTCGTGATCGATGATCAGAGAAGATTGTGACTTTATGGCGTGCACCTAACAGATAGGGTTGCCACTCTTGGAACACTGGTTTTATGGCCAAGCGGTCTCATTCTGCAATGGTGTAATTTTGTTTGCCGGGATTCATTTCTTATAGAAGTATGCAATAGGATGCACCAGTCCAGTAGTGTGATTGTGTTGAGATAACACCCCATCCACTGCATATTGTGAAGCATCTGAGTCATCAAAATGGAGTTCCTCAGGGTTTGGGTGTTTCAATATTGGTGCAGAAATATTTTTTCATATCAGCAAAGAAAAGACTTTTCAGACTCAGGTGACCACTTCCACTTCTAGAGTAGTCAAGCGATTGGGGTAATGTTCTGAGACAAATTAGTGCTACAACACCTATAAAAATTTGCAAAGCCCGAAAATCTCTGGACGTCTTTTCCAGTGGTGGCAATGGGTTTTGAATTGCCTCCATCTTCATCTGATCCATCTGGAAACCGGAGGATGAGATGAGAAATCCTAGGAACTGTGGACACATGAAAGGCACATTTGTTAGTTTTGCATATGGCTGATAATCCCTTGGCTTTAGAAAGACAGCTCTGACACTATTAATACGTAGCTGCCAAGGTTTCAGACTGTTATGTGTGACACTTTCATAATTTCAGTTTAATTATGAGTGACATTTCAATGACTATGAGTGACACTATCTCCGTCACCACTGACCAGTGTCACCCGACCATCACCGGCGCGGCCCAAACATAGCTGCCAGGTTTTTAGTACACATGAGTAATATTTCTATGTTTTCAAGTCAGGTATAAGTGATTTTCACATCTCCTGTGTGACACCTTCAGTGATACTTTAAATGGAGCAGTGGTTAAAGAAAATGTATGGTACAAAACGAAAATCTTTTTTGTAGTAAGTGCAGTGTAGTAACTTGATTAAAGAATAAACCACTCACACCTGACGTGATTTGTGAAGTTGCCCTGCACCCTTTCCTACCATACCATACATTCCTGTAATATTTTTTAGTAGCATTTAATAAAATTCAGCTGGTAATCTATACCAAATAACAGCTGTCTTATCTCAGTGTCTGCCTGTATATAACCTTTTATTCTGTAAATTAGAAATTAATTTTGTTGTAAAAAAAAGTTACACAAGTTTGGTATTTCAGTTTTGCAATTTGTATGCATTACCTAAATTAATGACAGCAGTTTTTTGATCTCTGAAAAACTTAGCTGCCATCTGCCAGTGAGCGCGTTGCACATTTATATCTGCTCCCATCCAAATTGTTACTGCTGGCTGGCAACATCCTCACACAGAGTTGTGTTGTCTCCCGGGTTCAAAAGTCCACATGTCACAAGCCTTGACTGCGTAACGTACACTCATAAATTTGGAGGTAGCCCATTTCAGGAGTGGAGTCAAATAAGTCTGCACTTTTGAGTGGGGAGAGACACTTACCGCCGCCACTGCCAGGAGTCCACAGAGCAGCCAGAACACCAAGCCGCCACCGCCGAGAGTCACTCAGCCTCCAAGCATCGGGCCGCCGCTCCGGGGACTACAACACCCGGCAGGCCTCGCGGCGGCGCGCAACTGACGCCACAGACGCGGGGAGAGAGCGCCAGAAGGCGCAATAAATCTGCAGACACCCCGGCAGAGCGGGGGAGAGACACTTACCGCCGCCACTGCCAGGAGTCCACAGAGCAGCCAGAACACCAAGCCGCCACCGCCGAGAGTCACTCAGCCTCCAAGCATTGCGCCGCCGCTCCGGGGACTACAACAGCCGGCAGTCCTCGCGGCGGCGCGCAACTGACGCCACAGACGCGGGGAGAGAGCACCAGAAGGCGCGATAAATCTGCAGACACCCCCGCGACGCGGGACGCGAGTGGGACGCCCGGGGCTAAGCCCGGGTAAAGGGCGGGCCCTCTATGGCCCTCATCGGCAGGAAGCTACAGGGACAGGGCCAGAAACCCTGTTGGATGCTTGAGACATACCCTACTATCCAAGTAAGACATTGTTGTTTTTAAATCACATCTACTGTTGAGACTGAGGAGACAGTCTTCTGGCTTTAGTGGCAGGATGCCGAAAAGAGGCGCTGTTCCTATAGCAAACACTATGGAAAACTGCTTGGTCCAAACTGTGCAAAAAATAAATATACAGAGGAGAGAATCTTTGGGGTTGAGTCAATCACCCGATTTACGATGTTTGAGCCCTACCTTACTTCCCCCCACTGATGATATTATATCCCTGGAGACTGATCTTGAAGCCCGTTCTATCCGCCTTATTAATCAGGATACCGGCAATTTAACTGAAAATACTGTGCCAGGCCCTGAGGTACTTCTTGCGGACCCTGTGAACAATATAGACAGTGACTCTGAACAGGAGATACATGCTTGTCCTTCAGAAGAAGATCAGTCCATATCTGATCAAGCTTCCCGGTCAGAACACTCTAGGGCAAAAACCCAGCCAAAACGGGGAGGGTTAAGGTCGGGGACAAGGAGGAAGAGGGCAAACACCCCAAAGGTTAACTTAAAGGAAAATGGAGAGGGAAGAGCTTAGCTCAATGTCAATGTTGATGATGATCTGTTTGTAAAAAGTGCTGAGCTAATTGAAAGTAAAATTAAAGCCATTGTTAACCCTCTAATTGCCAAAATAGACAAATTACAAACTGAGGTTAAAAAGTTAGGTGGCCAGCAGAATAAGCTAGTGGAGGGTGTTGAAAATGTTACAACGCTGGTAGCTAACTTGGGCAATAATACTGAAGAGCATGTTGATCCCAAGGGTGAGGAAACAGATGAATTATTACATAATAATCCCCCAATCCAGTTACCGGTTCTGAAAGCTAATGAAACAGTTGGTAAAGGGGATGGTCCTTTAACAGTTGAGATTCCCCCAGTACAAGCCCAGTTAACGGACCCTTTACAATTGATAGTCAAAGCTTCACCTGTTGTCCTAGTACTAGCCAATGTTCACCCCCTAGAAGCTGGTATAGTAGAATCCCCCTCCTCTTTGTCTAATAAGGCATTGCAATGGCTCTCAAATAATATGAGGCTAGCCCCGGGGGGGGGGGGGGAGGGGGGGGCAACAGTTGGCCCAAGAGATTAAGAATGCAAAAAGGGTTTCCTGGTTAGGAAATTGTCCCAAAAAATTTAAAGGGGATTGTGTGGCAGTGAGTTTTTCACATACTGGCGTTTTGCCAAACATCCTCACTAACTTACTCCCGCCCCAACGCAGGCAGGGTACTATTGTCCCATTAACTATAAAAAAAAATTATGGAGAACAGCAGAATGTCACCTACCCTAGGACTCCAGCTTTTGGGTGGGATAATAATTGGGATACAAACAATAGATGGGGTCGAGATCAACACCGAAATACTGTAAATCACCCAGCTCTTCCAGTTCACCAAAATCCTTTTGTACAACCTCTTTTGTTGTCTAACCGATATGCTCCTCTATCTTTTCTGGATCAAAATGATTGACTTTTGCCTGAACATATAAGCCAAGAGGAGAACAATGTACCAGTATTTTGTATGCTTACTTGGAATATTGCGGGAATCAGGGCTAAAGTAGGCAATGTGGCATAGACAGACTTTATGATTAAGTTCGCCATCATTGAATTGCAGGAAACATGGGATACAAACAACAGTTTTTCTTTAGATGGCTATAGCCATTTCTGTATTCCCGCAGTGTCTAGCACTGCAGGAAGAGCTAAGGGAGGATTGTTAAGCCTCTTTAAACTAGATATCAAAGGTAGCCTAAAGAAATGTGACTCGGGATCCGAGCAATGTTTAATTGTTGAACTTTCCTCAGTAGAATCTCCCAACATTTTATTTATACATTTTTATAACTCCAATGCATCAGACTGCACTTTACATAGTCTAGATAGATTGGACCATTTTTTGTCAGTCTAGAGTGAAAATGTTAATTCTTTTGAAATCATATTCTTGGGTGATTTTAATATACACCTGTGTTCACTAATGTGTGTTTGCGAAGATATAGAATCCCCTCCAAATTGTTTGCCCATCCATCTTGAACATAACAAACAGGGGGATTGTTTAGAGAACTTTCTAGCAAGATGGAACTTATATGAATCCAGCTGCGGGGAGGGGGGGGGGGTTTAGGGCCCCTACTTTTAAGGGAACAGACAATGGCTCTTTTATTGATTACATATTTATTTCAGCATGCTTTTTAGATAAGGTTTTAATGTATAAAACTGTGGTTTCTGTTTTCAGTGATCACAACCCTGTCTCCCTGGACCTAGTAACTTCTGATCTTATAGGGCATAAATATGGCCCCTGTAATAACAAACAAGTACTCAAAGTTAAGGACCAGGGACGCAGACTGAAATGGGATAGTATAACCCCGGAATCCTTCGTACAAGAGGTACTCTCTGAGGCTGAGGATGAGGTTGGTGTGTGTCTATCTAGTGTGTCCAAAGATAGGGAAGTGATATTTGCATTTGCTAGTATATGTAGCAAGATTAATTGCAGTCTATCTGTGGGTTTTAAACCTAAGACAATGCCCATCAAAAGATGGTTTGATCACAGATGCTCAAAAGCACACTCTGCACTGCTAAATGCTTTAAAAGCTGTTCCGAAAAATCGTGAACTTATCACCACCTGTAGAGCCCAGTATAAAAAGGCCATAGCAGACAGGAAAAAACAGATTAAAGATGAAGCCTGGACACAGCTCTTAGACCCAGCAATATTGAAAAACAGTGGAGAATTCTGGAAGATTGTCAACCAACCTTTATTTACAGGGGAGGAAAACTCCCCCCTTGAAACTAATATTCCTGATGAAGGTTGGATTAAACACTTTAGTGACATCTATTCTGATCATACCAGTGGAGATCCCAGGGCGCAGGATGTTGACACTAACGCCATTGGGAATCAATTGCACTTTGAAGTAACAGAAGTATTACATGCCATAGACTGTACTCTGAAGAAAAAGGCGCCAGGACCCGATGGTGTTCCTGAAGACGCCTTCAAATGCTTCCCCAATTTTTGGTTGAGACTACTTTGCAGGGTCTTTAATGCATTAAACCATGATAACATTCCTGAGTCATGGAAAACTTCTATAATTATCCCTGTGTTCAAAAAGGGAAAAAGGCAGGATCCTGCATGTTATAGACCAATCTCACTGATTGACTCTTCAGTTAAGATCTTAGGAAGAGTTATATTAGTAAAATTGAATGAGTGGGTCACAGAGAACAGTATTTTGACAAATGTGCAATATGGTTTTAGACCTAAAAGAAGTACCCTGGATCAATGCCTTAATCTCCACTTGCTGATTGAGAAATATACCTGGGCTAAGGAGGGGTCCATGTACCTTGGTTTCATGGACCTCTCCTCCGCCTTTGATCTGGTCAACAGATCAAAGCTTTGGTCAAAACTACTGGAAATGGGCTTGGATAGGACCATAGTCAATTTATTGGCTGACCTGCACTCTGGCCTTACTGCAAAAATCAGAGTTTCCTCGAGCGGAAGGTGTACTGACGCTTTCGCTTCTGAAAAAGGAGTCAGACAGGGGTGCATTTTGGCACCCCTATTGTTCACATTATTTGTGAATGCCTTGGAGCCTGCTCTCAGGGACGTGACCCTCGATATTCCGTGTGCAGGGGATCAGGGGATTCCTGTTCTCCTTTATGCGGATGACGCGGTTCTTCTTGCGCGTACCGGGGTGGGGCTCCAACGCCTTCTGGATGCCTTTGAATCTTTCATGAGCTCACTTGATTTGAAAATAAATGCGAAAAAATCTCAAGTTATGCTCATGGGCAGGGCAGCTAGGAGAAACTATCACAAAACTTTTCTCTGCGGACAGGAAAAGCTTGCTCGTGTAACCTCCTTTCCCTATCTAGGGATTACCTTTGATGAGAAGGGTAACTGGGGTCCCCATGTTAAGAATAGAGTAACTATGTTAGCTAGGACATCTGCAGCCCTTCAGGGGTTCTCTAAGAAACTTGGGGGTAGGCCAATTGCAGCCATTATGAAAATCTATAAGGCCAAATGCATTTCAGTGGCATCATATGGTAGTTCGATATGGGGATATAGGGGAGTGGATCCCTTACAGATGATGGAAAACAAATTCTTTAGATCTGTTCTTGGCGTCCCACAGTCAACCCCGTCCTACGCTGTTCATATGGAATTAGGGGAAGGCTACATCACAGACCTGATAAAAACAGCACATTTAGTAGCTTGGCTGAGGTTGTGGCTCAACAAAGAAATCCCTTTAAACCATATTATTATGAGAGACTGTTTGTGTTTGGACAAAGTTAACAATATTAGGTGGCTGACTTACATCAAGGAAACTTTTTTAAGGTTGGGGAGGCCTGAGCTTTATTCTGTAATAGATTCTATAACATCTAAAGATATAGTGTCTACAAAACTTGCAATGAAAGAGCTTTTATCTCTGGAGAGGGAAGAATGTGAGCTGAAAAAACTCTGTGTCAGGGCCAGTCTAATATTGTCCATACCTGATGGCCCAGAAAATTATTTGAATACAGTGACTTATCCTTACCACAGGTTTATTTTAACTCGTTTTCGTTTTAATTTGATACATTTTAATCTTGGTTTTTATCCTGTATGGAGTACCCCAGAAAAGGCGTCACCATGTTCCTGCAATCATTTCTCCGAACAAAACACTATGCACTTTGTAATGTTTTGTAGTCATTACATTGATGCTAGGAGAAAGTTCCTTGTGCCTATCCTTAGGGAAGCTGGATTTATCCAAGTTAAACCTGCTCTTATTTATTTACAGCTGTTACAGACTCCCAAGATTATGTTTCACGTGGCTAGTTTCTTGGTGAGAGCTATTAGGAGTAGGAATATTAGATTAAAAAATGTGTCTATTTCCCCTTGTAGTATAGATTGTGTACTTCAAACAGGCACTTTGTAATTATATCAGGATTTGTAATTATATAAGGCATTGTAACAGGGACATCTGGTGCTAGTAATGTTTACCTTGCTGGGGATTTTCTTAGTACTCTTTTAGCACTTTAGCACTTTGCACTTTGTATTTTTTTATCGATATGAATTGTAATATGATGTATGATTTTTTATCTTATTGTATTTTAACTGTTTTTAAAGTATGTATTTTCTGTATTCGTATCTTAAATAATTTGTATTTTGCCATTGTCTTTATATGATATTAAGTTATCGCAATAAAGTATTTTGACTGACTGACTGACTGAGTAACTTTAAACTTGCACATGGTGAATAGACAAATGTAGTATAGTTACTCAAAAGTGTAAGAGTAACTCATGTGTAAATCACTCATGGGAGTAAGTTCCCTTTGTGAATATCCACTTGAGCTGCTCTCCTCTGCATTTCAAGTAATACCTGAACATTATGAGACTTTTTGTCTGCATGTGCTGATTGTGCAAGCACACGTGTTGCCTACTGTGAATGCACTTTGACATTTGATCCTGGATGTGCTTGTATGTATGGTATAGAAAGGTATGCATCTTTTTCTTATGCTTACTGCCCCTGAGAACTCTATATTTTAATTAAGAGACTCCTCCTTCTGTGCATTCAGAGCATAATGCCTGATGCCGCACCCACGCACGCTCTGTGGCTGCCATCATGCCCGCAAGCCCAACTCATTGCTGAATGCCACGTTGTGAACACTCCTGCTTGTTGCTGGCCTGAAATGCCAATATATTCATCCTGTTCATTTCTGCTCCCCGCTGATTTGATAGCGCTGATTGTTATACTCCAGCTGTTGGAGGGCCTTGGCAGCCGATGGCTGTGCTGCGCCCCATTTGTTCAAACAATCAATCAATCAGGGTTTGTAAAGCGTGGCAAATCACCCTTGAGGTATTTCATTACTTGTCGTTCTTCGAGGCCCCCTAGACCCTGGGTAACTTCATCCCTTGTCTGATTCCCTGGGAGCTGAGCACTGAAGTGTACAGTGGTTAGTGAGATTTGCTTGCATTGTGGGCCAAAGTTTAAGATGTAGATTGAGATTGGGACTTCAATCAAGATCACAATTTAAGAGTGGTGTTGCCGGTTGCTCAGAGTGGGTTTTTATTCAGTCCGGAGGAGAAGGTAAGTGCTCTAAGGGGCAGTAATACAACTGTTGAGTATTCTTCATTTCTTCTTAGATTAGTCTATGTGATTCAAGAAGATTAGAGCCTTTCTCACAGGTATTTATTTTTCCTGATATCCCTGTGGCTGGTTTGGAGAGGAGTGCTGTTGCTTGCTGAAAAGGTGAAGGGATATCTTCCCAAAGGAAAATATCGACTAAGCCACATGCTCCTGCTAAGAGAGTAAAAGGAGCAATTAGTGTGAATGAGATTGAAGCAGCTATTAAGGACTCAAATGTAGTGGAGAATTCTTACTCTCTGAATGCTATCCCATCGAGTTCTCTCCAATTAGATCAGATTTCTGGCAATTTATCTACTTCGGCAAACTCATATGACATGGTTTTAGCTTCCCCTATAAAGGATTTTGTGGAGAAAGACTTCGAAAACATAACACATTAGAACCCTGCAAACGATGGTCCTGTGGTCTTACTGTCAATTTGCCACAAGGATGAGCAAGAGATGAAGGTTATGCAGGAGAGGGCGGAGTCTTATATGTTTGAGGACATTGCTATGTTGAATCCCTGTTTATCTTCATCCCTTTGTTTGATTCACCCTTCTTTTTTATGTTTTGCTGTCTCTGAGGATGAGTCTGGAGATGTGGGGGAAATTAAGACATTATCCTTAATTGATGTGGATATTTCTACAGGACAAAATCCCCCAAAGGAGAGGGGGGGGGGGGTTCAGCGGAACCCTGATCCATCAACTTTGAATTTAGAATACTCTGTCTCTGGTCCCTTGCAGATGCTGGACATCCTCCTATTAATTGAAAAGGCTCTATAAGGTCTTCTGAAATCGACCGTTGCAACAAATGAGACTTTGAAATCAGAGGCTTGCCTATTAAAGGAGATTCTTTATGAACTTAAGTATGTTTTAATTAACAAAAATGTTACATTATTTTTAAATGTAAAAATGTTAATTAAAGTAAACTAAGTAAGTTACATTGTTTTATATTTAGATATTTTGTAACATTAACTTTTGTTTTGTTTATTATTAACTATTTTTTAAAACCTAATTATTTTTTACATAATTTCCAATGGAGCTCTATTTTAAATCCCTACTTCCATTTTTTTTATGTGAAGGTGTTGCAATACTAGTGGTTGACCATGTGTGGTGCTGGACTTACTACTGCTCCTTTTTTTCTTTAGTAACTTACACTCATGAATTTGGAAGTAGCCCATTTCAGGAGTGGAGTCAAATAAGTCTGCATTTTTGAGTAACTTTACAGTTGCACATGGTGAATAGGCAAAAGTAGTATAGTTACTCAACAGTGTAAGAGTAACTCACATGTGTAAATCACTCATGGGAGTAAGTTCCCTTTGTGAATATCCACTAAAGCTGCTCTCCTCTACATTTGAAGTAATACCTGAACATTATGAGACTTTTTGTCTGCATGTGCTGCTTGTGCAAGCACACGTGTTGCCTACTGTGAATGCACTTTGACATTTAAAAAAAAAATCTTTTTATTAACAATCATTGACTTTCAAGGCTCGTAACAATGGTAGAATCTTTGTCCAGGTGAGACAGAATCTGCTAACAATCATGAACATCTCACACAGTTAGGACAATTTCAAGGAGAAAGCCAGTCATCAGGGGTAGTGTCTTGGGGTGGAATGCAAATGTTTCCTCTATATGAGTTCCAGGGCCCCCGAGACGGGACCACTTTTTGGGGCAGCCCGAGAAACAAAAACCGTCTTCTGATGGAACATGCACCAATCCATACTTGTCTTCCAGGCTCCTAGTGTGGGCGGAGCTGCAGCCCCCATGCCTGTGCTATGTTCCTTTTGGCCACCATAAATCCCAAAGTAACCCATTGTGTTTGGTAAGTGTTTAGGTTAGTCGGCTCCCAAATGTTCAATAAACATCTGCGCGCTTCTGGGAGAAGAGACACCGCCAGGACCGCCTTTACCTCTTCATGGACCACTTTCCAGTAGGACTGAATGTGTGGCATTCCCAGATGATGTGTAAGAGGGTGCCTATTTGTCCACAGTTTCTACGACAGTCTCCCGATTGTGCCCTTTCCATCCCCACTAGTCCAGACCCTGTCATATATATCCTATGGAGGACTTTAAGTTGTACTAGGCGCAGTCGTGCTGGAATCGCCACCACCCTGGGAGAGGGCACTGCGTCTTGCCAGTCTTCGTCATCCAGTTCAATGCCGTCGGCCACCAATTTTTGCCTTAATATTGCTAAAGGGTCTTCCATGTTGTAGATTCATTTATTATAAATCAATGAAATAGTCTTTTCGGGAGGTGAGCATCTAATAATCTACTTTCCAATGGGGAAGACTCCGGGGGCAGGAACCCTTGGGAATGACAGAACGTAAAGCATGTCGCACCTGCGTGTAGTAGAAATACTCTGTGTCGACAAGTTTGTGCTGGCCCTGGAGGGCAGCAAATGATTTTATGTCAGTCTTTTCCCATAGGTCTTCGATTGCAGGAGATGCCAATCATATCCCGCTTATCAAATCCCTAAGTTGTCCACAATTTACCTAGTTGCGCGGAATTCCATAGGGGGTGGCCAGCGTAGGTTTACCCTCCCATCCCAGGGACCTGTTGGCAGCGTTCCATACTGTTACTAAGTGTCCGGTAGGGCTTGTTAATGGAGAACGAGCAGGTTTCAAATAGAGCGATCTATTATAGTTCCCTCCCCGGGAGAAGCCATCTATCCATGCTATAGCCCAGGTCTTCAGGGGCCCCGTAGGTGCCATGATTGATAGCAGCCAGATGGGCCGCCGAATAATATTTTTGAATATCAGGGAGGGCGATGCCACCGTCATACCATTTCAGGGTGAGTTTCATAAGAGATATGCATGGTGTTCCATTCCATAACAGCTCTCTTTGAAGGCGCTCGATTTCTTTAAAATAAGCAAGGGGGACTATATCGAGTAGGTTTTGCAGGGCGTAGAGAAAGTGAGGGAGGGACATTATTTTGAATAGGGCAGCCCTGCCCAGGAGGGCTAGAGGGAGAGTCCTCCAGCTGGCGATATCACGCTTTAGGAGTTGAAGGGGGGGGGAGGAGATTGTGATTGTAGCGGGGCATGGGATCTAGGGAGATGAATATTCCTAAATATCTAAATCCTGTGGTGCGGATTTGGATTGGACAATTACGGGATACGACTGGCGTTGTAAAGGGGGTACAGATGGGACTTAGTACAATTAATCGTGACCCCTGAATACCTCCAAAACACCGCCAATATGTCAAGTAGCATAATAAAAGATTTCTTGGGATCAGTTAGATAGAGCAATATGTCATCGGCGTAGAGCGATATGCGAACCTCTCAATCAGGAGACCATCGAAATCCACGGATAACCGGGTCTCGTCAGATCTATGACGCCAACGGTTCTAGCGCCAATGCATATAGGAGGGGGGAGAGCGGGCAAACCTGGCGGGTGCCTCGACTCAGAGCAAATATGCCCGACTGTTTGTTGTGACCACCATGCTCGCCAATGGTGCTGCGTATAGGAGGCGCACCCAACAAATGAACTCGAGACCAAACCCTAACTTCTGAAGCACTTCAAAAAGATAGGGCCATTCGATCATATTGAATGCCATAGTGGCGTCTAGAGAGACCAGAATTGCAGGCTCGCGTATAGTAGCCGCCCTGCCAAGAACTCCTTGAACACGGCGTAGATTTAATGCTGTATTGCGCAATGGGATAAAACCAGATTGGTCCGGGTGCATGAGGGTAGGTATGATTTTAACTCGAAGATTGGCATGAACCTTTGACAGAATTTTATTTTCTGCGTTTAGAAGGGAGATTGGCCGATATGAATTACAATCCATTTTAGGTTTGCCCTCCTTGTAAACAGTGACAATGTTAGCCGTTCTCTGATTCAGTGGTAGTTCCTCTTTTTCCCGGCTCTCTTCAAACATGATTTTATGGTGGGTGGCCAATTTATCGGGGGTTGAGCTTGTATAGTTCTATGAGGATCCCATTGGGGCCAACGGCTTTGCCAGATTGAAGTGATCGAATTGCCTGTGTGACTTTGTCTGTGGTCAGAGAAATTTCCATTAATTCCTTGTCATTTAGGGAGAGGGTGGGTAGCACCAAATCTCGCAATAACTCGGCGCAATCAGTTTCAGTGTTGGATGCCACCGCGGTATACACCCGCTTCAAAATGACTGGCAAATTGATATGCAATGTCTTGGGGGTTCACTATGTTAGTGTAAGCGGTGTCGTATAGGACAGGAACCAGTCTACTCACCCATTCCCGTTTATCCAACCAGGCCATTAGTTTCCCAGCTTTATCACCCAGGTCGTAGATTCTCCCAAGCTTTTCCCTCCCTAACGTCCAAGCCTCGTCTGTAGCTAGCGGCCTGTACTGTTCTTGTTTGAGACGTAACAGGTGGAGTGTGTCAAGGGTGTCCTGCCTCTCCAATTCCCTCTCAAGTCGATAAATGTCGGCCTCTATGTCAGACACCTTCTTTTGTTGTTCTTTCTTGTGACCAGATATGAGGGATAGGGCTTCCCCTCTAATCACCATCTGAGCGGAGTCCACAGTACCCTCATTCTCTTCAAAGTAATTGTCCATCGTGGTCAGGAGGCCCTTGCAGAGTTTGGGATGACGAAGGAACCAGGGATTGATCGGAGCAGTCCTACCCACCCGTGTGTGATCCAGGAATATATGAACCCATACGGAGAGTGGTCGGAAATTCCCCTAGCTAAATGTTGGACCTCATGGATGTACGAGATTTGAGAACTGGGGGCTAAAATGTAGTTGAGTTGAGTGTGGAGATGCAGGGGAAATGAAGAGATTATCCTTAATTGATGTGTATATTTCTACAGGACAGAATCCCCCAAAGGGGGGGTGGGGGTCAACGGAACCCTGATCCCTCAACTTTGAATTTAGAATACTCTCTCTCTGGTCCCTTGCCGATGCTGGAAATCCTCCTATTAATTGAAACGGCTCTATACAGTCTTCTGAAATCGACCGTTGCAACAAATGAGACTTTGAAATCAGAGGCTTGCCTATTAAAGGAGACTTTTTATGAAATTAAGTCAATAAATTCATGTATGCCCTCACTAGTAAGGCCGGTATCCCCCAAGAGCATGAGCACTGGGCGGAGGAGTTGATTCATTGTGGGGAAGTGAGGAAAAACAGTGCAGAATATGTGTCCAGATAGCCAATGTTAGTAAATAGATGATATGAAGGACTGGTAGGGAAGTGGCACCTCTTATGTTGATGGGGGATGAAAAAATCACTAGGGAAAAGGGTGCTATAAAATTCTCCCAGGGGACAAGGAAGATTAGTCTTTCCAATGAAATGGTTATGGTAGTTAAAGTATAAGTAAAGGCGGGGAGGAACAAAGGGAAATAAGGTACGAGAAGGGCTGGTTCTGGGACCTAACAAGCCTGCTGCTAAAGACAAGGGAGAGAAACCAAATAGATCATGAATTACAAAGGGCCCAAGAATAACAAAATATAGAAACGACTCTTCATCCTGTTTAGATAGTGTACGTATGTGGAGCCAGAGCAGAAATTATCAAAGGACTGAAGAGGTGAACCTACATCATCATATGTTTATCTGGATCTTTTTAGGAAGGGGGAAAAGGTGAATAAATGGAAATCACTGAATAGGTCAAATCCGCAGAGGGCTTTTGCAAAATGTAAGGCATTGGAGGAGATTACATCTAAGGATGTAGATCAAGTTGCCTTCAGGAAATCTTTAACTGGGAGGGAAGCCAAAAATGTTAGCTTTAGCTTGCCTGTGTTTGGCAAATTGATGATAAAAGTCAAATGTGGTTATAAGAAAATTGGTTTATGAGTAGTACCCAAAATGGAAGTGGGGAACTATCAGTTTAATAAACTCCACCTAAATAATCATGCTGGCTTTAACTCAGAGTAGTTAAATCTGGCATTAGGAGTGCTAAGTTTTCTGCTTCAAAGCTGGTCAGTGGGCTATAAGTATGGAAGCCTAGGGGTAAATTAGCTACCTCCTTAAGAGATAGAGTAGTGGATCCTCTCCTGCTACGCAATAGAAACACTTGCTTAGCACAGGTCAGGAGGGTGTTTCTTCTTGGGTAAGGCAGGTGGATTAGGTAGAGGATTCCCGGCTGAACTCAATATTTTCTCCTGAAATATGCATTGGTTAGAGCAGTTGAAAAGGCATTCAATTTTACAAAGGGTCTCAAGGAAAATATGAAAATTTGCATCCAGGAGACTTGGTTAGAGGGTGAAGTGGTACATTTATGCAGTTTTAAGCAGTTCACAAAACAGGCATCTAATGTGGGGGCAGGGCTCTTAAAAGGGTGGCTGCTGACAATGAGTTCAGTGAAATGTATAGAGGGGCAAGTGTGATTCAGACAAATTGTGTCTTTTAAATCTGTATGATGGGTATCTCTCAATGAACAGTCTCATAATTGTGTATGTATATGTGAATCAAGGAGAGGCACGAGAGAGGACTGGCAATGCCAACTGTTTACAAGAGATTTGGTAACTTTGTTGGAAATAGCAATCTCCCTACTATTAAACATGGAGTTTTTAGATGTGCCCTGTGCTATGGATTTTTTTTTAAATATCATCCTTGAATAGGGATGTCAATTACACTTGTGGTTTAGGGTTCAGCAATTTTAATGTCTATTGATAGAAGACGTGCCTGCTTTTATGTAGAGATAGAAGGTTGGTTTTAAATTTATATTTTTTCAATATAAAATGTAACTTCTCAATGAGGTGATCTGTGCTATGGGAAGAGTTTGATAGATTGTTCTTGCATAGGCTTATGAAATGTTGGGGTTCACGTGATTTTAACATTGCATATGTTGTTGTGTTTAATCATTTTTATAGACATGACTCCTAAGAAACTTATTTTACTACTATTACGACCCCTGATAAGGAACTGACTTGATTTGTGGACTTTTAACACTCTACTTCATGAGAAACAGTGCCAGAGTTTTAGTCAAGCGTATAATGAGGGAGACTATTAAATGGGCATTGTAACTCAGTAGGTGATGGTTGCACCCTTTGCATTTAATTGAACTTCTTTAATTACTATATCATTGTTAACTGAACTAGTCTCTTATCCACTTTAGTACCATTTTAAAATCTCTTCTGCGATAGTGCATTATGCGCTCTCATTTGTGAGATCTACATCACAAGGGGCTTGCAGACCATTCATTGCTTACCAATCAATGGTTTCTTTGTCACTCTTATTTGTTGCCTTGCAATTGAGCAGCGTGTGCTTGTGTCACCTCCTCTTTTTCAGCAGAAGCATGGACCAAGTACAGATTGCTTTTTATCTTGATTGCTGAATTGCTGCTGATCGAGGTACTATTTTTTAAAATGTATTCTTCATGTTGCTCCTTTCCCTTCCCACTCTCCACCCTCCAGTTGTCCATTCTGTGTCCTCTCCTCCCACCACAAGAGAAAAAAAGCTGTGACGCAGCAAATGCTGGATACATCATAGTGCTTTATCAACCATCCTGTTGCCCATTCCCTTCCACCATCACTCCTGTTGTTCATGTTGCCCCTTCTTTTCCACCCTCTCCACTTGCCCCTGTTGCCCACTCCCAAAAGCCATTGGAAATAAAGCACTATGACACACCCAATGCTGGCTGCATCATAGCACTTTTATTTTTTTAACCCTTTTTTAACTTTTAACCTTGATGCAGAACAACGGCCCTGCTGTACAATGTGGCTAAAAGACACTGGAAAAAACACCAGAAGAGACCAATTGCTTTGCCAATGCTTGTTATTTTATTATTCTTTGTTATGTTAAGTAACCTTGTAAAGCGCACATACCCCAAACGGTTTCATGGGGCTGGGGTCAAGGGAATGCTGCAGCAGTGAGAGGTTTAGCCATATGGCTGGCAGAACAGCCAGATCTTTAACTGTTTCCCTTAACTGCGCGGAGGAGGTCAGTGATCTCATCTCCACAGGGAGGGAGTTCCAGAATTGACGGGCCAAGACCCCAAATCTTAGTCACCCATGTTTTTCACGTTTAAAGGACGGGATGACCAAAAAATTTAGATGGGAGGACCAGAGGTCCTGAGAGATGACGAAGCGCTGAATCAGAGAGAATTTGAATGCTGGACTGTTGACATAGAGAGCTTTAAAGGTGATACACCCCAGCTTAAATGAACAGCGTTTGGCTACTGGGAGCCAGTGTAGATTTTCCATTAATGGCGTAACATGGTGCCATGTGGGCTAGTGATAGATTAATTTGACTGCTTGATTTGCACAAGCTGCAGACATTTTAGTTGATATGCCGGAATTCCTGCATAAAATGAGTTGGCATAATCAATGCGGGAGATTAGCAAAGCCAGGATGACTTGGGTCAGGGCTTCTGTAGTCAGAAAGCTACTGATCTTGCTGATCCTTCGCAACTTGAACAAACAGGAGGAGACCACTGTCCCAATCTAGGTTTTCACAGACAGGTCACTGCTGATAATAATACCCAGACTTTTGATTGAACATGCTGGCAGTGGGGGGGGGTTTCCTAACTGGGGTGGCCAGAAGTTAGAGTTCCAGGTGTTAACAGGTCGACCAGTTAGGATCAGCTCTGTTTTAAATGGATTCAATTTTAGATGATAACTGTTCATCCATTCACTTATAAATCACATGGTGGGTTGAAAAATGAGGACAGAAGATGCTGATTGATCGATATCAAATATCAATTGGAGGTCGTCGGCATAGTTGAAGGTGACAACCTTCCTTTCTCTGAGAGAACGGATCGGGGTAGCCGGTACAGATTAAAAAGAAGTGGTGAAAGAGAATAACACTGGGGTACTCCGCAGGTCAATTTGATTTTGGCGGAAGAGATATTAGCAAGGCGATTACTGAGAAAAGATGAGAGCCACTTAAGAGCCAGGCCCTGGATCCCGGCGTTACTGACACGAGCGATCAAAAGATGCGAAGGCCGCCGAGAGATCAAGAAGTACCAGGGCCTGGGTGATGCCCTTATCAGCCCCCCTTCTCAGTTCGTCCATGACCATAAGGATGACGGTCTCTGTGGAGTGCTCTGGTTGGAAGCCTGCCTGGTGAAGGTCAAGATAGTGAGAAGGTTCGAAAAAGGAGCTGAGGCAACTAGCCAAGTGAGCTTCCAGACTGGGGAGCTGGATCCAACTTTCCTTAGATCTTGCAATAGAGGGTTTCTATATATGAGCGGTAAGGCTGTAGGACAAGTATTTGTAGGAATGCTAGACTTGATGATGGCAATTTTTTCAATAAAATAGGTATTAACAGAATTCTTTGATTTATTGCAGCTTTTCTTAACTTCCTTATGTAGCTTTCTGTGATGTTACTGGGGTCAAAAGTCATGTAATGCCACTTCCTCTAAGGTTATTGGTAGGTGGGTCAAAGCATATGCACTATCTATGCCATACAATCTTGTGAACTGACTAAAAATACTTTAAACATGGCATCTTTTCACCTATTGTTCAGTACAGTATGGGTCTTCACACTCTGATGACACAAGACACTCATTGCTTTACTCACTCACTTTTGCTGTCACTTACGCTTTCAGCCTTGCCTTCTCGTAGCACCTCTAGATTGCACCAGCCTTGCAAACACTGGGGTATACAGTCATGGACTCTCAGTATGCAGATGTATTATCTGTATACTTTGATGTCATGCTGAATTCCTCTTCAAATTTAATGTGGTGCATAGAAATAAGTGAAACAGCTGGTTTCTCAAAATAACTTTCATAGGAGCCAGGCGCAGAACGCCCATTGGACTCAAAGGGCTTCAGCCCCCCTACCCCCCCCCCCCCGTTGTGTGTGGCAGCCCGGGATGAGACTGCTTCCCAGACACACACACAGCCACACCTGAGTACTTCACAGGTCTTTGAAAGACCTTTTGCTTGTTAATGAGGCATTGTTGTTGTTTCACCCCTTCTAAGAGCCCTTGCAGCTCCACTCTAACTATTGATTAGAGATTCAGCCTCCCCCCGAAATTTTTCGTAGCCACCCCCCCCCCCCCCCCCCCGAAATGTGGCTCTAGTTGCGCCTCTGATAGGATCGAAGCTCTAGCCTAGGATGAACCCTATACCGCCAACTAGACTCAGCCAACCTAAGCTAACTGCTGCAATTGTGCACTGACCAGATTCCAGTTCAGGGCTTTTGCGCTCAGAGGGCCCTCAGAACAAAGCTCACCATCATCTCAATGTACTCTGATCTCATGCGTTTACTTACATATGGATCATTGTGTTTTGTGACCGTTCAGGACATTTCGAGGGCCATCAGGAGTGACCAGAGAGAAAGCACCACCTCTAAGGGTACACCCCTCAATGCAAAATGCTCACATTAATCACTTGAACACATTGGTCTCCAATTTTGTGGTATTTTCTGTGTGCTTTTAGTGCTTCGCAGTGCTCTGAAGAATACATTAAAATGGTGTATCATCGTGCTATAAGAAACAAGGAAACAAATGGCCTAACAAATATTAGTTCTCCCACTTAGGCTATAAGAAGGCGTTAAGTACTTGCTACTGTACTGAAGAAAAAAAAACATAAAAGAGAACCTGAAAAGAGATCACGGAAGCAAAAATGTTGCCATTTTGTATGCAATCTGCCTATGCTTGCTGCCTCAGTTCCTCTTTCTGGAAAGGAACCTATTTTTAAAAAAATGGGGTGTTCTTTGGAATTCATCATGATTTTTTTTTATTTCTTGCAAGCAAACTATAGAAACCTATCGATTTTATAAAGAGCAGAACATTGAATAATGAAATGCTATCGTGATCCTCAGCAAACAGGAAAGATTAAACTTCCTTCAATTCAGGCACACTGAAAGAAAGATCAGCAAAGTCATTTAATTGATAACATTAAGTAGGATGCAAGAGCAACATGCAAATATTTAACTATGATCATAACTGCTTTAATTCCCTGAAACAGAACACATTTATTTTAGGAAACCCAACTTGCATAGTAATCCCAGGGCAGACCTTCGTTTCCTTTTCTTGTCAAACCTTCACTTTGTTTCTGAACATATACACTTTGAAGTTGTCAAGTTGAATGTTTTCAGTGATTTTTGTTTAAACAGGGCAGACTTAGATCAACAATCAGCCATGCAAGGAGCCACGGGAGAGCTGAAATATGGAACCATGGCTTTTCAGGGTCCCATAGTCTTTGGTTGGCGAGTCAACCCTTCTATAAACAGTAGTGGTTTTTCTCTTGCAGTGACGTTGTAAAAGCTTGAAAGGGCAATCCTCTATCCTGGTGGCTTTTCTTGTGAACAAAGTGAAGCTCTGCATAGTGTTAGGAATTCGACGTTCGGCATCCTATCCAACTACCTTACCTTGAGCCAACAGTCTACCCATGTCCAGAACAGCCAAGGTGCCAGCAAAACGCTGAACGTAGCAAACCATTTTAATCATTGTCAACGTGCAGGACGTGAGCCCACCGGTAAGCTGAGCCCACCGGCATCTGCAGGTATGGCGGAAGGAGACTTACTCACGTGACGGTTTTCACATACGGATTTGATTAGTCCACAATCTAAAACATGTCTTGTAGGCGAAAAAAGAATCCTTCGTCACTTTCTTTGTCTGCAACCTAAATTTCTTTCGACGCTGTCGAAGTGAGATCTCAATATTACAGCGCCGAAGCAGAAAGGGCACTGGGGACTTTAAAACCACATTTCAAACTCGAACGCGTCTGGCCGGCCTTCTAATTAGTCACAGGTACGTGCGACCGTGTTAGCGGACAGATCAAACCATTTTTGTAAAGTGAAGGTGCATTACAGCTCAGTCTCTGTGTTGAAAAGTGGCAGCATAAAATGAACAGACATTTCATTCTAAAACAAGTAAATTAACCCTAAAGATGTGTCCTGCCGCTGGGCTGCAACAGTGGGGTTAACACAAAGGGGCAGATTTATAAGCCCCTTGCACCACTTTTACGCCGCTGTTGCATCACTTTTGTGACGCAGCGGCGGCGCAAAAGATGCGCCATGGTGCGGGGTATTTACCACGTGAAGCATCTCCCAGATGCGTCACGTTGTAAAGCCCTGCGCCAGAAGAGGCATACTTTCGCAGGGGGAGGCGTTCCAGCGCAGGAACGCCTCCCAGAAGTGGCTGAGTGAAATCTACAAGATTTTACTCATTTACTTTTGGGCCATGCTGCGTCAAAACCCTGCGCCTGCTTAAAGCAGGCGTAAGGATTGACGCAGCATTGTGCACATAGGGCCCCCCTGATCATTGATGGAGCTGCGTCGCGCTTGCGACGCATCTCCAGCAATGCACCGCTTTTGGCACAGATGCATGATGCATCTGTGCCGTTTTTGCCCCTTGGTGCGCCGCATTCTAAATGCGGCGCATCATGGGTGGCGGAGCTGCGGCGCACAATTACTGGCGCATCCCTGTCGATATGAAGGGATGCACCAGTAATTGTAAATCTGCCCCAAAATGTTTGCCAGGGGCTGCAGGGGCAGGAGCGTCTGAGCACTGGATTCTCTGGAGCTTAGCTATGAGACGCTTGCAACGCCGGAATGTCACTGTCTCTGATGCTACGGTGGCTCAAAGCTCTCAGTCACAGCTATGATGCCATGGAAAGCCACTTTGTGTGGCTTTGATGGCCTCATAGATATAGTGTCAGACAAAGCAGCACAAGTTGCTGCCTTGCCTTACTCTGCGCCATGGAGTCGTTACGGGGGCGTTGCAGTGGGTTTTCCCAGCAAAACCCATGGATTTTGACGCTGCTTCAGATTTAGTTAATCATGTAAACTTGGGGCAGCACCGAACCCTTACGCCTCCCCAGAGCAAGCACAACGAGGAGAAATAGTGTTATTTCTCCTCGTTCTTTCCTCTTTCCATCTGTGCTGCAGTCTGAAGCACTTATAGAAAGAGAAAAACACCTCTCGGGATTGTTTTTGTGCAGGAAGATGCTCCTTCCTTCACAAAAACAATATTGGCTGCAACACAGACATGCTTCCACCATTGTGCAAGGGTGCCTGCATTGGCCCTAGGCAGCAAATTGTGCATCAGCGTAGGGGGAAGGACAGGAATGCATCATATTTCATAAATACGGTGCATTCCTGCCCTTTCACATTGGCATAGGACAGCTCAGCAAGAAGACTTGCAGTGCTGCCCTGCGCCATTTCCCCATAAATTATGCCCTTGTGTATAGTTTGCACAATGGTCTAATTGAATTTCAAAGACAATTAAATCAGCATACATCTCTGGTGGAATTACATGTTGTGCACCAACAACATTCGGAACACTGTGCAACTGTTAATAGGAAAAATAAACTTTTCTCCTTCACCACAAAGTTATGCAACAACAACAGCTTCTGAATGAGAACCAAGCTTTTATGTCAAAGAAACAATACTAACAACACCTTGTAGGAAACTGGCTTTGTATATTCTATACCAAAGTAAGGTATAGTGTGCACAGAGTCCAGGGGATCCCTAGAGGTATAGCAGAGGCTAAATTAGATTTTCACTAATAGCTCTCTTTGTGGTAGTGTGGTCGAGCAGTTAGGCTTAAGCAGAAGGGTGTGTTAAGCGTTTATATTATTCACTCAATCAAGGACTGATTACACACACTCAGAGACAGAACCCAGACCAATTAGGTAAGTATAAAAAATGTATACTTATGTTTTATTTCTAGAACCAAGCAGGACTTGGCACTGGTAAGTAAAAGAAACTTTCAAATGCAAAACTTTTCAAGGAAATGGAGTTGTCGATGAAATTGCAATTGTTACAGGCTTGTATTGGCTTTTAAAACTGTACAACATACATAGAAATTAATTTGGAATTCTTTTAGATTACTTTTGGATTACATCAACTACTTGGGATGATGTGGCTAGATATCCCACCGTGGATGCTACAATACAGAGTTAAGTAAGACACTTTTTGGTTTAAAGCACAGTTACTTTTCTTCCAAACAAAACGCAGGTCAACAGATTTTTAGGAACCAAAACTTACAGCATTGGTTCCTATGGGGAATAGAGTATTAACTGTTTACAAATAAGTAAACGCCCTACAAGTACGGCTTCATGGGATACGGACCAAGGTTCCCCAAGGTCTAGTTAGGCTCTCAAATTGCACCACCAGCAGCACTAGGATGGCTGGGTGCAGAATGCAGGGGCCCAATTGCAGCCAAAGGGGCTGTGGGGCACCTCGGTTGGGGGCTGCTCATGGGCAGGCTACTCGGTCTTGGTAGGCAAGCTACGAGTGTTAAAGTCAAGGCAAGGGGGGTCTTAGGTCAGCACCAAGTCCATAACACCAGCGGCAAAGGGGTGGCCGGGTGCAGGGTATTTAGGAGGTGTTCGGAGCCCAAAGCAAGCCTATGGAGGTTGCTGGTTTTGAATTTTGGCTGCAGGCTGGGTCCAGGAAGTTTTCCGGGAGGATTCAACAGCTGGGCAGATAAGTTGGAGGACTAAGGGATGTAGGTGTACCTCAGGTCCTCTTCTCCAGGTCACCGGGCGGCCGGATGCAAGGGTGCCTTTTGAGGTCGCATTTCACCTTACAGAGCCACTCTCGGTTGGGGAGAGGCTCTGTGCAGAGGCTGCAGGCGACGTGGGGCAGTTCTGGATGGTCAACCCATGGTGGACTCAGACTCTGGAGTGCTGAGGGATCTCGCCGGGACCAGTGGGCCACTTGGACTTGGGCCGTAGGCAACGAGTACAATGGTGGTTCTAGGGGTAGAGTTTCTTCATCCTCAGCAGGCTCAGAGTCTTTCTTTGCAGTTTTCTTAGGAGCAGAGCTGCAGTTCACAGGAGATCCAGTTTTTGTTGAAGGCAGTCAGTCTTTCCAGGGGTTCCGAAGTTGCTGGCTGCAGGACAAGTCGACTTTTGGAAAAGGATCTCTGGAAACGGCAGACACGCCGGGTGGACTGGGGCCAAGTCAGTTCTTCTCTACCGTCTCCTTTGCTGTGCGATTTCTTCCATCCTTCTTCTTCATAGTTTGCCAAATCTAAGGAGGCAAGGTTCAGGGTCTCTCTAAACACTACATTTAGGGACGATGCGGGTGTGCCGGTCAGGACCAATAGGTTCCTTCTTTGGGATGAGTACACCTCCTATTATGCCATCTTCCAGTGGGAGGGGACATGAGCCTCTCTCTAGTTGGCTGAGTCCCCTCATCCTCAAGATGGAGGGGACTGAGATGTGTGCATCACCTTTCCTTCTCCACCTGAGGAGTTGGGGGTCGGCAAAGGTGGGCACACCTCTCCTCCCAACTTGGTTTTCCTTCTGATTCTCCCGCCCGCAAAGTCGGGGTCAGAACTGGTGGGAGCTAGTAGTTGGGGGCAGCAGAAGGCAGGGACAGCTTAAAAAGGCAGCAGGCTTTTGAAGCTTCTCCTTTTTGGACCCAGCCCATCCTGGGAGAGGAGGCATGACACATCTGCCTAGGATGGGCTTTGTTTCTGGACCCAGAGAGTTGAGGCCTTCACCCAGGGTTGAATAAACTTGTCTGGTAGTGGCAAATGACGGGTAGCCATTCAGGAACCACTTCAGGGCTGATCTTTTTTCAGGGGGCATCTCTAAGATGTCCTCTGAGGGCATTTTACATTAAATCCTAAACTGGCATCAATGTAAGTTTAATATGCTGAGAAGTTTGCTACCATACTTCCCAGGTTTTAGTAAAGCCATTATGGCGCTGTGGAGTTCGTAATGACCAACTCCAAGAACATATACTCTTTATGGCTTTACTGCACTTACAATGTCTAAGAATGGACTTGGACACAAAAAAGGGTACAGTGCTCATGCAACTGTACCCTAACCTGGGCGCTAGTGCACCCTGCTAGATGGGTGACTTACCTAGGCCCCAGGTAGTGGGTTTCAAGCATGGCACACAGGGATGTGTGCCATGTCAACTCTTCACTTTACTCTGCACCAAAATACGCAGCCTGCAATGGCAGTGTATGGGTGCGAAGGTGCAGGGCCTCCAAGGGTTGCACAATATGTGCTGCAGCCCATAGAGGCGTTCCTTTGTCACAGTGTCCTTGGCATCCATCATACCTTTTACGAGGGGCTTACCTGTGGCCAGCGATGTGCCAATTGTGGGTACAAACGTATAGGTTTGGGAAAGAACACAGGCTCTGTGTACTTGATTGGCAGGGACCCAGGGCACATCAAGTCAAAGTGCATCAAATGTCAGGCAAAAAGTGGAGGGGTTACTGCAACAGAAACCCACTTTCCTACACATCTGCATGGAAGGAGTAATCTGCTCTAAATAGCTGGCAGGTATCAGGCACCATAGTCAGAGATGCAATAGTGTGAAGAATATACCACATAGACACTTAGCGGCATATTTATTTGAAAATGACACAGCATGGTGCTGCAAGCCATCTTGCTGCGCCAAGCTGCATTATTAGGGAAGTGCAGGGATGCGCCATATTTACAGCAATATGATGCATCCCTGTGCTTTCCTCTGCACTGGCACTTAATTGGCTCCTTAGCGCCAACGCAGACACCCTTGCACCATTGTGCAAGGATGCCTGTGTTGCAGGGATGATTGTTTTTGTGCAGGAAGGGACACCTTTCTACACAAAAACAATCATTGGTGGCATTTTCGTCCTTCTATGTGTGCTGCAGAATGCAGCACACATAGAAAGAGCAAAAAAGAGGAGGAAAAAAGTCCTTTCGCCTTGTTACGCCACTTTATCACCTCCCCTGGGTGGGGTTAGAATCTGACTTTAAAAAGATTACAGGTTGAAATATTTCAACAACTTTCCGAGGGGGTCAGGCCCTTCATTTAAAAAAGTATCCAGAGAGGCAAACTAAACTTCTCCAAAGCATGATTCGGTCCCTAGATTCAGGCTTTCTCGGACTGGCGGCAGATCTTTCACCGTTACTGCCGCCAAGCTCTGGAATAGCCTCCCCCTTGACCTCAGGTTCTGCGAATCTGAGCCAGCCTTCCGACGCAAACTCAAGACCTGGCTGTTCACTAGGCGGTAGGACTTGGAACTGCCAACTCTTCTCCATTTCCCTTTTTCTCTGTAAGATATGATCTTGGTTACTCCTCATGGGGACAGTTATGTAATCTTAGCGCCGGGACACCTCCATCGGAGGTAGCTGCGCGCTCTATAAGCTCCATAAAATAAAATAAATAAATGATTCCAATCTTACGAAGTTCCAATTTCCAAACCCGCTGGTACATTTTTTTATTTTTATTTTTTGTGGAACAATTCAACTATATAAATCATGCAAGATCTATTGTATTCTGTTAGGACTTAAATTCCTTGATAGACCTTAAATTGATTTGAAACTGTTATCAGGATTAATGTATTTTATTAGAATTTTCACAGTGTATTCTTTCACTTTCATTGGTGACAGAATTTGCACACTTTGAGAATTCACAATTTAGGTTCTGCTGCATAATTTGATGATTCTTCCAATTTAACAATAATTGCTTAAACTGACAAGCATGTCACACGTTTCAATGAAATTTAAAATTATAGCAATGCATTAATAAATGTTTGTTGGAATGATATAACTGTTGAGCAATAGTGATTCTTTCCAATTGTTCTCAGTGTATTATATATATATCCTAGTTGTAAAAAAACTGGGTTGTTGGTTAAATGGGGTGGCCCCTGTTCAAGCAACAGCCACAACCCCTGTCACTAAATTAACCTTAAGCCTCTGGTAACTTGGAACAAAAACAATGAGGCTTAACTTAGAGGCAATGTCTAAAGTATTTATGCATCGCTCAAAGAGCAATAAACTGAAAACAACAACACAAGAAAAATCCCACACCAATTTAGGAAAATATAGTATATTTTAATAAATTATTGTTTCGTGTAGTTCCTAGGAATCCCCAGGACCTGCCCATTTTGGATAATCTAAACTGAGGGCTTGGTGTACAAACCGATTCCGGACACCCCCACAGGATATGTCAGCCATTAGGAAAACATTGATTGCCACTTTTTTGGTCCTTCTTAATATATGATTATTTTTTGTCATTTCTGTGTAATCTGTTATTTCTTGTGTTTTTTATTGAATTTTATGTAATATTGTCAGTGATGTGCATTTTGTTTTTAATATGAACATTTATTAAATGAAATTGAGTTTTTTATATTGAATTGTATCTGTGGTTCCTTTATGTAGTTACCCTCCCTTTTGCTTGATATGTTGATGCTATGATATACACACAGTATGTCAGCCATTAGACCAGCTGGCTCTACAGTGCCACTACCACCCCTGTGTGTCTTACAGTGGTGTTGGTAGTTTCTAGCAACCACTGAACATGACAACCCTGATTCCTCAGGGATCGTGGAAAACAGTACAGTACTTTTTGCTCAGTCTCTCGTGCTTACTTATTCTCAGAATATACACAGGATGGCGATTAGGATGTATCAAGAAGTATTCATTGGTCCAGCGTCAGTCTTGTGTAAAACATATATGCTGCAACAATCAGGAGACAGAAGTATATGAAATAAATCACAAGCACTAAAATAGTAAACAGTAGATACATTTCTACCTTAGTGCTAAGAAGATGAACATATTCAGTTCATATAAGACAGTAGCACTTGCATACTCCTGTAATGCGTGCCCTACATAATTTGCCTAAATGGACCTAGCCTAGATATGTAGGTGTGAAGCATGTTTATGTGTGTAGATATATATATGTAAATCACCAAGAATTCCCTAGTGAAGATCCAACCCCCCTTACCTGATGGTAGAGAATGAAGGACCCCATCTGTTCCCTACAAGGGATGTCAGACCGATGTGTGTCGAAGATTCAGCATGCAGGACCCCGTGTCAGCGTGGAAGGAATTCTCCTCTAATTTGCCGGGGAGGAATAAGGTTCTTATATTAGAGGGGTCACTCCAGGGTTTCCTCTAGAACCAAAATGTTTTGAAAACAATCATAAATTTTTTGGAAACAATCAAAAATGTTTTTCTAAACAATGCGATCATTCACAGTGGGCCTGTTGGCCAAGGATGAAAAAAGTGGTGACCCTTATACAGAATAATTATGCAGTGCCTGAGGACATGTTTATGTACATCAGGAACAGAGATTATGATAAAATACTAAGAGGCTGGAGTCGAAAAGACATGAGCAAACTACTAGGTAAAAGGTCACCTATTCAGAACCGTTACTGTTGTGCGGATGGGACAATGTATGTAAAAAGGGGGCCTACATGGCAGAGCTAGCCTAATGGACATGACAATTGGACACCAAAACAACATAAATACAATCAGTAGAACCGAAGATATGCAATTTCAAGCTTTTGTTCAAAAACAGTGCCTGGAAGCAGAAAGCGCCAACTGTTGTTATCAGGTTGTGTTGGACCATGACAAGACACAGGCTCAAGCCAAACACAGTGAAGCATGGGCCAGATTAGGCACAGTGGATTGGGACCAGGTAAGGCTCGCTGAACAAAGTACTTTATTTCCTGGTTGTGGAATGTTGTGTGTTCTAGCATTGAGGATATGCCATGCAGATGCAGTTCCGAGGAGCAGTTGGGCTGTGATGTGAGATCTTGCCTCGTCGTCAGGGATGCCATCGATAAGGGGCTGGTAATGTGAAGACCTGGATCGAAGATGTGTTGCGCCGGCGGTTCCGATGAAATTGAGGGGATGTGATGCAGAGTCCTGCATCGTGAGGGAGGCCATAGATGAGGGGCTTACGATGCAAAGGTCTGTGTTGAGAATGGGTCATGCAGTAGTAGTTTCAAGGAGACTGGGGATCTGCTATGCAAAGTACTGCGTCAGGAAGTGCGGCAGAGCATTGGTTCTGAAGCTAAGCTGTGAGGAGATGTGTTGCTGTTTTGGTTCTGCTACCAGGACCACAGAGCACATTCAGGCCCACTTCGAGGGGCTCAGAACTAGGGTGGCATCACTTGGGGGTAGGATTCACAATAGACAGAGTCCATTTGCTGTATTCAAGGTAGTTGGAGCCTGTTCTGTTCCTGAATATCTGATCAGGATACCAGTCAACTAGCCCTTGGAGTCATTCCAATGGTCCTGGGGTCAAGATCCAGGTCCAGTCCTTCACCCAGGGAGCAGGGCAACAGAGTAGCAATCCTTTTTTCAGAGCAGCACAGCAGTCCTTCTAATTGTTCCACAGGTCCAGAGGTGTACTAAAGAGTGGGTCTGAGGGTCCAATTGGTATACCTGGTGCCTTTTTTAATGTAGATGTTTCTAGAGAATACCCTTTAATATGCTAGAATATTCCTAACTCCCATGCCATGGCTCCAAGGTGGCTGCATGAACAATGCAGGGGTGAAAAGTCATTTGTATGAAGGCAGAGCACAGCTCATTCAGTTGCAAGTGTGGCTGTCCCAGCTCCCCTCATCCTGCCAGTTGATGACCCATCCAGGCACACCTAATACCTCTATTTTGTGTTTGTCTGGGGGGAACAAACAAAGTCCAACTACCAACTACATCCAGCCATTTTAGCTTGGACAGGCTACAGCCACCAAATAGCTAGGGCAGGGGTGCTTCAGGATACACCTATGTCACAATCAATGAAGGAGACACTGTACTATTTACATAAAAATCACGTTTTTTCACCAATGCAGACATACATTTTGCACTGTCAGAAAATATTCGGATGCAGTACAGACTGCTGTAGCGAGAGAAAGATCTTTGGATCAGGGGAAACACATAATTATTATGACTTCAGTCCCAGCCTTAGAAACTGACACAAAGGCCAGAGTTCCAGAAGTGAAAGCTTTACATCCAACATGGATACAATGGGACAAATCACTTACAGCAGCAGATGTGAATTCCATATTTGACTCTGCACTACAAACACAAGCAATATGAAAACAAATATCCACTGCCTAATGAAGTCATGTCATCAGTCAAGTCATGTCATCAGTAGGATTGTATCATTTATACTGATGGTTCTGTACAGCCTGACATAGGAACAAAGGACCAATGCTCTGCAATGTACACCACTGTGAATTGTAGAATGGAGGATGGATATTTCTGCCCTCACAAAACCTACACGCAGTCACTAGATGGTTACACAATGCAGCTGGCTGAACTAACAGCTCTAATTCTGGCACTTCAGAACTCGGATCCCAGATTCTCCACATTTATTGCGTGTTTTGTATTACTGTGTCTAGTGTTACAACACATACCTACACTACTGGAGCCAGAATGGGTTTAGAGATTCCAAATTGTACACTTTAAAGCACAAGCTGCTCAGACTCATTTCATACACACACTGAGTCATCAGCATGTAGGAATATACATTACAGGGAATTCCATGGCTGATGAAGCTGTGAAAGCAACAGTGCAAACTCCTGCAGTTGATGCAATTACTCTTTCAAGTACAAGGATAGATGGAGACATTATGATGGATGTCTCCTGTGCATGCGAGTGCACCAACTTGCCGAAAGGCTTAACAACAAAAAACTCCGCCCAGTTAGGTGTGCAAAACATACAGCAAAACATACAGTTTTACCAGATTCCCATAGTGAGGGATTGAATAATGCAAACAGATCGCAGGTTACGGTTAATCCTAGCAGCACATGAGGGAATAGTAGTTGCTTATTCAGGAGTGGGGGCTACAATTTCATTATTGCAATAACGCTATTGGTGGACTGTTTAATACAAACATACCAAGGACTTTGTCCTTAAATGCTTCATCTGCCAGCAGATTAAAGTTTTTCCATAGCTCGCCCACCACAGACACCTCTATTGATCTCAGACAAGCTGCTGGCTTATGTTTATTTGGACCACTGAAGCCCCTTACAATCAGATGGGGCCTACAAATACGTCTTGGTAGCAGTGGATTCCTGCTCTCGATTCCTATGGGTTTGGCCACAGCAATCAGCTGTTGCCAATCTGTTATAAAAGATTTGCAAGTCTTCTTTGGAACATACGCAGGAGCCACATTTTATTCAAACCAGGTTCCAGCGCTTGCCTCCAGGGCTTACAGAAACACCACAGAAAGTATTGAGTGTGACTGTGTGGTACTCTTCCCCCTACCATCCTAAGGGAAAAGTAGTAGTGGAGAGGAAGACTGAGTCTTAAAGCAATATTTAACAGCTAGGGTATTAGGTTCAGGTCGCAGGTGGGTCCATCACCTATATGGGGTTCAGAGAGCCTTTAATAATCTGCCTAGAAAGTCCCTGGGTTTTTGGACTCCCTATGAGATCCTGTTTGGGGTTAAGTTGTGGAGCCCAGAACTCGACCGTCCCAGGACATTGGCTGCAGAAACACCATTGTACATCAATGAACGTTTGAATGTTTTACAGGATCTGGACAACTTTTGAGAAACTCAGTTTAACGTCCAGCAAAAATGTCCCACCACTTGTGAAGTAAAGGACGTACCAGCAACTTCTGGTTGGATTCCAAAGATCTTTGGATCTTGTCCAGGAGAAGATTGTGGATAGAAAGAAATTCGGCCATCCTACAGAGCGCCTGTACCTGTCCTGGCAGCTGAAAGTACCAGAACTGTACTTCTACAAACCCCTCGCTGGCTGAAAAAGCAGATTTGTGTCAGTATATCTCATCAAACCACATCATGTGGTAGGTTCTACACAGTAGGCCAAAAGGGCTCCTGGGTGGCTACCTCCTCTCACTACCCTACATGAAGTCCTGATGGAAGCTCTGATGAGCAATGAAGCTTCTTCTTCCCAGCTGGGGGCAGCTAACACTGAAGTATCACTTCATATTGTTACATCAACAAACGCCTTACAATCAACATGTACAGAAACACAGATTTCAATTCTGCAAACAAACAAACATGGGGGCAGATTTACAAGCCCGTTGCAACACTTTTACGCTGCCATTGCATCACTTTTTTTACGCAGCAGTGGCGCAAACCATGCCCCACGTTGCAACTTATTTACAATGTGACGCATCTAGGCAGATGCGTCATGTTGTAAAGCCCTGCGCCACATGAAACCAGCGTCAGGTTTCATGTGGGCATTCTGTCGCAGGGTGGGCGTTCCCTCGCAGGAAAGCCCTGTAAAACTGACGCAGTGAAATCTACAAGATTTCACGGAGTCAGTTTTACAACGCTGCAGCGTCAAATCCTTACGCCTGCTTGAAGCAGGCGTAAGGAGTGACTCACCATGTTAAGTATGGGCAGCCCCTGTGCATTGCAGGAGTTGCGTTGCTTGCGACGTGACTCCAGCAATGCGCCGCCCGTATGCCACAAGATGCGTCACGCATTTGCCCCTCCTTGCACCATGGTGCGCCGCATTTTAAATGTGACGCATCCTTGGTGCCGCAAGGGGGGATTGCGTCACGCATCTGTTCTGGCGCATCCCTGCTGATTTGCAGAGATGAGCAAGAAGTTATAAATCTGCCCTATGGAATCTACCATAACGTACCACCATTTGAGTCAAAACCCAGTTCTACACAGCCTCCAGAACTGCCTAAAATAGATCAGACTTGACTTGACTTGATAGATCAAACAGCCTCAGTCTACTTCATCGACTTTGATGACTTCTCTTCGGATTCATCTGACCCACCACTACTGTCCAAAGGTAGACTGCATGAATTTTACATTTGGCTGGAAAAGATATACTTTTCCCTCAATAGATATACATTTGGAGTACAATTTCCTTACTTTTCCCTCTTCCTTTTGATTGTTTTTCTTGCTCCTGAATGGACACTATCTACCAGAAGGCTCTGCTGTTGATCTGGTTAATTTGGTTTTAACACCCCATTCTTTATCACACAAAGTGCGAAGAGACCTTTCCCTAGTGATAATTTTTGCTGTTCTGGTTCCTGATGGAATTGTTTAGGATAAGTTATCCTATGATATACTTGGATCAACTGAAATGATTCAAATTCCAAAGGTATTATACATTTCTTTGCATGGCCTTATCACTCCTAGCACTATATCTGATGATTGGGATATTGATATAGTGCATGAAATGCTAGACGATCTACAGCATTCTACTGTTTTTAATTCTGAAGAACTGTATGATGGTAGTTCAAATTATGATGAAATGTTCAATTTTCACCATTATGGTCACCATTTTCTGCATAAAGCAAGTACTCTACATGCAGTATTTAATTACACACAATGGGATCACTGTCGCCACACCCCCATGGGGTAGCTCAAATGCATTTGCACAGATATTTGCATATTTTTCTGATCACAATTCATCTGACCCAGAGCCTTCTCATTCTAATAAACTCACACCTTCATAGGCGAAGAAAACTGTGCTCACTGACAACAAGCTGATTTAGTCTACCTCTTTTATTTCCCCAGCTGTCTATACAAGGGTCTGACTTTTTGAAAGGCAATCTTTATTTAAAATCTGTATTGAGATTTGCAGGTTCAGAGGAACAAGGCTTTAATTAGACTATGTCTTATACCACATTGACTGATTTTCCTGAACATACTTGTGCAGCAAACATCCTTCTTGGCCTGACTAAGAGAACAAATTTAAATGCACCAAACATTCCAACTTTGGCACTATATGCGAACTGTCCAAAATTCACAACTTACTTGGAGGAAATATTAGACAACATGCTTCGCAACAGAACATACACTTCTTCACGAACAATTCAGGAGGGATGGTTAGTGTGGAAGTAAGATGCTAAAGGATGTCAGGTATGTTTTCTTGACAACAGGATGAATAGGCCTGACCCATGTTACTTGCAGACAAAAGACTTGGGGGTGGTAACAACATACAGCGTTGGTAAGTTGTGCCTTGATTGTCTTAAACAATCCGTGTTGTCTCAGGTGAACAACACTTGTCCCTTTTTTCTGATGATATGGAATTACAGGACTTCTTGTTGGGTCCTCGAAGACCACGTCAAAATCAGTTTCTGTATGCTATATACAGTGAAGTGTGGAAGATTTCACAGCAGGAAGCTGCTGACAGACTGTGCGAAATTGACAGGACAAATTTAGAAAGGGCTCTGGTAGTAGTTGATAATGATATGACTACGTTAGCCACCAGGATTTACTCTCTGGGTAGCATTGTGTTGTCTGCAATTGAATTGACATCATACAGAGTAACATGTCTTCTTTACAACATGGGCAGTTGCTGCTTAGGGCTATCATATTACTGAGTACGTCTCTATGGACACTTCATACTGGTCACGTTCCAATAAAACACCTTAATGCCTCTAGCTTATTTCTAGGGGTAGACATTGAACTCTACTCCACTGGCAGTGCATGCAAAAGCTCTGCTTTGTACGTGGAGTTCAGAAAAAAACTCTACCTCCTGCGTAGTGTAGTAGAGTTTACCGGTGCTCGCCCAATCATCACACTACGGCCATTTCCCAGGATTAAAATTTGTTAAAAGTTAAGAACACTGTTTGTTTACACTGAGTCATTTAAGTTTTACCTTTATGCACATGCTTAATTTTGTAATCTGTGTTCATTCAGTGCAAGGCTGGGCTTGTTGTGGTCTTTTTTTCCACAGTATTGTGCTTGCTTTGTGTTTGTTTTGATGGAGCATTGTGCTTGTTTTCACTTTTGGATCTGGCACATACCCATCCAGCCCTGTCGAGGGAGGTGTCGGGAGACTGGACGGAGCCGATGCTCGGAGAGCCGAGACCAGTCTGTTACTCTTGGCTGCACAAGGCCAGTATCTCACTCATTGCTGCACCAGTCAAGTCCCTCACTCGTGGCTGCACTGCAAGGGACAGGTGACCACTGAGGGACAGGCAGTGGTAGGAAAAGAACAGCAACGGCGGATCAGGGGCTGAAAAAGGGGGAGCAGATCACATACCTGGAGCAGCAAAAGAGACGAGGTAAGGGCAAAAAACAGAGGCATGAAAGTCATGTTTAATCTATTATAGCAGGACCTCTGTGAGCCCTATGGCTAAGCAGAACGTCACAGAATTCCAGTGAGTTTTTATACAACTCAGTGGAATTCCGCCTAGTGTAACTCCACAAACTCTGCCCACCCCTGCAGTTATTTCTAGCATGCAATTGCACCTTAAAACAGACCATCATTGCTAGAAAGGACATGACATCCACTATGTTACACATGGAGAAGCTAGAAAAACTACAATTCACTGTTGCTGAAATACATTCCACAGATTGGATAATCCACTACTTTATTTCTCTGCCAATTTTGACCTTTCACTTCCAATACTGCTTACAGCACCATCAAGTGGGAAGATATGAGGCGCTAGGAGAAGGGAATGTACGCGAATCATGGATATTACCTTTCAAATACCTATGTAGGAATGGTGAAACTCATGTTTTTCTTAGCAGGACTGACTGCAAGAGTACCTTGGGATATTCCATAGTTTGCCAAGAAGTTTCGCTTCATGGCATGTGCATAGTGTCTAAGGTGTTATCTGTAGGGTTCTCTGGTGGTTGTTATCCGTCCAGCTTTAAGATTACTCTGTAATGAGAATCTGGTAACGGTTTCTGCGGTCATGACCTGTTGCACACAAGTACTGTTTCCACCTGCCCACACAGTTAGGGATGCAACTCTTTGACCTTTGACAAAGCTTTTGAATGTGCACTTTAATGCCTAGACTGACTGAAAGCCTTATTGTTCCGAAAGAATGTGGCCTTAACATCTGCAAGGGAGACGTTTGATCTTCGAGTTGCAAGGTCTTCTTCTGAGATACAGTTGCTATTCCGCTCTAATTTCCCACACCATTTGGGGGAGCTTGCGCACAGCATTTTTAACATGTCTAGTACTGTGGTGGTAGAGCACCTTCTAAAACAATTGGCTATGGGTTGGTTAGCACCTTCTCATGGTCTTTGGAGTTATTCCATCATGTTAAAGCCTAGAAACAATTCCCTTTGGGGTTTTCTTTCAGCATTCCAACTTTGCAACTAGCATCCAAACTTCATTCACACCTTACTTGCATTCAATCCACAGAGGGTCAATCTGTTCAGTTGCCAGAATTTTTTTTTAATCAATATAATTTTGTAAACAGTGTTTCCTTAAAGGAATTCATTAGATTGGTTTGCATAAGACGCAATTCTGTCATTTAAAAAGAGTAATACATAAATATTGCACATTAAAAACAATAAGCATAAAAATTACAATATGAACAAAATCAATAAATGTAGCCAAACAAAAGTACATTAATCCATCATAAATAGCATAAATGATACAGTGCACAATAGATTTCTTAGGAACCTATTTACTAAACGTAGGCCAAAGAGCGACGCGTTTCGGAGGGTTAACACTGGTCAAACCTTTTTCTTCAGGCTTGGTATAGGCGTGCTCCAACAATCTATATATATATAAAAATGTATAAATATATAAACATTTTCACAATTCATATTCACCACAATAAAACACAATCTATCTACTTAGCAGGTTCAGTAGTATCTTCATAATTCAGAACAAGATTTTACATTTTTTAGCTCATACCATAGCTCAACATCTTTTAAATAAATGGCTTGCTTTACAACATAAATATACTGGCACGTTTAATCTAATGACTCAACATACCAAATCATTATTCTTTAAAAGAACTCATTCAAATCTTCCAACCACCTAATCATTACTCACTTCCATACCCTCATAACAAGGTCTCGCATGAGAATGGGATGAACCAATTCTATTCTTTCTTTGTCTGATGACCTGAATGTATCTAGTAAGACACATCTGTTTTCCCCAGCTTAAAATAGGCTATAAGGGAAATCTCGTGTATATCGGTATTAGTTCCTCATTTATATTCTGAAAAACAATCTATTACCCAACATGATTTGCACAGGTCAAAAACCTTGCATGGGGAATCTCTTGATATCTTCTTGATGCTAAATCGCATGGACCACTGCTATTCGCAGAGATTATGGTGATGGCACAGTTTAAATTACTGCATATCCTAAAATGATAAGCCTAAGTCATTTCATATGATATATTAGATACAATAGATGTCTTACTAGTCATATTAATTACATTAAAACAAGGCTTGTCAACATACCAGAACAGTTTGTAATTCTGGTATGACCCAACAGGTTTTCCAGTCTTCCCAAACACAAATTTGAAAATTCCAATAGGGAAGAAACAAGCCCACTGTTACTAAAGAGGGAGCACATTTTAACAGAGCCATTTTTTATGACAAATTTCTAAACGATAATTACCTTATTGTTTATGGTGTAGTTCACAATTCTTTTGTTTCCTTTTTATTTATAAATGTTATATTTGGGGCACTAAATAGCGTAGCCTACGAAACAAAATCAAAGATAATATAATGTTTTTAAATTCTACACTAATTAATATACAGTTTTTGCTCTCTTAATTTTATAAATCATATAAATCAGAGAAGGTTAACATTCAATTTCCTAATGGTTCAACTTCCCCTCGAGATGTATGAAATATAGGAATGCAACTGGTTCAATCTCTGGACATAAAACTGCTGGTGAGTCCTCTAAAGGTCTACTTATATCGTTGTCCTTTGCCCTTGCCATTGCTTTTAAACACATACTATGTATGATTCGTCCTCGGATGCTTCAGCTCAAGGAAATTTGGATCCTGTCTCGTTTTCAGCGTGCTCAGCACTGGCCATTCCTCCCTTGGCGGATGCTTGGTAGGATACACTGGAACATGTTTGCTCTATGGACTTGATGGGTTGAGTGCCCCTGGGAACATTGTCTGTGGTTGCTGGATACATCAATGTGTCATCTACTGCTTGGAACACATAAACTATTTGGCAGTTTAAAGTTGTGTTATCTTTTAATTTGGCTATGTTTTTATCATTCTAATTGCTTTTAAATTGTGCCACTTTTTAACTTTCCATTTCAATTATATTTACATGTGGATTTCTGAATGCTTTTAATCTCAAAGAGCACAATGCTTCTGATGATTTTAGGTGTCTATGCCACTGCATACTACACATTGTTTAGGGAGCTTTTTAGTCATCTTGCTTACAAGGGGTGGGTGTTATGTGATCACATCATGGGCCTGAATAGAAACACCATCATGTTACATGTTCCCATTTTTTAATTGTCTTCTTTCCTTAAACACAATGATATTTGACAAAAATTTGTTTTTCATGCCTGTGTAGGATAATATTTTCTTAATTAGCTTTGCTTACATTTCCACTTTGTAGGCACATTATCAAATACCTTGAACATTGTGAACAAGGGTTCAATTCCCAATGGAAACTTGTATTTGTTATTGCAGAGCTATCACAATAGAATAAACAATAGCGGCCTGACTTGGGCTTCAGCATGGCAACATGAATGATGTTTATTATATGAACAACATCACACCCTTATTTAGACAGAGGAGCATTTCATTGACACTGAGAGGTCACCCCATGCCGGAATCCCAGCACAGCTGATTCATGATTACCTCATGTCAAGGGATGCTGCCCAACCACCCATCAAGATGGGCACCCTGATGACACTTACTTACAGGTAACAGGAGTTAGACCACCCTAGAGGGATTTGGCAGATTCACTCAACCTAGGCACACTAGGTTAGGAAGTGCTAGGTAAGGCTACAATAATTTACAGTACTTATATACACACATATATTCTGGAGCAGCAAAATGGTTAAACTCTTTATCTTTTTCACCATTCTCGTTATGCTTGTATCATTATTCTATTTCCTTCTATTGATTATTGCAGCACACATATTTTACTCCAGAATCACAATGCTTCATTAAATATTGAACCTACATTTTGTGTATTTCTTTTGTTTTTCTTTCTTTGTCCTCATTAGCCTCAGATTACCTTTCAAGCACCTCTGTCAGAAAACCGCCGTTTATCGTGCCGTGAGAGCAAGGTTCTGATACTCGGCTTAGTTTTCAAGAGACCTGCCAATTGCACTTCATATAGCCAGATTTCCTGTCTTTCGACTCTCTCACCCAACAACCGTTCTCAGGTACCGAAGTTCTTGAGAGATATTAGAGATTTAGGATTGGCTTGTGCATTTTCCGAGGTCTGCTTTATAGGCATTATCTTTGGACCGCCCTTCCTACCTCACCATTCCATAACTGGACGTCAAATGGCATACCTTCGCCTATCTAAGGATATTGCTCCAAATTTAAATTATATCTCAAATATGTTTCCACTCTATATAAGTAGGAGAAAGGGGACTAGACCACTTTTTACATAGCTCTCTTCTTGCCAATAGCATCGCGTAAAATATACATTTTTGTTCATCTCCAACTAACTCACTGTCCACCCCGAAAAATATTCGGAGAGGGCTTAGCTGAATCTTTTTCTTCAGAATTTCAGCCACGGCTTTACACACCTCTTCCCAAAACACCTGAATCTTTGGACACCCCATGAACATGTGTATATAATTCGCCAGCTTCAAGCCACATTTAGCGCACAGATGTTGTGTATTTCTTGTGTATCTCTTTGCGTATGCATGAGTAACCAAACAAAAATGTTTAAGACCTGTTACCACAGTTTCCTTGGGGAGTCAGTTTTGTCATGTTCTGAGGTTGCACAATCGATTTGATACCTTGTCAGGGGTACAGATGGTACACTGTGAGCTAGCATGGTATGCATGGTGTCAGTCTAGGACAATTCAGATGTGTATGTTGTCCAACAAATGCACAATTGTACTGAGAAAGTATTAGCCTCCTTGGAGGCTAAGAGGTCAGGAAGTTGTTCACTTTATCTTCCTGCCTTCCATCTGTCACCAACAGCATAGTGAGCTCAGACCTCTCAAAGTGTGGTTTGAGACGGTTGATGTGGAGCACCCTGTCGGGTTGCCTGGGGGTCTTGAGGTCCACCCGGATAGGTGACCTCCCCCTTCCTCACAACTATCTAATATGGCACTGTCCAATGGGCTTGGAGGGCCCTGGGCTCCACAGGTTCCATCACCCACACTTTCTATCCAGGTCGTAATTCCACAGGGGTAGCCATTTGGTCATACCATGGCTTCATTACTTTTTGGCGGGCCTCTAAATTATCGGAAGCTTTCTTCCACAACTTCGCCATTTGGCTTTTGAAGCCCAGCAGGTAGCTAACTATTCCCTAGAGAGTGTTCCTGGGAGCTTGCTCCCAGCCTTCCTTCACCAAACTGAGAGGCCGGCTTACAGGGTGTCCCTACATAAGCTTAAAGGGGCTAAATCCAACTCCCTTCTGTAGCACCCCTCTGTAAGCAAACAGAAGGTGTGGCAAGAGGACGTCCTGCTTATGCCTCAAGGCCTGAAGCAGGCCTTTGATCACGCCTTTCAGGATCTTGTTGATCCTTTTAACAAGCCCATACGTTTGGGGATGGTAGAGGGTGGAGAACTTATAAGCCACTCCACACTCCTTCTACATTGACTGCATTTAAGCAGTTGTGACGTTGGTGCCCCTGTCAGACGCCACTTCCTTGAGGAAACCCACTTTGGTGAACATCCCCATTAGGGCTGTAGCCACTGTAACTGCAGATGTAGTAGCAGCCCTCAGAGGTATTGCCTCTGTGAGTCTTGTGGCATGAATAAACCTGTTGACAGAGGCTGTCTGGGGTTCCATAGGCCCTACAATGTCAATGCCACCCTTTCAAGGGGGTGCCAATGACACACAAGGGATTAAAGGGGCTTTCAGCCTCTGCCCAGCCTTTCTACTGACCTGGCAAGTCAAGCAAGCCTTACAGAATGCATCTGAGCAAATCTTCATCCAGGGCCAATATAAGTAGGGGAAAAGCTTGGCAAAGGACTTGTTCTGCCCCAGATGTCATAACAAGTGTATCTCATGTGTCAACTCCAGTAGAAGGGCTCAGTAGCATTGGGGAATGACCAGTGCCCTTGTTGCCACAAAGACAGGTGCCCTAGCCTCACTATACAGGAGGTTTCCCTCCCAGAAGATGTGATGATTCCCAGAGGCATCACCTTCTATCTGGCCGTCGGTTTGTTGCCTTATGCCCCCCATGGTTGGGCACTCTTTCTGTGCCTTTCAGACCTCTTCCTTGGTGAGTGCCCCTCTACTGGCCATCCAGCAAGCTCAGGCAGGTCACCAAGAGAAGCAATGTCCTCCTCAGTTGCCTCTGAGGTGGCCTCCTATAGTGCCCATGGACCTCAGCACAGAGACCTTCAGGGGGTGGTTTCCCACGCCTCTTGCCTTTTATCTTTTGGCATCTGTCTGAGCAATTCTTCTAGGCTCCAGCCCTCCTTGACTCCTTTCTTGGGCAGCCATGGATCTGGTGGTAGCACATATGCACTCAAGCAACCTTAACATTACCAGGTGTGTCTTCAGGTCCACTTCCTTCCATGTAGTGTACTCAAGGTCATTCCCTAAGAAACAGTTCACATGTATGGCAGGGCTTACTGCAATTTTTAGAAGACCTGAGACCCCCTCCCCACTCAAATCGAACAATGGTCACTGGATAGTGACCCTCCCTATTGCCAGCCACCACAATCTGGTGGAATGCATTTGGCATACCTTGCTCTGGGGCCACCAGCTGACTCCTTACAATAGTCATCCTGGCACGTGTGTCCCTCAGAGCCTCAACACCTTGCCCATTGATGGTAACCCATTGTCTATACTTTGCAGTATTTGAGGGCACTTCGATTTTAGGGACCCCTTTACTGTCTCCCATGGACTCAAGGGTAACCTCACAGAACTCCCTGATGACATTGCATAAACACAAGTCCTATCCTCACCACTGATCACCAATGTTAGAAATTAAGTTTACGGTTTGCAGAGGTATGTACCCTGTCCAAGTAGGAACCACAATCCTAGTCAGGGTAAGTCAGATACACACCATAAATTAACTGTGGTAGCTTGACACAGAGTAGGAAGCCAGGCTTAATTTAAGAGGCAATGTGTAAAGTACTTACCTTAACAATTGAATAGGAGGATTATCGAAATACACTCACGGAGTGCCACACAAACCCAATGTACTTTGCTTAAAGTATTTATGCAACACTTCAAACAGTAACAGAGTGAAAAACTCCACACCAGTTTGGAAAACATTGATTATGATTTTATTAATAAAAAAGCAATATGACAATGTGGAAATACAGTTTTTAGTAATGGACGAAAAGCTCCTCCATTTTGTGTTTCCTAGCCACCATTTTGTATTAGTCTCTTTAACTTGCCACCTCAGCACATATGGTGTGGCCGCTTCATCTGCACAAAGAAATGTTAATACACCAGTCGACCCCAGAGCATATGTTTGCACTTCACCTTATGACGCACAAGTAGAGCAGGGTATGTTGCTTAAAGGTCAATGACTCATTTGCTTAACTTTCCTATCTAACTAATTCCAAATAGATTACAGCTAACAAAAGACTGCTGATGGTAATGAATCGTTGTTGACACAAGAGATGTAACCTTTGCTCTGTATCCGGATGACTAATCAAATGGGCGCCTGACTCTGTAACCACAAGCCCGCCCATGTTTATACTTGGCACAAGTTATGCATAGTTCTGCTTTATTTTCTGTGTATCACAAGATTATTGATGACTGATGGGGTTTAGTGAGTAACCTTTATATTATTGTTCAGCAAGCCAAGTATACATATTTCCAGAGTCACTGGCCCTGACCAGTACGTGATATTGTTTGGAGATCATTAATCATCCTTGACAGCTGCTGATTTATCATATCCATCCCCACCTACGCTTATGAAGCACAAAAGTATATAAGGCTGTCTCTGACTATTGTAAGTTGTCCACTTCCCTCATAGCCACATGGAGCTGTGAGGTGGTGTACCCGCTCGAGCGCAATAAATCTTTTTATGTTTCAGTTGCCTCCGACTGCTGGTCTTCCTTTGTAAACATACCTGGCCGAGGTAGAAGAATTCAACTTTGTCAGCTGGCGACTCTGGTGGGACCTCTCCGTGGGACATCCAACGGCTACCTGAGTCCGTGGTTGAGAGGTGCGACTGAGGACCGAATGATCGTAGGGGCCCCTGCACGAAGGAGACAGCGTTTCTCCGCAGCAGCTGCCATCTGAAGTCCCGACTGGCCTCTTGACAACAGGATTCCCCGGCAGAGGTCCACGAGCTGCTCCCTTTTGAAACAGACGTGTTGTCCGAAGACCAACAGTCGGACGATTTAAGGACGAGTCAAGGACACACCACAGATTGGTGAGATTGTTCTGTTGCATGTTTTGATAAAAATAAGTTTTGTAACCAAGTTTTGAATAAATTATGGTTAAAAGGGTAAAAGAATAGTTATAACTAAAAATAATAGGAACAATGAAGAAATGCATTTCTAAAACGTTCTGTTGTGTAAGTTCAGGTTATCGGTTGGACGAAAGCGTCCCCAACCCTGTTGAAGGCAGTCCTGGTTGGATATTGATGATAAAAAAAGGAGTAACTGTGAACCTATACAATAGAATATGGCATGAGTACACAAAAAAAAATAAGGAATTACAGTTTCCTATCGATGGTACCTTTGATTTAGCTAAATTACAGTATTTACAGCAATGTATGATGGAACGAAAAGTCCGACCTGCTATGTTTGAGGCATTTCAAACGTGGGAGAAATCTGCTAGAACTAGGGCCATGAAACAAAAACAAGACAGGGAAAGAGAAAAAAATAAAACAACTACGGCCAAAGTAGCAGAATATAATGATATAAAGATAAATGAAAATATTGAACAGCATGACAGAGAATTTCGGATGAAAACAGAAAAGTGTTTTGTCACAGTAGACAAAAGAAATTGCCCGCCTGTCGATGAGGTATTAGAGGACTTGTTAGACAAGCCTCCCCCGTATAATATTCAAAATCCTGTTCCCCCAGGTCCCGGTATTGGAGGCCAACCACTTAACATTGTTGTCCAACCGCAAACTCAGCATGTGCTCCCTCCTGCCGTGTCGGTCCAACAGGCATCCGCCCCTGTTGTACCGGCTCAGGCCCAACAAACAGCCTCCCCTACTATTGGTTCGCAGGGCGCACATGGATCTGTAGGAAACCCCTCAGCAACACCGCCCGCCCTAACACTTCCCAGCGTGACACTTCCAGTACCACTGACGCCACTGGTCTCACAAAGTGATTCCCCCACAGTATATACACACAGACCATACGATTGGTTGGGTTCCCCTTACCTTGGTTCACCAAGGACGGACAGACGGGTATCAGACACGTATGTTAGGCCCACGCGATTAGGCGTAGCAGAGAAAGATATTATAAAGAAAATGACAGAAAAATGGATGGACTTAGGGGACATAACTAAAATAGAAGCCCGGGAAACATTTGAAGGAATGGAGTTAAGAGCTAAGAACTTTGTCATTAATAGTATGGCAAATAGATTGTTTAACCATTGTCGTCTCGTAATGGACAACAGTACAGTTTTTTTACAATCACCAGGATGGTTACGACAATTATGGAGGGATAGCGAGAACTCCATATTAACAGACATACAGTGTAAGGATGCATTCGATGAATGTTATCGTTACCAAAAAGAACTAGATGCCATTATGTGTGATACCACTAATAAACATATCCACCAACATTATGGCCCAGGACCAGAACTCAGGGATAATGCTTCAGCTTTCCCTATGAGAGAAGTACACCCAATTCCTGCGGCAGGAGGTCGCGCCGCCGTCCGACAATATGTACACACTCCATGGACTAGGGCTGACTTATTGGCCTTAAAGAAAGAGTTGCCTGATCCTAGAAGTAATCCGAAAGTGTTTTATGAGCATCTTGAATCTGCTCTTAGTTTAACGCCCATGATATTGAAAGATGTCGATCTTCTGTTTGATTTTCTAGTACCGCAGGAACTATGGCGTCCAGTTAGAGATCATAATTCCGCAAATATTAACTGGGTAGCCATAACAGCTGCGGATAATCTCAGAGCAGCAGGAGAGGATGTGCCACAAGTGTTAAAAGATTTACCTGGACACATTATAACACGCATGCAGGAAATTCTGCCTAGACAAAAAGTAGACTGGGATAAAATGACTGCATGTAGACAGAAGGAGGGAGAAGAAGTGACTGATTTTTTTAGCAGAATAGAAGAGATTTTTAAAGGACACAGTGGACAGGACATCCAGACAGTACAAGGAAAGCGCATTTTTGCTAACCAGTTTGTTAATAACATTTTACCTGAGCTATCGGACAGTATAAAAACATACGAAAGTACCTGGACTGCTAAAGATCCAGCTGAGTTATTGACAATGGCGTGCTATTATGAGAATAAGAGAAACTCAGAGAAGGGAAAGAAGGATAAGCAAATGAAGGAATTAAAAACAAAGGCATTGATGCAGCAAGCTTTTCCTGACAGAGGAAGGTCAAGAGGACGTACAAATTTTCAGAGGGCAGGTGGACGTAGTCGTGGGGTTGGTCGAGCTGCTTCAGCTCCGGCGCAACAGAGAGCAGGGTTAGGATACAATCAATGTGCTAACTGCTATCAGGAGGGACACTGGAAGAACGAGTGCCCTTTGTTACAGGGCCAGGGTCAAAGTATGAGAAATAATGCAAACACTTACAGAGGAAATTCAACTCCCCGTGTAGACAGGGGGAGAGGTAGAGGACAGCAAAGAAATTATAGTGACACTGAGCAGACAAACTATTTTGACAATAATAGGAGCAATGCGTATTTCACTCAAGATTATACACAATATGATGACAACGAGGACTGGACACAATAGGGATGCCCAGGAGAGGACAGGGAGCGAGTGCAGATACCAGTGGATTCTTCAGGCCCATATGTAAAAATGGTAGTTGAAGGTGAAGAGAGAAAGTTTCTCCTAGATACTGGTGCCACTAATACATCGATTTCCCACCGCTTGCTCCCCCATGTTCCTCTCTCGGGAAGGTTAGATAAGTCGGTGGGATTTTCAAATGCTGTTGTCACAAGCCCCATTTCGCGACCATTGGATTTCACAATTGGTCCTATAACAGGGAGTATGCCATTTGTACTAACAGAGAAATGTTCACTAAATTTACTTGGTTTAAAGGCTTTGAAAATGATGCATGCTACTATTTACTGTACACCAGATGGTGTCTATCTGACTTGTAAAAAACAAGACGTGTCCAGACAATACATGGTTTCAGACAAACATGACATACCACCTGAACTACAGGATATTGATCCAAAATTATGGGCACATGGACCAAATGATGTAGGAAAAATGGATATTGAGCCAGTACATATTACAGTAAAACCGAATGTCAGGTTACCTCGCATTCCCCAATATAAAATATCTAAAGAAGGGGAGGAGGGTATTAGATTAGTCATATCAGACTTATTACAACGTAAAATCATACAAGAAGTTACAAGCAGTCCATGTAACAGTCCCATTTTACCTGTGGTTAAACGTGATGATGGAACGGGACAGGTCAAATATAGGATGATTGTTGATTTGAGAGCCATAAACAAAATAGTGGAACCACAATACCCAGTTGTACCTGACATTACAGCAATGTTTTCATCTGTACCACCTTCAGCCCAGTGGTTTACTGTCATAGACCTGAAGAACGCTTTCTTCAGTATCCCCATACACCCAGACAGTCAGTATTTGTTCAGTTTCAGTTTCCAAGGGCGATCATATAGATTCTGTCGTGTTCCCCAGGGGTATACTGAAAGCCCTAGCATCTATAGCCAGGCATTAAAGAGACAATTAGATGACTGTGCTTTGCCACCAGGTACAGTATTACTGCAATATGTAGACGACTTACTGATCACAGCTGAGACAGAGGACATTTGTAAGCAGGCTACGCATGATGTTCTAACATTTCTTGCTCTGCATGGACACAAGGTTTCGCCAGCTAAGTTACAATACTGTCGACAGGAGGTAACTTACTTAGGTCATCTCCTGTCGAAAGGTGGGAGGAGATTATCATCTGAAAGAATACAAACAGTGCAGAACATTCCCAGACCTAGAACTCAAAAAGATGTGCGTGCATTTCTTGGAATGGTCTCCTTTTGTAGACAATGGGTACCAAATTTTTCTTACCTGGCCAAACCATTACTGTCCTTAACTCACAAAGATGTGGAAGATCCTGTTCCTTGGGATAAAGAACATCAAGATAGCTTTGTGGCTTTGAAAACTGCTTTATGCAATGCACCTGCTTTGGGCACACCAGATTACACTAAGAATTTTGCACTGTTCGTACATGAGAGAGAAGGATGCGCAATGGCTGTACTAACCCAGAAAAATGGAGAGAAGAATAGACCATGTGCCTATTTTTCCTCAACATTGGATCCGGTAGCAAGGGGCCTACCGAACTGCCTCAAAAATATTGCTGCAGCGGCTGCTGCAGTAAGACAGGCAGACTCTATTGTACTTGGACATCCAGTTATGGTTTACGTACCTCATTCAGTAGACATACTGCTGAATAAAACCAAAACTCAGCACTTAACTAATGCTAGGCTGACTCAGTATGAGCTAATACTGATGGCCACTAATGTGACCTTGCAGAGGTGTAACACCATAAACCCAGCTACTCTGATGCCTCTCCCTTCGGAGCAGGATGAAGTACAACATGATTGCGTGATTGTCACTGAAACTGAAACGAAGGGTCGAGTTGATCTGGCGGACACACCTATGCAAGAGGTCGATGGAACACTATTTGTGGATGGCTCTTGTCTAAAGAGACCAGATGGAACTACCTCTGCAGCCTATGCAATCACAACCAATAAAACAGTTGTAGAAACATGTAAAATAGAACAGATGTCTGCTCAGGCAGCCGAGTTGATTGCCCTAACTAGAGCATGTGAGCTTTCAGAAAACTTAGCCGTAAACATTTACACTGATAGTCAGTATGCATGGGGGGTGGCACATAACTTCGGCCGATTATGGGCCGAAAGAGGGTACATCACATCTGGAGGTGCGAAAATACAGCACGGCACCTTGATCACAAGACTACTAAATGCCCTTGCATTACCAACTAAGTTGGCCGTCATGAAGTGTAGCGCACACAAGAAAATCACAGACCATGTAGGTCAGGGAAACGCCTTTGCCGATGAAACAGCAAAACACACTGCGTTGAATGAGTACACTTTAACATATGTAGTGTCAAAGACTGATAAGGAAGAGACAAACATTGATCCCTACAAAGAGATAAAAGACATTCAAGAATTTGCAAGTGAAGAGGAGAGGAAGCAGTGGGTTAAGGAAGGATATTACTTTGACACACACTTTGGGGCTTGGATGCACACACAGGGATACTTGAAAAGGTGGGTCCTGCCCGACAGCTTTCTCCTACCCATGCTTCACATGGTTCACGGTCCCGCACACTTGGGGGCTGATGGAATGACAAATACCATTGAAAAGATATGGGTCAACAAAAACATTAGGAAGACAGCTGTAAAACTATCCAAGAACTGTATGACCTGTGCTCTCCACAATGTGGGAAAGGGAATACAAGTACCACCTGGCCATTTCAGATTGCCAGAATACCCCTTTGAATGCCTACAGATGGATTACATAGAAATGCCCCCTGCCAATGGCAAAAGATATGTTTTGGTCGTTATATGCAGTTTCAGTAACTGGGTGGAGGCATTCGCTTTAAAAGATAACACCGCATTGAGCACAGCTAAAATGTTGTTGAGAGAGTACTTCACCCGCTATGGCTTGGCCAGGAGTCTCGGAGTGACAACGGGGTACATTTTTCGAATAAAATAATGAACCTAGTTTGCCAAGGGTTGGGGATAAAGCAAAGTTTTCATTCAGTTTATCACCCAAAAGCAGCAGGGCTTGTGGAACGCTGTAACGCTACATTGAAAAATAAACTGCAAAAAATATGTGCATCAAGCACTCTCAGCTGGGTAGATGCATTGCCCTTAGCCTTGTTCTCCATGAGGACAACTGTTACATCCAAAAACAGACTTTCTCCATATGAAGTGGTCATGGGGAAACCAGCAAATGTCTATGGGTTTGCCTCTCCACCAAAGTTGCAAGAATTAACGCATTCTGCTTTGTTGGACTATTGTAAAGAACTAACTTCTGCCCTGTCTACCATTCGCCAACAGGTCAGAGACACATGGTCCCCGCCTCTGGAAGGAGAAGTACACAACATCAGACCCGGGGACTGGGTCCTGACCAAGAACTTTGTGAGGAAGAACAGCCTGCAGCCCAGGTGGAAAGGGCCAGCGCAGGTTCTGTTAGTCACACAGACGGCGGTTCGATGTGACGGACATAAAAGTTGGATTCATCTTTCAAACGTGAAGAGAGCACCACCGTTCTGGCCAGCACTGCCCCCGGAAGAGGACCGTTCTGACCGAAGGACTGGTGACTGCATTCCTGCACGCATTGATGATCAACAAGCTGCATCAGGATACAATCTACGCCCAAGGAAGATGAAGAGTGCTTAGGACGGAGCAAGCACCAACTGCCACGCACTGAATAGTGCCAACTTTAAAGGACTAACTTGTGCAGTGAGGTTAGTAAAATAAGGACACTGCCGACTCTGAGCTGAAAAGAGAATAAAGAAATACCTCCGAAGCCCAGCGACCCATAGGAGGAGAGGGTGTGAGGTCAAATTTGCCAATTGCAAGGTCTGAAACAGTGAGGCCTATAACGAACACTGTTGAACTGCCGCACTTGTGAGATTATAGAAATCAAAAAAATTCTGAGAGCGAATGGTACTTCCGTTTGGAAGAACAACTAGACATCTTCCTTTACTAGAAATGGAGGATACATATTCCACCCTTAATGTGAACAAAAGGGGGCGCTGGTACTCCAAACTATGCATATTCTGTATGTTATTTTGCATAATGTCTTTGGTCATCGGTTTATTGTATCTCCTAGAGCTCTACCATCCAATTGCAAAAACAGCCCCGCTCCCATCAGAGCTTCCCTCTGACTTTGTCCCCTCAGTTACAGTACCACCAGAGGATATGGATCACAGAGAGGAGATGCGTCATAATTCTTTCCTTACCTTACTTCATCAGACCCATCAAGTAATTGATAAAAATAATTGTTGGATCTGTATGCAATTCCCAGCCTATGTAGACGAAGGTATACCCCTTCTCCAAGTACCCCTGCCATTTGAAGCATCCTGTTATGCATTACACATTGCAATACTGAAAGTTGAGCTAATAAGGGTCTTCAGCAACTTAGTAAACTCCCGTTCTACCACTAGAACACCAACTGCCTCCTTGTACACCCATTATGACAAAGACATTCTCCAGTCAGGAAATTGCTCTGGAGTTATTTTGCCAAATGCAACGTTCCCTTTTTCTAACATATTCACCCCACTGCTGTTGGTAAAAAATGATAGCACACCTCCGCTCCATAGGGACACCAGAGAGATACCTTTTTTGAAAATGAGGCAGCGTAGTGTGCTTGGGAGTATATGTATTAGGAGCAACGGTACCGCCAACATGGGGAATAGTACCAATTGCAATATGACATTTGAAGTGTCTTCCCAGGAAATAACTGTTCCACTCTATATCGGTGACTCAGTTTATTTCATTTGTGGCTCCAGGGCCTATATATGGCTACCAGTGAATTGGGGTGGCTGTTGTCACCTAGGTCTTGTAACACCAGCAATGTCTGTAAAAAGTACTGCAGAAGTGAATAAAGCATCCAGAACTCTGAGAGGTAGGAGGAGTGTTGATCAAGGGGATACAGCGGCTGAGATAGCTGGTGATGTACTAAAGGCCTTTGTTCCTTGGTATGGCCCTGCCATAAATTCCAGAAACATACGCAGGTTGTCCCGTCTACTAGAAGCTACTATAGAAGAGACAGCAGGCATAATTGAGAACATAACAGTTGAGCTCAAGGCTCTCAGATTAGTTTCTCTTCAAAACAGGATTGTGTTAGACATGATGTTAGCAGAACGGGGTGGAGTCTGTAGAGTGATCGGGGTATCTTGCTGCACGTATATTCCTGACTCATCAACATCGGTTAGGCAGGCTGTCAAAAGACTATATGATATAGGTGCCCAGGCTCATAGCGATGTTGGCCCCTGGGATCCTGTAGGTTCCTTTTGGAACGCCTTATCTGCCTGGGGCTGGAAGATAGGGATGTTTCTAGTGGCTATCTTCCTTGTGGTAATAGGGTGCTGTGTTCTAATCAATTGTCTGCCCATGTGTTGCCAGTGTATGGGGCGATTGTTAAAACCACCCCCAATGCCCCCAATAACTGTGACTAATGCTCTTATTATGAGGGATGTTGTAACCCAACAATTGATGGACATTGATATCTCAGATAATAACCCTCCTGACGCAAATACTGTTGATTACGTCAATGAGCGCAATGAGGCCCACTATAGTAACAGCCGGCCCATATATGAACATGTGCATTAGGCCGCAACAAAATGTTGGACCTTGCGTCCAAAGGGCCGATTGTGGAAATACAGTTTTTAGTAATGGACGAAAAGCTCCTCCATTTTGTGTTTCCTAGCCACCATTTTGTATTAGTCTCTTTAACTTGCCACCTCAGCACATATGGTGTGGCCGCTTCATCTGCACAAAGAAATGTTAATACACCAGTCGACCCCAGAGCATATGTTTGCACTTCACCTTATGACGCACAAGTAGAGCAGGGTATGTTGCTTAAAGGTCAATGACTCATTTGCTTAACTTTCCTATCTAACTAATTCCAAATAGATTACAGCTAACAAAAGACTGCTGATGGTAATGAATCGTTGTTGACACAAGAGATGTAACCTTTGCTCTGTATCCGGATGACTAATCAAATGGGCGCCTGACTCTGTAACCACAAGCCCGCCCATGTTTATACTTGGCACAAGTTATGCATAGTTCTGCTTTATTTTCTGTGTATCACAAGATTATTGATGACTGATGGGGTTTAGTGAGTAACCTTTATATTATTGTTCAGCAAGCCAAGTATACATATTTCCAGAGTCACTGGCCCTGACCAGTACGTGATATTGTTTGGAGATCATTAATCATCCTTGACAGCTGCTGATTTATCATATCCATCCCCACCTACGCTTATGAAGCACAAAAGTATATAAGGCTGTCTCTGACTATTGTAAGTTGTCCACTTCCCTCATAGCCACATGGAGCTGTGAGGTGGTGTACCCGCTCGAGCGCAATAAATCTTTTTATGTTTCAGTTGCCTCCGACTGCTGGTCTTCCTTTGTAAACATACCTGGCCGAGGTAGAAGAATTCAACTTTGTCAACAAAAATCCAATAAGTGGAAGTCAAGGTATGATTTTTTTAAATAATAAAAGTGTCAATAGCTCTTAATAGTGCTTGTCGGGGTTTATATGGTTGTGCTGGACCTGGGCAAAGTCAAGAGTTCAGGCTGATCACGAAGCAGTGCATGCTGGATACAGGAGCAATGCAAGGCCCACTTATCAAAATCATAATCCTGGTCGCAAGAGCAAAACGTAGGGTGCAGCCGAGCGATGCGTCAGTGTCAATCCTGCAGTCAAGGTCTTGATGCCCGAAGATGAAGTGCCAAAGCTAAGATGCGTTGTTTCTGAAGCTGATACATCACTTTTCTCCACGCAGTAAGGGGGAATGCATCATTCATCTCTCACTGCAGGAGCGGTAATGCTGGGGTTCCGATGTATCCGTTCTGGAGGTGATGTGCTGGTTCTGAGTGCGATGCACCAGTTCTGTTCCCACATCTGCTGTGATGCGTTGATTCTGCTTCACGCTGCAGGGATGCGTTGGTTCCACTGGAGAAAGCACCCGGATCCACTTTCAACGTACCAGGCACCAGAAGGGAGACTTTGATATTCCTGTGTCTCAAAACAGGAGGCAAGCCAGCATGCCCTTAAAGATTACTCTGGGTTCAAACAAGAGTCCAGTTCTTCCTCAGCAGGGCAAAGGGCAGCAAGCAGGATGCAGCATAGCAGAAAAACAGTTCTTTCAGAGCAGCAGTCCAGCAGAGTGGCAGCCCTTGTAACAGCAGAACAGTCCTTCTACATGGCAGAGTTTCTTCATAGGTCCAGAAGTGTCAGATTTGGTGGGGTCAGAGACCCAGGGGCAGATTTATGATGACTGGCGCATCCCTGCAAATCAGCAGAGATGTGCCAGATAAGATGCGTCATGCAAGTTTACCCTTGCGCCACCACAGGCGCGCTGCATTTACAATGCGGTGCATCATGGCGCAAGGATAAACATATCCGTAACGTATCTCCCGTCGGAAGGGTGGTGCATTGCTGGAGCTGTGTTCGCAAGTGCGACGCAACTCCAGCATTGCTCGTGGCCTGCCCATACACAATGTGGTGGGTCAAACCTTACGCCTGCTTCAAGCAGGCACAAGGTTTTGACGCAACGGCGTTGGAAAAGTGACTCAGTGAAATCTTGTAGATTTCACTCAGGCACTTTTCCGAGGCATTCCTGGGCCGGAACGCCCACCCTGCCCCGGAACGCCCACATGAAACCTGACGCAGGTTTCATGTGGCGCAGGGCTTTACAAAGTGATGCATCTCCCTAGACTCGTCACATTGTAAATCCATCACAGCATGGAACTAGCATTATGCCACCGCTGCGTCACAGAAGTGATGCAACGGTGGAGCAAAATTGTCGCACAGGGCTTGTAAATCTGCCCCTCATTACTTATACCAAGTTGTGCCTTTGAAGTAGAGGTGACTTCAAAGAGGGGCTTTGAAGTGCACAGAGATCCTCCCTTCCCAACCCTGGCTCCAGACTCACTAGAGGGGAATACCAAACCTTTGTGTGGGGACAGGGCACTGCTCATTCAGGTTTTCTTGGTCAGCTTCTCCCTCAAGTCCTGCCCAGGATGACCCATCCAGACGCAGATGGACACTCAGTCACTCCTAACCTTCCTTTGTGTGTGGTGGTCTAGAGGGAATGTACACATTTCAGCTGTCACCCACCCCAAGCATGTATTGGAGACAGTCTAGAGGCACAGAGAGATTTAAGAGCAGAGAAATGCCATCTTTCTAAAAGTGCAACTTCTAAAATAGTAATGTTAAATCCAACTTTGCCAGCAAACAGGATTTATCATTGCTATTGCAATGATATTAAACATGACAGAACTACTCTTCTCAAACACGAATTACAGCTTAAAAGTGTATTATGGATTTCCCAAAGATAAAATATGAGAGGGGTAGGACTCCCTGCAGTGAAAAACACATTTAGCTGTTTCTCAATACCTGGACATGTAAAACTTAGAAGTACATGTCCTACCGTTTACCTACACTGCATCCTGCCCTAAAGGCCACCTAGAGCTTATCTTAGGGGTGACTTATATGTAATAAAATGGGAGTTTCAGCTTGTCAATGGGTTTTAATTGGCAAGTCAGCGTGGCAGTGTAAACACAGGCACACACAGGCTTTGCACTGGCAGGCCTAAGATATGTTTAAAGTGCTACTTGTGTGGGTGACACAATCATTGCTGCAGGTCCTCTAGTAGCATTTAATTTACAGGCCCTGGGCACAGGTAGTGTACTGTACTAGGGACTTACAGATAAATTAAATATACCAATTGTGAATAAGTCAATGAAACCATGTTTAGGGGAGAAGCACATGCATTTTAGCACTGGTCAGCAGTGGTAAAGTACTCAGAACCCTAAGGACAACAAATAGAATACAGCAAAAAGTTTGGGGACGTTCGCCGTAAGGCTGTTAGGTCTTACAATAGGCAATAGTCCAGCTCTGCAGAGGAAACACTATCTTGATTTTGGAAAGTGTTTGTAGTTGCTGTCCCTTTGTGAGGCCTGGTTCTGGAGGTCTCAGGGCAGTTAGATGTTACTGGTCTCCAGTTATAACAACTGGAGTAGGTTTACCCTGATATCACGGTCTCATAAATATTGTACACCAGGCTGGATAACGAAGTGCTCCATCACAGTACTTGGCTCTCTCAGAGTAGCAAAGAAGAGGAACTGATGGCCTGCTAAATAAGTTGTTGTAGGGTTAGTACTTTAAATTATAAGAGAAAAGAATTTTAATACACATAGCACTATCCACAGAAAATTAGGGTACTTACATACGCAAGATGTTCCTAGCACCTTTTAGCAAGACACTCAATCCCAAATGCAATTATTGTACCTGAAAACGAAACATTAGAGAATAATTTAACATGGTGTGTTTGACCAATGGTAACTGAATGGAAGGTGTTTGCAAATGTCAAACTTGTGAACATGCAATACAACAGAAGTTGAACGAGTGATCTTTGATAAATGAATGTGTTTCTCAATAGTAGTATCAAATCTAATTTCTTCAATGAAACACATCAAAATGTATGAGTTCTCTTTGATACACTTCAAAAGGGAAATGTATGATATCAATGTCAGGATCAAATACATTTGGTTTAATAACTAGAGCTGGAATGTGAACTACATTTCGATTTGCCAGTGTTAGGATCTCATGCTCTGCCTACAGCTCAATCCATGTCCAATGCTCCACTGAGTTTTGATGAACTTAGACACACTTGAAGAGGGTTCAGAAGAGTTGCGCAATTTCCTCTGGATGTGACACAGCCAACTGGAGTCCTACTGACCACTACGTTGGGAAGTAGTGACTGATTCTGGTGCCAGTGAAGGCTAATTTCAGGGGCCATCAGTACAACACAACTAGCTCCAGTAAAGAAAGTTATCATACAAGTTTATATTAGAATTTCCCCACAGTGTGTGAATAAAAGCGGAACTTCCCGCCGGGTGAACCATGGAGTGTAGGCTTCAGTAGTGATAAATACGTGTTACCTATATGTGGTGTGTTTGTATGTTTTTATGTTAAAGCTAAAGGGTATCTAAAAATCAGGGAAATAGACACCAATAGTCACATCAGTGAATGAGAGCAATTTTTCATGAGTGACAACGTTCCAATGTGTATAAAAGAACCACTACGTTTTTAGGATCACCCTGCTAGATATGCCACCAGTAAATCATGATAGAGTAAGTCACATAAGAATGGCTTTCTCACTTTATTAGGTAATCACCTACTAAGGAGTGGCATTGGCAACTCCACCTTACAGATTAACTAGAAATATAAGTGAAGACATATAACTACTGGTCTTTTGCTTTCTCATTTCAAATTAATCATAGTAGGATTACCAGGTGGTATATAATTTGTACAGCACCTGAGTGTAATTGTGCGATTGCGGCACTGTTTTTCAGTTGTATTTAGCAGACCAACTATAGGAGTGGAACTAGGTACACCATTAAAAATACTAGATCCTGAAGAATAGTCATAGGGGTAGGCTAGAAACATGTCAAACTTTAGGATTCAGTCACATTAAAATCCCATAAAGTCCTAAATTGTTTCCCTGCTATTTAACCATGCCAACTTGGGGTAAAATCAAAAGTAGCATCACCCACTAGCCAGGTATTTTTAAACATACACCCCCTTTACCTCACTCCTCCCTAGAAGAACAACCTTCTTCCCATAGTCATTACTTTTAGGGCTCCCGCGTAGTTCATCTGGTCCCAGCACGCCTCGTTCCATAGCGGGATGGGTAGGACCCTATGTTGAAGCATGCCACCAAGGGGTAACTCTGATGGGTGAGGGTTTCACGGAAAACCTTATGGTTTTCCCTCAAAGTGAACAAACAGGGATAACTAGGAATTCCACGCAGCAAGAGGTCGGTCCTTTGTTTTTGTTTTTCAAACCTGGGAATGCGTCAAAATGCTACTGCTTCCCAAGGGAGGCACAACGTGGATACATTTCTTTATTTCTCCTCATTATTTCCTCTTTTTAAGTGTTTCCTTCATTCTGAACCACGCTTAGAAAGAGGAAAATGTTTGAGAGTATTGTTTTTTGTGCAGGAAGTTGTTCCTTCCTTGCCTTAGGTGCACCAGCGGCGCCCTCGCTGCGCGGCCGCATAGCGGCCGCGTAGCGGTTTCCATATGAGGGGATGTGGGAGGGAGGAGCAGCTGGGAGGCGGGGTGGCGAATGGGATTGCAGGTGGGCGGGCCGCAGGGATGCAGCGGCGGGAAAAACGGGCGGGGCCGCGGGAGAACTGGGCACAGGAAGGAAAAACAAGTTTAGGCAAGAAAACAAGTACAGGCACAGAGGAATAAAAACAAGTCTGGGCAAGAGAGCAAGTTAGGCACAGGGGAATAAAAACAAGTCTGGGCAAGAAAGCAAGTACAGGCACAGGGGAATAAAAACAAGTCTGGGCAAGAAACCAAGTACAGGCACAGGGGAATAAAAACAAGTCCGGGCAAGAAAGCAAGTACAGGCACAGGGGAATAAAAACAAGTCTGGGCAGGAAAGCAAGTTAGGCATGGGGGAAAAGTACAAGATTAGGCAAAAAGAATGCAGGCAGAGCCGTGCAGCAGCGTGGGGAGCGGTCTGCCTGCAAGCAGGGTCATAGGTCATTCGTGTCCTCTCCTTTTCGTGCATTGCAGTGCAGCAAGTTGTCTTGCTGCATTACGTTGCGTGAAAGAATGATAGATCTGGCCCTTAATGTTCTGACTCTGTCTCAGCCCAAGCCCCTCTTGGACTTTTGAGTCAAAAATGAGCTGAGGCTTCATGATGCCACTACTTTCTGTGCCTCTTCCTCCTTCTCACAGGCTTTCACAATCTTCTTCAAGTACTCTTTGAAGAAGCAGAGGAGGCACTTGTTAGCGTTGAAGGCATTTTACATGTTGATGATAAAATACAAAATCCTGTAGCCCTAGCCAGTCCTTCTTCTGCTGCACCCAGGGGGCCCTCCCGCACCATCAGCTTTTTGTATTTAAATCATGGTGCAATCATAATGAAAAAAGATCTTGGGGAAGGAAAGAGAAAGAGATAGAGTTAAGACAACGAAATAGAGTGTATGTGAGGGAATATAAACAAATGTTAGGAACTGTGAGTAAAATGGAGAAGGGGACAATGTAAAGTATGATTAGTGAACATATTCAGACACCGTGAAAACTGTTTGCTTTGTTGGTTGACTCAGATTGCCCTTGGGGTCTCATAGCCAAACTGCAACCTTAGCGCTGGCCTTCCCGTCATATCTCTAGATTGTCCGCCTGTACTCCTGCAGTATGCAAGCCAGGATCTCCTCCTTAGGCAGATATCTCAAGCGATTCTCTTAAGATCTTGGTCAAATCCTGTTTTACTACAGAAGGGTAGCTAGCCACAAGCTGCGTCCTAGCTCTTGATCACAGGTTCCTCGTAGCAACATTGCTACTCCTCTTTGGAAATGAAAAAGGTGAAAGTGGATCAATCAAGTAGTAAATCTTGACCAATCCGATACTGTGCTTCTCTCAGGCTGGATGAGCACAAGCACTGCATAATTACTCCTTGCAGAAATCATGTCTGAAGCTGCTCCTGGGCTGCCTTGAGCATGTCTGCAAGCCAAATACTTAAAGGATGCCGATCACTAAAAACAAGAACGAAAGGCTGGGTAGAGAGGAAGGCTTGGTAGTGCTCTGGGAAAGAAACTTCAGCTACTTTAAATTGGTACTTAGCCGTCTCTCACACCTGCAAAGTAACCCTAGCTCACTAAGGAAAGGAAAGGAATATAGATGTGCAGGCTGGGAAACATCTATTGCAATGCAGGCATTACAACATAGTGCCTTTACAATGCAGTCAGTACTACAACTGTGATGTTACCACAAGTTCCATTACAACGCAAGTCATCACAACGACTTGCTTTAGAGAATGAGGTGTTGGACTCGTGGAAACGACACAGTAGTCGTATTGACTGCATTGTTAAGCCATGCTTTGTTTTGGCATGCGTGATAACAGATGCTATTCGTGCAGGCTCCCAGGTCCACATAGACCCGTTTACCAAGCCAGGCACTATTTTAGACACCACACATATGGAGTTCATGCGGAGGCCAATGGACTTGACCATTCACCTGTCTGAGCCTAGGCCTTACACTCAATCACAGCATGTATACACAAGTGCAGGATCTCTTCCATATATGTCGTAGACATTACGGAAGGAAATGGACTACGGTTAGAGGGACACTACATCGAACTTTACACCAAGAAATCCAGTAAGCAATTCCCAGATGGGAGTAATAGCGAAACGGTCTCTCTCTCACTTTAATCACGCTACTGCCACCATCAATCTCTCATAACCATAGAGGACAGTAGCCGCTCCCTAAAATAGGGATGGACATTAGATGCCGACTTTGACATCAGATCCCAGGCCTCATGTTTCTTACCATTAAAAAAGGAGGAACCCTACTGGTCTAGCATGTTTGTTGAATTCACTGAGGAAAAACAAGAACTGGCTATGCCACTAGCCTTTTGGCTTTGCCTATCCTTGTTTTCGTTTTTCTAAAACTTTGTGGTTGGGAACTTTGCTGAGCCCTCATCAGTCTTAAAAAACACATTGCCTAAAAGCAAAAATATATTTTTGGACTCAGAAAGCTCACACTGCCACAATTGTCCGTGGCCTTTAAGGGAACTATTCATGTACAGATGTGCTCCATGTGAGAGGGCAGACTGTCATCACTTGCAGCGAGGGTAGCCAATGTCTGAAGTGGCCCTATGCTGTATGCTGTAGTGGGTTGAAGACAAGTGTGAATGACATAAAAGCAGACCAATGGATGAAAAGGACTGGTGATACCACCCTATAAGTATCTGATACACATTATTGTAATAAACCTAACAAGAACCACTTAGAGAAAACAGAGCTGGGCCTTATAGCTCTCCTGTGCCATGCAGGCTACTTTCTCCCCCAAAACCACCATGGAACCCCCCACCACTGCTGTTTACAATATTATGCATTCTGAGGTTAGTGTGACACTCTTGTAGTGAGTTCTGTTTTTTCAACCAACATAAAAACACACAAATCCAAACCCCAGCGAGCAAGATAGAGCTGCCTTCAAAAGCCAGGGATGGCACAGAGTATCACCCAAGATGATGAAACGGAGGCTACATTTGGCAGGTTACAGTAGATTATTGCATTCCTAACTTGCCTTGACTTCATGTTACTTCTCTGAAAGAAGTAGGACACAATGATGTCCCGTGTCATGAACTTCGCAACTGTTTCAAGGCATTCCCAGAGCCTCACAGTGCCCAGAATGGATTCATTTGTGAAATGTATCGCATTACTTGGACATAGCTGCCATATACTATTGAAAATGTGCCATAAGGCATTGCAATGTAACGCGTTTGTCATTGTATGATGAACCTTACGCACTGTAAAGAATTACGCATGAAATAAATCTAGTCTGGCAAATGCAGCTGCTTTTCAAAAGCATTTATTGTGCAACAATTGTTGTGCATACGTGAACCGTAAAAGTACGAGTTTATGATATGATAAATACCTAAAAGAAGGTAATTATTTGGCGCCCTTAAAAATTAGTGGTAGCCTGTGTAATCTGGCCCTGGTGCGTTTTTTGCAAGGCAGTACATAGCATGTGTTTAAAAGGGGAACAGAAGGGCCGAGCGCGGCGAGCACACTGGAAAATAACCCGGGAGAAAGGGCAGCAGCTGTAATTGGTCTAAAACTATAAGTTATGTGGGTGAGATACGCCACCCAAGGGACAGCCGGTACCCAGGTGTCTCTTTTCTCCTTTCTGTTGTGGCGTAATGACGCTGGTGTGAAGAATCACTGCTTCAGCGAGGGGCAAGTGGGAGATCAGCCAATAGTGAACTTGCTACCAAAGCACTGCAGGGAAGTGGAACAAAAGGCAGTGTAACCATAACAATAGGCCATTGTAATGGCAAGTCGGGGCGCCCAAGCAGACCAGAAACGCAGGTGTCTTCTCTGGTCATCTGGGTTCGACACAATGGCACAAAAGGGACATCTTGCAAGGGCACAAAAGAAACTGTTTAACGTTAAGTTAATTTAATTTTGTGTCGCTTGTTCCGCGCTCCCGTGCTGTAAGATGCAAGGTGACACAGATATAAATACCTAAACAATTCAGTGACAGAAAGACTGTTTCTAAAGATTAACATAGCTCACGTTTTTAAATAGCTACAGAGATCTAACACTGCAGCAAATAAAAAGAAAGAAATCCTTTCATTTCCTCTTAACTTTGACGGACACAGGTGCATCACAGGACCTGAAGCCTGATACTGGTTGAAAAATCGCAATTCGTGTTTATATCAGTAGAAAAAATCGAATTTTCAAGTTTCTTCGGGGTCGTCCACTCCACAGCTGAGTCCCGTTCACAGAAAGAAAACTCAGCTAACTACGGGGCATATTATCAAGGGGGTTCATCTCTGCTTTTTTGGCTTTAAAAGCCAAGAAAGCGGAGATAAAATTATCTCCCTATTACCTAGCTGTCGCTAACACCAGTTAGCGACAGCTAGTAGGAGATAGCGACCATCTTGGGCCCCGCTTTGCATGTCAGTGATATTTATCACTAATGACATGCAAAGTGGGCGTGCCAAGATGTTAGCGACTGGAAACAGTCACTAACATCGCTATCTCCTATTACCAACTTTTGAAGATATTCGCGCTAAGTGCGAATATCTCCAAAAGCTAACACCTGCCCTGAGCAGTTCTTAGCCATGTTATCCAATGGGAGGTGGATAACATGGCTAAGAGCATTAGCGCGGTAATGCATGAATATCGCTGACTTTTCAGCGATATTCATGCATTTCGGCCGATCTTTATCGCTTAGGAGATAAACCTTGATAATAGCAAGGTTCCTAAGCGATAAAAATCGCCGCAGCTCGGCAATAAAAATATCGCCGCTAAACCAACATAGTGATAATTATCGCTAGTTGTTGGTTACATTTTTTAATAGGGTTTTTTGCAAGTTGCTCATTTCTTCCTAGTATCTCACTGGGGTGGAATATGTGCAACTATTATGCACTATATATGTACGTGATCATTTATAGTATTTCCCGGCATGGTAAGGTTGCTTCAAAGTTGCACAAGAGGTACAAAAGTTCGTAAAGGGGTGCCAGGAGTGAGGAAAGAAGGACCCGGAGGAATGGGCCTGTAACTCGCTGGATGGAGTTATCTTACCTGAGCAAGGGATAGTGGGGCATATTATCTTTTTTTTTTTTTTTAATTTTTAAAACCTTTATTGAAAAAGTGCACACAGCTATTCAGCCTAACATCCCGGAGGCAAGGCAGCACGGTGAGCCAGGAGAGCAATAGTGCAAGAACAATTGACAGTACAATGAAGGTTGTTTTTATAATTTTATGTCATAAAAGGAACAAAGAACAAGGAAAAGAAGAAAACGCCAAGGGCGCTAAAGAGTGGCAATGGAGTAGAAGAAGCCTTTGAGGTGTTGGAAGCGGGGCAGAGGGACAGCGGGCACAGAAGCACGGATACAGGAGAATAGATCAGGATAAAGGGGGGGGGGAAGAAGAAACAGGAGTCAGCAGTATAATGTATCACAGTTGGTGTCACAGGTTATGGCGACAGATGTTCCTCCAAAGAGACAGGTTCCGGGGGCAAGCAAAGATCTCCCCTGTACGCATTCCATGCCCCCCACACTTTCGACCACTTTTTGGGCTTACCCCTGGCAACATAGACCGTCTTTTCCCTAAACATACACCAATCCATGTTGGCTTTCCATTGTACCACCAGGGGAGCCGTCGGAGCCCCCCATTTCTGCGCGATATCGCGTTTGGCCACCATGTTGCCAAGGGTCACCCACTGCGTCTGAGCCACATTGTGATCGGATGGCTCCCAGATGTTGAGGAGACATCTCCTAGCTTCTGCAGTCGCCACCACCCCAGTCACCTCGTCCATAATCCGGTGCACACGTCTCCAGTAGGAGGCTATGACGGGGCATTCCCAAAGAATGTGCAGAAAAGTAGCAGAGGCGCCACAGCCACGGCGACAGAGCCCATCGGTCGAGTAGCCCATATGCACTAGCTGGGGGCCAGTCACGTACACCCTGTGCAAGATCTTGAACTGCACCAGCCGAAGACGAGAGGAAATGGCGACCTCCTTAGGGGAAGACACAGCGCTCTGCCAATCTTCGTCATCGATCTCCAGGCCATCACGCACCCACTGATCCCGCACACCGAGGAGGAGGTCAGTGCGAACATTAATTAGTTTCTTATACGACAGTGAGATGGCACTGTCAGGCATATGGCCATCCAACACCCTGTCCTCCAACGGAGAGCTTTCTGGAATCGCCCCTTCTGCCGGCATAGCAGAGAGCAGCGCGTGCCGCAGCTGGGCATAACGGAAAGACTCCGAGCCGCCCAGCTGATACTCAGCCTGTAGCTGGGAGAAGGTCTTAATCTCGCCCTTTGAGATCATATCGTCCACCCTGGAAATACCTATGAGGTCCCATTTATCAAATCCCTTGGTGTGCCATAGCTTGCCCAAAATATCGGAGTCATACAAAGGGGTGAATTTAGTCAGCCTGCCCTGCCAGCCCTGCGCCTTGGTGACCGTCCGCCAGATGTGGACCGCAGTTCTCGTTGGACCCGACATCCGCCTATCCAGAGACCTCAAGTACAGCGCCCTGTAGTAATTGCCGCCACCCAAAAGCCACTTATCCATTGCGTAGCCGGGGTTGTTTCCCAGACCGTAGAAACCATGATTGATAGCCGCCAATTGGGAGGCCCAGTAATACCTGCGCACATCTGGTAGTGCAATACCCCCGTCGTACCACGGGAGTGTGAGCTTCGTGATAGCGACGCGGGGACGGCCATCCCAGAGCAAGGCGCATTGAAGGCTCTCAATCTCTCGAAAGTAGCGGGCGGGGACCGGATCTTGGGTGTTCTGCAGGGCGTACAGGAACCTGGGCAAAGACATCATCTTAAATAATGCCGCGCGTCCAAGTAGAGAGAGTGGAAGCTTGCGCCAACCCTCCACGTCACGCCGGAGGCGCAGAAGAGGGGGAAGCAAGTTGTGATCGTATCTCACCCTCGCATTACCAGAGATATAAATCCCCAAGTATTTAAAGCCCTGGCTGGCCACCTGGATGTTACAGCCTCTAGGGAGGTGTGGTGTGTCCCCTTTCAGTACGTATAGGGAGGACTTGGCCCAGTTAATAACGAGGCCAGAGTACCTACCAAAAAGTCGAAGTACATCGCATGCCACAATGAGTGACTTGCAAGGGGAGGTGAGGTAGAGCAGAATGTCATCGGCATAGAGAGAGATTCTGTCCTCGAAACCAGGGGCCCAGCTTATGCCATGCAGATCCGGGTGTGTGCGCAACATGGCCGCAAGCGGCTCAAGAGCGAGCGCGAACAAAAGAGGCGACAAGGGGCAACCCTGTCTGGTGCCCCTATGAAGGGCAAAAGATGCCGAGATGCGGCCATTGATGGCAACGTTAGCCAGTGGGTCAGCATAGAGGAGCTTCACCCAATCAATAAACACCGGGCCAAAACCGAGCTTCGTCAACACCGCCCAGAGGTAACTCCATTCGAGAGAGTCAAAAGCCATTGTGGCGTCCAAGGAAGCAAGGACTGCCGGCTCCTTCAGGGTGTGGGCCCTGGCCAGGGCGCCGTGGAGTCTACGCAAGTTAAGGGCAGTGTTGCGATGAGGAATAAAGCCCGACTGGTCCGGGTGCACTAAGTCGCCAATAACCCCAATCAGTCGATTAGCGAGTAGCTTGGCGAGAATCTTAGGCTCAGCATTAAGGAGGGAAATGGGACGATAAGAGCGACACAAGTCTCTCGGCTTCCCATCCTTATGGATGACCACAATGGTGGCCAACCTCTGGTCTAAGGGAAGTAGGCCAGCGTCCCGCGCTTCCAGAAACATGTTACGCAGGTGTGGGGAAACCACATCCGGCCTGATCTTATATAACTCAACCGGGATGCCGTTAGGGCCAGGTGCCTTGCCCGATCGCAATGAGAGGATCGCGAGGGCGATCTCATCAACAGAGATGTCCCTGTCCAAGTCGTCGCGCTCCTCGTCCGAAAGACAGGGAAGATCGACTGTCGAGAGAAGCGCTGTCGAATCGATCTCAGATCGATCCGAAACAGAGGTGTAGACGCTTCGAAAGTAATCAACAAAGGACTCGGCAATGGCACTGGGATCAGAGACGACAACTCCGTCATCCCCCATTATCTCGGGTACGACACGGCTAGCCATCTCTCTCCTGTCCAGCCAGGCCAGCAACTTCCCAGCCTTGTCGCCGACATCATATATCCGACCCTGCTGCTCCTTAGCTAAAGTAAGGGCAGCATTCGTGGCAAGGCCACGGTATTCTGACTGTTTGAGGGAAAGGTCGTGCAGGAGAGCGGGATCGGGTTCTGTCTCCAACTGGGAGTCAAGCTCTATGATCTCCTCCTCGATGCGCACCAAATCGGCATCCCTGACTCTACGGGCCTCCGCTATAAGAGCGAAAGCCTCACCCCTCAAGACAGTCTAAAACGCCTCCCATAGAGTCGCGGCCGAACCAACCGATCCCTCATTCTCAGAAAAATAGAGGTCGATGGCCTTGGCCAAGAGATTGCAAGTATTGGGATTGCGGAAATACCATGGATTAACAGCCACCGGCCGATCCGACAAGACAATGTCAAAATCAAAAGAGACCCACAACGGGGAATGGTCGGAAATGCCCCGTGCCAAAAAACGGGCCTCAGAAACAGCAGGTGCATGTGCAGCCAATGTGAGAACATAGTCTATCCGAGAAAGACTACCATGGGCGCCGGAATGGAAGGAAAAATGACAGAGCGTGGGATGTAAAAGCCGCCAGCTATCCACGAGTCCCATAGTCTCAAGGAAAGATGGCAACCACAATTGGGAGCCCCGGAGGTCTCTAGGCGGATGGCGGTCCAAGGAGCCAGAGCAAACCGAGTTGAAATCACCCCCCATTATCAGCAAACCAGCAGGCAAATTTAAAATGGCGCCACCAAGGTCTTGGAAAGTGCTAGATTGTAAGCCCGGGGAAACCTAAACTGAAAGTAATGTCAGGGCACGCCCCTCCCATCGTCCCGTCACTGCGGCGTATCGCCCCCTCTCATCGATCAGAGTGACGTCGACCTCAAGTGGAAGGGACGTACGAACAAGAACTCCAGCCCCCCGAGATCCCGAGGAGAACCCCGAGTGGGCCACCATTTTGTATCCCTTACGATTGAGTGCTTTGCACGTGTTCCCAACCAGATGCGTCTCCTGAAGGAGAACAACATCGGGCATGTGGCGTTTAAGCAGTTGAATCACGACCCCCCTCTTGATGTGGTCACCCAAACCGTTAACATTCCAACTGAGTACTCGTAGTTTCCAACCCCCCATCATCGTGTCGCCGGCCCCACCCAACCCCGACAAACCTCAACAACAAATGAAACTGAACAGTGTATACAACCCATTGCCTAAGAGATAGAAAGAGAGAAAAGTAAACAAACAAACAAACTTTCCCATCGCCACCCCCCACCCTGCACCCCTGCAGCAGACTAAAAAGCCCCCCCAACCAGCAGTGTGTCTGTCACCCCATAAACTAGTCTACAGAAAGTCCCCAGAGGAGTAAGGAATCTCCACAAACCCCTCCCGCCACCCTCCATGTAAACGACAGGAGAATCATCAAGATCGAAGTAACATTGGTATTAGCTGTCACAGACAGCAGGGACACCAACCGCCATAAACAGCTCAGTAGAAACAAGTCCTAGAGATCGGAACCACCAGTTGCGCCTCCGGAATGTTCGTCGTGTTCTTCCAGGCATTGTGGCAAAGTGTCCAGCCAGTCGCTTGCATTTTCCGGCACATCGAAAAACAGGGCACGGCCCTCGTGCTCAATCCGAAGTTTGGCAGGGAACAGCATCGAATATTTAAAGCCCATGTCTCTCAGGCACCGTTTCACCCCTGCGAAACTCTGACGCTGCCTCTGCACGGCCCTGGTGAAATCCGGATAGAAGTGCACCTCAGAGTTCTGGTATTTGAGCGGTCCATGCCGTCTGGACGCCTGAAGGATCATGTCCCGGTCTCTGAAGTTGAAGAGCCGGGCAATGATGGGTCTAGGCACCATACCCGATTTCGGCGGGCCGCCCGGGACCCGATGGGCCCGCTCCACAGAGAAGAAGTTGCTCAGGCCAGAAGGTGCGAGATGCGTCTGCACCAGGTCTTACACAAAAAGGTCCACTGCCGCCTCCTCCGCTCCCTCCGGAACACCAATATTACGGACATTCTGCCGCCTGGCACGTCCTTCAAAGTCCTCCAAACCGTCAGGTGCACGCCGCGCTCTACAAATGTTTTAAATTAGAAATTAGAAATTAGAAAATTGGTTGTTGGCCAGTCTCAGGGTCCGGACCTCCGTCTGCAGGTCTGAAACGTCGGTAGTTAGGCTGGAGGTCTTGAGATCAAGCGACTTCACTCGGTCGTTAGTCTTTCCCAAGTCAGCCCTGATGAGGTTGAGGTCCACAGCCAGAGTGTCCACCTTGTGAGTCAGGACCTCGTGTTGTTTTTGCATTTCAGACCGAATGCCCGCGATGGCCCCCATAACGTCACTCAGGGTAGGCTCAGAGCCTTCGGGCGAGCTCGCACGATGAAGGTCTTTAGAGGAGGCCACCACCGTGGGTGAGGTCCGTTGCTGAGCATACCGGTCAATTTTGTTCAGCTGCGTTTGAGTCATCCTACGAACACCTCTGTTCGACGTCTTGTCGGGGTCCCCTCTGCCCGCCATGTTAGGTCCAAGGAGGACAAAGGGCTACACCGCCCGAGCAAAGAAACAAACGAACAGAGCAGAAGCACTGTCAATAATCACACCAGGCCGGTAGTAGGCAACTCCGCAGCTCCAAGCACTCCGCCAGCAGGGACCACAAACTACCGCTTCGCATACCAGTCATGCGGAGCGTCGGTGAAGGCAGCAGCCACCCAAGGGACAATGGCGCATCCCTGGCACGGAGTGTAGCTCAACGTAGCTTCGCCTAGGAACCACCAATTTAGAAGCGGAAAGCTGCTCCCGAGTCTGCGACCATCCACCAAGTAAAATCCACTAATGTGGATCAGGATTTCCAACAGGATATTTGCGGAGGGTCGGAGGGTCCGCGGAGCTCCGAGCTTATGCGGCCATCTTGGTTGCCCGCGAAGCTCCTCCGTGAGGGAATATTATCAAGGGGGTTTATCTCCGCTTTTTTGGCTTTAATAGCCAAGAAAGCGGAGATAAAATTATCTCCCTATTACCTAGCTGTGGCTAACACCAGTTAGCGACAGCTAGTAGGAGATAGCAACCATCTTGGGCCCTGCTTTGCATGTCAGTGATATTTATCACTAATGACATGCAAAGTGGGCGTGCCAAGATGTTAGCGACTGGAAACAGTCGCTAACATAGCTATCTCCTATTACCAACTTTTGGAGATATTCGCGCTAAGCGCGAATATCTCCAAAAGCTAACACCTGCCCCTGAGCAGTTCTTAGCCATGTTATCCAATGGTAGGTGGATAACATGGCTAAGAGCATTAGCTCGGTAATGCATGAATATCGCGGACTTTTCAGCGATATTCATGCATTTCGGCCGATTTTTATCGCTTAAGAGATAAACTTGATAATAGCAAGGTTCCTAAGTGATAAAAATCGCCGCAGCTCGGCGATAAAAATATCGCCGCTAAACCAACATAGCGAAAATTATCGCTAGTTGTGGGTAATATGCCCAGTGTATTTATTGTCTGCAGCAAGTAGGGAGGTGAGAACGGTGGATAACGAAATATAATGGATGGGAAGTGGGAAAGAGCAGGAATGAACACAGAAAGAGGGAGGTAGATGCTAGGTGGGTTAAGGCTGACAGTAAAAGTAATATGACACTGAAAAAGTTAGCCATAATGGTACAGGTGTTAAGATATAGGGTGGCAGGTCAAAGACAGCACCTGAGAGGAAAGAGACTGCCTTCCTTCTCTCCTCCAACGCTCCAATGCATTCACGTGTAACGCAACATACATTGCCTAATGTTATGTTATGTTATGTTTTGTTATGTTATGGTGATTTGGAAAGGGCACTATCACCCAGAAGGTATCCTTGCGCTGACATTACATCTGTCATTCGAGAGGCAGGGCTTCTCTTTCCATCAGGCCTCCAGCCTAAAAAAACTCCCTGTTAAAAAAACTGTTTTTCGTTTCTATGCACTGGTACACCTCAATAAATTTGAACGGATGACTCCAGGCTACACAAACACAGGGTCAGGTTAGAAACCAAAGTCAGTCCCAGCAAAAATGTTCAAACCAGCTCCCCACTGCAGGAGGTAACGCCTAGCCTAGGGCCATGGCAGCTTTCATGTTTGAATCATGGCAGACTCTTCAGCTGTAAAAGCAGCCGCCTAGCCTGAAGCCCACAGAGGAAATGCCAGAGCAGCATAATTTCCAGTAGGGCCTTGAACAAAAATCATGTTCAGGGCAATAGCTATGTGTGGTATCTACATTTTGCCTCTAGAAGAATGAAAGAGGTAGAATTGAGATATTCTGTCATCGAAAAAGAAATACTTGCATGTGTGTGGGGTGTGGAGACATTCAAGCCTTATCTTTGGGGGAGGAAATTTTTTCTTAGAACAGATCACCAGCCACTTTATGATATTTTATCTGGTAACAAAATCAAGAAAGCTACTGCTAGGCTTGCTAGACTTTCTACGAAACTCTTGGAATTTGATTTCACAACACAGTATATAGTTGGTGGCAAAAATGTGAAAGCTGACTTTCTATCCAGACTTCCTGTTCAAATTGATAATTCTGGTGTGATAGAAGAGGATTACATTGAGGAATGTATCATTGCTGCCATTGAAGATAATGTGATTTGTAACGATATGGATGAATGGTGCAAAGCCTTGGAAAATGATTTTTTGTTAAAACAAGTCATGTACTGTGTTATTAATGGTTGGCCTAAAGAAAGATCTATTGATCCTGGTCTACAACCCTTTTGCAAAATTGCTAATGAGTTGTCTTTTGAGGGTAAACTGTTTGTCAGGGATGGTAAACTAATTCCACCATCTTGTTTTAGAAGAAACATTTTAGAGACTGCGCATACTGGTCATTTAGGGATGACGGCTACCAAGCGCAGGATTCGTAACGATTTTTGGTGGCCTTCAGTTGATCGTGAGGTGGAAGCTTTGGTTAGTCATTGCACTCAATGTTTATATAGTGACAAACACTTATCTACTTCTTCCGCACCTGTCAAACCCACTATTTCTCCTGACCGAGTTTGGCAAAGAGTGGCTGTTGATTTTTTAGGACCTTTTCATGTACTTCCTAACTGCATGAAGTATTTCATTGTTTTCATTGACCACTTATCAAGGTGGGTAGAAGTTAGGGGTGTGTCTGAACCTAACACTAACTCTGTGATTAGTTTTCTTCAAGATGTGTTCAGTAGAGAAGGTACTCCGGAGGTATTACTCACAGACAATCAAGTACAATTTACTTCACAAACTATGAAAGATTTCTTAAAACAAAATGGGTATACAACATCTACGCACTCCACTGTACTTCCCTCAAGCCAACGGCAAAGTAGATAGATTTAACAGAGTGTTGGTGGAATGCATCCAGAATGCATTAAAAGCTAAGGTAGACTGTGAGTCTGCTATAAGGGATGTTGTGTGGGCATATAGAACCACACCTCATTCTATTTCAGGATGTGTTCCTTTTGAACTTATGCGAGGCAGGAAGGTTGTCGCTACTCTTAATCCTTTTTGGAAAGAAGATTCTTTGGATAGTGTTTGTGATGTAGCTAAATAATCTGTCAAAGCAAAAAATCTTAGTGATGCTGCTAGTAGACGTAGATGTCAAAAAAAGTGTTTCCTTTGCAAAGAAACAAAGAACAATTCATTTCACTATTGGTTATAAGGTTTGTGTCAAAGATCCTTTGCTTTTGCAAAAAGGGAAATCTAAATTCAGAGAACCAGATAGCATTGCTGGTATTAGAGGTAATGCTGTTAAATTGGACAATGGCCAATGGTGGAACATGGGTCGCATTGCAAAATTCAAAATGTGTAACGTTGCTAATGACAAGAGTTTGCAAAATGTTGATGATTCTAATGATAAAAGTTTATTGGATTTAAGTAATGTTAGAAAAAGTATTAGAGTATAGAAAACTCCCAGTAAGTATATTCAATAATACGTTTTATTCTTTATTTATTAAAAAGAGGGAGATATGTGGTATCTGCACTATATGTGTTAGTGCTCCTCTTTTACAGAATATGGTTATATTGGAATGTTCTATTGTAGTGGCCCATGTATTCTGTGTATTACTTGTTAAGAGAATGTTTGCTTATGATTAGTGAAGGCTCCTGTGGCAGTTGTACCTGCTAACCTGAGCCCTCAAGACGGCTTTACTTATTCTCCTTGTAAATGAATAAATCTTCTATTCAACTGAAGACTACTGGCTCCTGTCTTCGCTGTCAGTCTGACCACGAGCAAGTACATTTCACTATGTTTATCGTCATCTAACAACATTTTGTTTAAAATAAACAAAGAGTGGTTGGCAAGGAGTGTCAATGATTAACTTTGTGAAGATAAAAGCGGCAATATTTACAAGGTTAAAATATGCTTAATTAATTCAGTGAAGATTGCAAACCTTTCCCAGTCTTTCAGATAATGGAAGATCAATGGAAGATTAATCATGCAATGTTATGTTATGTTATGTATATTTTTAGAGCTCACAATGACCTGTGAGGGTATGCCAGTGCTTTGTAGGTTGGGGAAGCTAGCCTTAAGGAGACTTACTTAAAGGCCCTAGTCTTCAGCTTCTTGTGCACTTCAAGAAGAGATGAGGAGGCTCTAATGTGGTGTGGGAGGTCGTTCCATGCCTTAGGAGTGATGAAGGAGAAGGCTCAATCTTCTTCTCTGCTTTTATTTATGTGTTGGACATGTGCTAGTGGGATTCCAGTTGAGAAGAGTTGTCTGGAGCATTGGTGGGTCTGCAAACAGCTGTTCAGTTAGGCTTGGCCTGTGTTGTGTAGTGCTTTGTATGTATGGGTGAGAAGCTTGAACTCTGCACCGTTATGTAGCATGAGCCAGTCGAGATCCCTTGGGTATTGTGTGACACGAGACTGGGGTGAGAGGTTGAGGACCAGTCTGACTGCTCCATGCTTAATGATCTGCAGTCTTTTTGTGAGCTATTTGGTGATTCCTGCATAGAGGGCATTCCTGTAACCCAGTCTCCTGGTGATGAGGACTTGGGTTACAGTCTTCCTGGTGTTGTTTGGTAGACACTTTTAGATCTTTCTCAGGATCCTCAGAGCGTCGAAGCAGGACGTGGTGAAGGCATTGGCCTGCTGGGCATGTCCAGTTTGCTTTTGATATCGATTTAGAGGTTTCTTGCTTGTAGGCTGAGGGTGGGAGAGAGTGTATGCTGTCTGTAGGCTCCCAGGTGGTGTCCCACAGGGAGGTATCTTTTCTGAAGATCACCACTTCAGTAATGTCTATGTTCAGCTTCAGTAATTGGACTTCATCCAGGAACCACTTCAGTCATGCAGGAGTTTAAGTAATTCCTTGTGCTGTGTGTTTTTACTGAGGGGGACAATAGCCACTATGTGCCATCCGCATAAGTGAGTATGTCAATGTCATGTGCTTGAATATCAACTACCTTAGGATATTGAACAGAGTCTGTCAGAGTGAGGAACCTTGCAGGACTCTGCAAATAAGTCCCTGGGCTTTTTGACTGTTTAGGTTCCAGTGGTAAAAAAGATGCATATCTGTTGGAAGGAGGGTCCTTGGAGGTCAGCATTAAGAAGGTGTCTGATTAGGATGGGATGAGATACTGTGTTGAAGGTGGCTGACAGTTCAAGTAGGATGTGGGCTGTCATTTCTTCTCTGTCGAGGATTATAGGGAGGCCATCTGTTGCTGCGCTGAATACTGTCTCTGTCCTGTAGTTTTGTCTGAATCCTGATTGCGTGGCATTGAGAAGTTAGTGGTTGGCGATACGGTTAGGCATCTGTTGATGTTTTTTTCTAGGACATTGGCAGGGTATGATAGAAGAGAGTTTGGATGGTAGTACGCAAGCTTGCCTTGGTCTGCTGCTAGGAATCTGGCAATCACGTTTTGAACAGATTCCTAAGACTCTACAAATCATATTTGAGAGGATAATCAATCATAAGTCCATATTCAAGAGCATATAGCAAATAAAAATTGCAAAAGAAGAAAAAAAATAACAAATGATCCTGACTCTTAAGTCAAAGGCTGCCTGCATACCAACCTAGTGGTAACTCAGAGACACTGAGTGTAGACATCTGCTTGCTTACCATGATACGATTAAACTCTTCATATACGTTGCAGTCCCTGGTAAATACTTGCAGTTGAATTGAGCTATAACAGTTACTTTCTTGACAGAAGTGGACAATGGAAAAAATCTGTTTCTGTATTTTCTCATGAACCACTTTTTACATATGAACGTGGTGTTTGTTGAAAGAGTTAAAGGCAGTTGAATTTATTCGTTTTAATCCTCTTGAGGCAAACACGATGTGAGGTATTTGAATAAATTATTGGATGTTTTATACCAAATGGAAATATTCTACCAAGTCATTCTCCATAAGGGTAAATCCACTAGAGTCGCTAGTAATGCTTGAAACATATCACAGATATTCCATGGCCAAGCAAACAGCCAGAGGGCCTAATTTACAAAAAAACTGGCGCAGCGCCACAAGCCATTTTGCTGCACTGGGTGGTGTCATTTTAAAAGCAAAAGGATGCGTCATATTAACAACAATATGACACACCTGTGTGCTTTTCCCTGCACTGGCACACAATTGGCTGCCATGCGCCAGTGTAGGCACCCTTGCGTCATGTTGCAAGGGTGTCTGCGTTGCGAGGATGATTGTTTTTGTGCAGGAAATGACCCTGCTTCCCGCGCTCTTTGAAAAAACACGTTGAAGTGTGTTTTCTGGCCCTTGTCCTAGTTCTGGCGAAACACATTTTTACACACTGTTGGCTAGCTGTGCAGTCCCCAACTCCATCAGCATGAAGACTTTTGCTTCAGGGTTCGGCTGAAGGTGAATTCACTGCAATGCATAGGGAGGAGACCCAGTGGACTCTAGAAATATACAATTTCTATGCAATTGGATGCTCTGCTTTTCAGGTTCCGAGGATTAGAGGATGCCAACCTAGCAATTCCCCCCTCTCCTAACTGCACCCCTTCAACAGTACATGCAGCCCACTACTCTCACCTTCTTTATAAGCACAGCGCAACCATACCTCTATTCACTGATGCGCCTGGTGATTCTCTTCAGAACTCGCTATCCACCTATCCATATTCATGTCTATTGTTTAAAAGGAAACTATTCATTATTGTGGACTACACATGCTATCTTCAGTGTATAACTGACCCCCTCAGCCAATTTTTGTGACTAGCTGTATTGAGTCTGGGACAACAGCCGCTTACCCACCAAGCTATAAGCTTAGTAGAAGTAGACAGCCCTTCTTCCAGCTGTTTCCATGTGCCCACCCCTCCTGAACCCCCTATCTCCTCTGATTTCGTACAAATGGAAATTTTCAGTGTATACAATGCACAAGTGTTGAGATGTCACATTGCTTGGTGATTGTTTGCACCTCTCTGTGTTGTAAAACAAAGAACAATAAAAAATTTAAACAAATATAGTATATAGTTCCTTCCAAGTTCAGGCAAAAGTCAGAGGCAACATTATGTGGTGAGGCTATTCTGCAAAAAAATAGATTGTAGCCAATTACTTGTATTATCTTACTTGGTTTGGGCTTTGGGAATGCAAAGTGAAGATTTCACATTTGATATTAATAATGATGCGCTATAGAGGATTCACCTATGGGATTCTGAGGACCTAGGTATGCGTCCCGTGTATTAGTTGATTGGCCTACGGCGCACTGGACTGCTCTTACTTAGTATGTCAACATAGAGCATTGAGGTCCACTGGTTAATATGTGTGTTTGATATGGGTTGCAAGGTGGACAGAATATTAACTTGCCTCTAAGGTTTGCTTTGGGAGGCTGCATCACATTTATCTCAGGAGTCAGTATCTTTTTTTTGGTTATTAAATGAATTTGATTATTGAAATAGTTGGACCTTGTGAGAAATTGGGTTGTTGGTTCAATGGGGGTATGGGGGTGTTAACCCTGCTCAAGCAACAGCCACAATGAATGTCAGGGAGTGCCACTAAAGTCATTATATTAACCTTTGCTTAATCCTCTGGTACCTCGGCACAAAAGCAGTCAGGCTTAACTTAGAGACAATGTGTAAAGTATTTATGCAGTACACAAACAGCAATAAAGTGAAAACACAACTGAAGAAAAATTCCACACCAATTCAGAAAAATAAGAGTAACATAAATACATTATTTGATATCAAAATAACATAAATCCATTCAATAGAACCAGAGATATTCAATTTCAAAGATTTAAGGTAATTAGAGTGCCTAAAAGTAAAAAGCACCACTAATGGCTATTTGGTCGTGCAAGACTGGTGCAAGATACAGATTCAGGCTAACGATGGCGTAGCGTAGGCAGGATAGAAAGACCAGGTTATTCCAGCTGAAAAAGTTACCTTCAAAAGTCCAACACAAAGAGTTATGTTCGCGGTGGAGGGGTCTGCTAGGATCAGGGAGAGATTCACGGTTGGTCATCGCTGTAGAGCGAAGAGCAACCTGAGAGTCAGGGACAGACAGCAATTTATCACAAAGGTCCTGGATGGTCATTGCTGGAGATTCATGCTGGAGGTCATCGCAGGCTGTAGATGCTTTATTGCAAAGTGCCGACCTTGCGTTGCTGGGCATCGCTGGTGGTCCTAGTGACGCGAAGAGTCAGGTTCACTGGAGATTTGCATTGGTAGGTGGCATATTCTTGGCTCAATAACTCCTGTTCATGGACTAGAAGAGTCTCAAAACTTCAGGATTGCAGGTCCAGGCAGCAGCTGGGCAGATAAAGGGGGGCTTCTGGTGCTTGTTATGTCCCTGTAGCTCATAACAGGATGTTAGACAGCTGACTCTTGAAGTTAATGTAGCCATGGATGAAGGGTGCAGATCCAATCTTCCTTCTCATCAAGCAAGGCAGGCCTCAAGCAGCAGTGCAACAGGGTGTCCTTCTTCTGTACTATCCACAGGGCCAGGTTTGTACTGAAGAGTGGGTCTGAGGATCCCATATTTAGGTTGAGCCTAGACAGCGCTTGTGCTGTTAGGTGATCTGTTGTCTGTACTTTGTGGAGTCTGACTCCTCCCATGCTTTGGATTGGCTTTCATGTGTGTCATTTAAAAATCGTAGCCTACAAATGGCTAATGGTGTGTGCATGTCAAAAGTTTCTCAAAAGTTTACTCCTATGGAGTATTGCCATGGGTACAAGCAGCAACGGGCATGCAGTCCCTTCGTGCAGTGCTGACCTGGGAGCGCAGCCGATGAGTGCTTGTCATACCTCTCGCTCTCTGCTAGTTTCTCTTCCTATGACTCTGTGCTGCCATGGTGACAGCCACTGCTTTCCCAAAGTCCCAACATGCTTCTCGGCCCACCCATACCTCCAGTATCCCGGGGTGAATCCAATTTCAAACCCGGTTGTGACTCTAAAGTTTTTGATCGTAGCTTCCAATGGTTTTAGTTTTCTGAGTGACTGATGGATCTTTCCACCAATCATGGCTCTTAATATTTACCACTCGCTGTTAGTTTGCTAGAATGGACAATCAGCTGGTAGAATACAGAGAGCATTCAATAGGCTTTGTCCGTGGGCGGCTCAGAAGGGAAGTGTGACCGGTGGCTTTCGGTTTGTTTTCGGGCAGTGCCCAGGTCCAGCTCCAGCTACAACCACGGTGAGTGAGATGGAATGAGCAGTGTGAAGAGGCTGAGTGAGCACCCCTTAGTGTGGGTTGGAGCAGAGGCAACGTCCAAAAGTGGCTTAAGGTACTAGAGTGAAGGAACAGAGTGAGCACAACGCAGTGTGGGTTGGAGGCAGTGAGTTAAGGGGAGTATCGTGTTTTGGGAACCAGCGATTTCAGTGTACCTGGTCAGCAACTTCATGTATGGGACTGGGGGCAGGAAATAGGAAGGATTAGAGGAAAAAAGCTTCACTGTAGCAAGTGAGACGAAACCTCACAGGAGATGTGGCATGGAAAGCAAGAGAGAGGTAGGTGAAATGGGACACTATTCAGGGCATATTATCGTGGATATTCCCACAAAGCACATCCGCCAAAGGAGATCCTGAAAGTCTGTCATGGCTTAACTGTACATTAGCCGGTGAAGGACAATTGGGTGACCAAATGCAGTGTGAGTTAAGTGGAATATGGAAACTTCTTGGAGCGGAAAAATGTATCCTTTTTAATTTTTGATTTGGAAGTAACTTAATCGACTCATCCCTGCAAAGTTTTCTTGTTGTAGAAGTGTGACATTTTTGCAATGTGCCAGTGTCTCATATATGACCATTTGAGTAGCGCTGTATTGCAAATGAAGCACTGTGGCCAACCCCCTTCAGAAGAAGATCTTTGTGAGTTACAGTTCACTCTAATTTACTTTGGAGAAATGCGGCGAGTGCCTAAGTAGCTGACTTTGTAATCTGGGGACCTTGCGCCTGAAATTGTAATTATGTGTGAAGTGTAAAGCAATAGTAAAATGTAATATCCTTTGTGTCATTCTAACGTGAATATTCAATAGGAGCACAATCTTATCTCTGAAACCTTCCTCCCCCAATAAATGTATACCACTCCCTTACTCCCCATCAAGGTTCACACTATAAAACTACTAAAACATTCATTGTACTCAACGTTTTCTCAGTAAACTGATAGTGACAAAAATAAAAACTCTACCTTTCTGATCTCCTGCCTTGAGGACATTGTTCAGACGTGTATTGTGCTGCACACCAACTAAAAAGAAATAAAAGAGGCATCTACACAAGGGAATGTCAGTGGTAAACGCTGTTCCATCCACAACAGTATTCTTGACCACATAACACCATTTTATGGTTATTGGGCATAAACGTTAGTTAAGTAGTTAATGTTTCACTTCCGAGAATTTTTAGAATGGCAAAAGCACCTCTTTCAAAATCAACGTTTCTGATGAGAAATTGGGAGAGGCCTTGTAGAAATTAGGAACCGGTGTCACACGCATACTTTTTCTGTGTCTCAAATTGCTGTCTCAGTGGAAATAAAAGGTAACGGACAGTATTAGTCAATCAGGAAGCATCAGTTCTTAAAATTCCTGACTTTGTGGTTCTGCAAAAAACAAGTGACTGGTTGTGTAATCTCATCCAAGGTTACTTAACTGGATAGGTTACACATCACGTGTGCACGCGCATATGGTTTGAAGTGTACCACAACTAAATAAAAGAACGAAGGACTAAGAAAATGCGTTCTGTTTAGCTACTTTGCTTATTGTGTGTACACTTTTGTTTTCTTTAATAAGTGCTCATTACTTTTTAATATGCCTGTGGAGCGACCAGTTCTTCTTTTAAAAGGAAATAGAGATCACATCTATGACACTCAGAATAGGTCTGCACTGCTCTACGATTTTACCGTACAAAATATTCAGGAAGTCACAACTGAAAATTCATTTTACTGACCGCAGTATTTTAAGCACAAAGTCTCAACTTACAGTCAAGAACATCTAAGTTGGCAAACTAGTTTGATTGAATCGAATACATGATAAGCCAATGACAGAAAACAACTAATGCTAAAGAGCCAGACATACAAGCATTGACAGAGCCAATAGGTGTGGCTTTCACACACTACACCACGCACACACACGGATATACAGCGCTACCTACATTCATGAGGGACCCTATTACTCGTGTGGTACACAGGCACACCCCTTGTGCAACACATATGCAGATGCATTGCGGGACAGTACTAGGTCTCACCATGTATTCACATAGGCACACTGCTTACTCTTCACTTACGTAGACACACTGGTCATCATGTACTCATTCAGTACTGCACAGGTACATTGACTCACCGGAACACAACTCTCATCCAGAGTCCACACAGGGACATCACTCATTCCTGTTCTTACACAGGCTGGACCGGCCCTAAATCGCATTGATCAGTACAGTGCCCTGGGTGCAAAGAAAATGCAATGTTTTTTGTGGTGGTGGGGAACGGGTCGTTGTGGTGTGCTGGCAGGAGGCGTGAGAATGATGGGTGCAGGGCAGGGGGGTGATGAGTGCTAACGATTATGCTGAGGCACATTAAGGGCTGATTACTCAGGGGCATATTATCAAGACAATTATCGCCGTTTTAGCGGCCGTTTTTATGCCCCATACCCACGTTGTGACTTTGAAAGTCGCACAAAGACCCAATTAAAGCAGGTCTCTAATGTCAGGTAAATTTCTGACTTAGCCATATTGCCCTATGGGAGGTGTATTGCCAGCCAAAATCCACCATGGGTTATTAGCAAGGAATTCCCTATCGCTGACATTTTATCGCTGGATTACCAGCGATATTCCAGCATTTCGCTGCCATCGCTGGAATTTTTATTGCTTTGGAGATAGCCATTGATAATAACACGCTATCTCAGCGATAAAATCCAGGGATAGCCGGCGATAACTTTAGTCACGGTACTCACGCTTAGCGATATTTATCGCTGTCAGTTGCTAATATGTCCCTCAGTCTTTAACGGGACCCGATTGAGACCAAGTGGGATGGATGAGCTTCTGTTTGCATGACATTAAGTAAGGCAGTTCCCTGCTGCATCACTCTGAATATTTGGTGTCCCTGGCCTGGGCCCAGCTCCCCGATGCCCAAGGTCGGCACTGTACACTGGCATACTACACACATATTCTGCTCTCCCTCCACTCACATGGGCATACCCTGCACTCACACATGCGGCTAGCTCACTGTACTCTCACACAGGCACACCTTACTTTACCAACATAGAGTCAGCCCTCCTGCTCAACACACACAGGCCCACTGATCGCTCTGCCCTCTGGATGTGGCATAATGCCCAGAACTCTTTACTTTGGAACTGGTGAACCAGGGTCAAGTCTTGGGCCGGCTCAGCTCGGTGATTCTGGGCAAATCACTTAATCTACCCAACATTTAAAACATGCAAAAAATGAATGTGGCATTGCCTAAAGTAACTGGAGCTCATGTAAAATACTCCAATACCTTTAGGTTGTGTTTGAGCTATATAAAACTGCAGAAAACAAATACAGACAATCCCTTCATCCTGCACTCAGACACATTACTGACCTTAGACTCACTCAGGCACATTGCTTATCCTCATTCACAAGAGCAGACTGCTCACCCTAAATCACGTACACACACGCTCATCCTCCACTCATAGGGACACTCTCTTTATGATGCACTCAGATGGACAGTCCACTCACAATACCCACTAAAACCCTGCAATCAGGTATATACCACACTTTGCACCCACACAGGCAAATTGTTCATCTACAATAGCACTGGTTCGCTAAAAAATCTACATACACACATATAAACGGCTTCCTCTACATTCACACATGCACACCAATTTTCTTGCATTCATTTATACACACCGCTTATCCTGCAGTCACCCAGACATTCCCTCTCTCTAAAGTCATCCAGACACCCCTCTCTCCCAGGACTGATGTAGACACTCATTTCAGTCTGCATTAAATATTCACTGCTTGCCCGGCACTCAATAGACACCGCTCTTCCAACGCTCACAATACACCTCCCCATCCCTGTACTCACAATGCATACCACTCTCTTTGCAATAGCATTACACAGTGCTCACCTGGCAGTCATAAGAATCATCACTTTTTTTGCATTCACAATTCAAGCTATTCTCCCTGCATTCATAATACACACCACTTACCCTGCACACACAATACATGCCACTTACTGTGCACTCAAATTAAACATCACTCACCTTGCACTCACAATACACACCACTCTCCTTGCATGCACAATACACACTACTGTCTTTGCACTCACAACACAAACCTCTACCCTGCACTCACGCAAAGGCATTCCACTCGCTGTAATCTTACAATGCACACTATTCACTCTGCAACACTTACAATAATCACTGTTCTCCTCACACTTGCACTCACACCCGCTCACCTAAGAAGTAACTGGGATTTAAATAGTGAGGCAAACAGTTGGTGTGTCCCTGGTAGTTGCCGAGCACCGCAATGCAAGCTCTCTAGCCTAAATCAGTGCCTAATTTGAGCCAGTGGTTTCTGGTGCTCGGCACCATAACTTAATTGCCAACACTGGTGCTTGTGACAATCTGGCTAATTTAAAGAAGACCACAACAACGGTTAACTATTAATTCAATATACATAAAAAATTACTATTACCTGCCTCCCAAGCCAATCCTATAGCTCTTGGGTTCTGGAATAGTCTGAATTGTCACACTTGTAGGAGTGTGACAGTTTGCAGCTGGGTTTTTACTGTCATTGGCAGCATGGCAGGGTCAATTAGTGGTGCAAGCTACAGTGGCCTCCTGATGAGAAACCTGACAATTCTTTTTTTACAATAAAGCTCTGGTCTAAATCATGTAATGGTTAATCAAAAGATGAGAGGTGGGTGCTGCTTCAGAGACTTGGAATCTGTTCCACCAGTGCCAGTAAAGCCGAATCAGCAATAGAACCATGCTGTAGTTTGCTGAATTTCGTTAGTGTCAGTGGGCATTCCACCTTCTTTAATATCAGATCTGTCTGGCATTCCACCCAGTCTCTGGTGGAATCCTCTCATTCGCTGAGCTGCAGCCTGTAGCCTTGCTAATGGTGCATCAATGTAGGCAGCAATTGGCAGAGCCTGCACAGCCAGCCTGGGGTGGCTGGCAGGGATTTCACACGTAAATGGACCCATTACCCAATTGGCTATCACAGGTTCAAGTGACCAATGTAGAGTCTGCTCATTGTTAAAATCAATTTATAAAGCGCTCGTACGCCCGTGGGCTTCATGGCGCTATAGGAAGTGTGAAGAATCCGTACAACATAACACTAAGCTAACAATGGCTGATGGTAGGCTTGAGAGAACAACCAGGTTTTTAGTCCCTTACGAAAGGTGAGTAAATCCTTACTCTGCCTAATCGGTAAGGGGATGGAGTTCCAAAGTGAGGCTGCTAGATGGCGAAAGCAGCAGCCACCCTGTCGCTTCCTTTTAAAGCGAGGCACCTCCAATAGGGATTTTTGAGCAGAGCGCAGGCTTCTAGTGGGGGTATATTTAGAAACCAAACTGCGAATAAAGGCAGGGCCTTTATCTTGTGTGACCTTGAAGGTGATACAGCCAGCTTTAAATGCTATGCGCTGGGAAATCGGAAGCCAGTGTAGCTTTTCTAGTCCTGGTTTAATAGAAGACCATTTTGGCTGTTGTAAAATGAGTCTGGCCGCCTGATTCTGGACTAGTGGAAGTCTCTTCGACAGGCCCACTGGAAGCCCCAGGTAGACGCTGTTGGAATAGTCCAGGCGGGACATGACCAAGGCAATAGTAACCTGGATTAAGGCAGACTGGGTGAGTAAGTGAGCAATTTTTTTTATTTTCCTCATTTGGAAAAAGCTTGCGGAGACCACGGCACCCACCTGGGTTTTTAAGGACAGGTCCGTGTGGAGCGTGATACCTAGGCTCTTTACAGCAGTGGACCTAACAGGGGGGATGCCCAGGTCTGCTGGCCAGTAGTTGACACTCCAGCTGGATAAACTGTTCCCGGGCAAAAGTAGTTCTGTTTTGCCCGGGTTAAGTTTTAGATGGTTTTCGTTCATCCAGCATTGGATGTGTCTCATGGTGTTCTGAAATTCGGACACAGCATCAGGGATGTTCAGTTGGAATAATAGCTGTAAATCGTCCGCATAATTGAATACCGTGACTTTAAATTTCTTAAGGGAATGAAGAAGCGGGCGGAGATAAAGATTAAATAATAAGGGGGATAATGACGACCCCTGCGGGACTCCACAGGTGGAAGTATGCCTAGTGCCTATAAAGCTGCCTAGTTGAATTGCCTGAGTCCGGCCCTCGATAAAGGAAGTGATCCAGCTCAACGCTGGTCCTCTCAGGCCAGCCTGTTCGACACGGTTGAGCAAGATGTCATAGTCAACCGTGTTGAACGTAGCCGAGAGGTCAAGCAGCACCAGGGCTTGGTGTGTATCGACATCCGCATTGGCTCTAAGGTTGTCTTGAAGCGCCAGGATCACCGCCTCTGTTGAGTGACCTGGGCGGAACCCCGCTTGATTAGGCTCCAAGTAGTTGGTGGTCTCGATGAAATTAGAGACACTCTTAGAGACATGAGCCTCCAGCACCTTTGAGAGGTAGGGCAGCAGGGAGATAGGTCGATAATTTGTAAGATCCAAGGGATCCTTCCCTTGTTTTTTTACCAAAGGTATAAGGAGGGCTTTTTTAAAATCTGTGGGGACTCTGCCTTGTCTGAGGGATTCATTGAGAATAGGCAGGAGTGCATGTGGGAGAGATAGGCCTAATTCTCTAAAGATGGAAGGGGGGCAAATATCATTAGGTGACCCTGATTTGATCCGTTGAAGATGTTCCGACAATTGTTTGGGGTCAATCGGGGGGATGTGGTCTAAGATCTCTGGATTCATGTATGCGTCCTCAGTGGTGTTGCTGGCAGGGTGTAGTGGTATACTTTGTTTAATTGTAATGATTTTATTAATGAAATAGTTATTCAAATCATCACATAAAGCTTGAGAATGTGCGATAGGTAGTGACGTACGCTCATCGTTACAGAGGTCGTTCACTATTCTAAAGATGTCTTTAGTTTGATTCTGGGATTTCAGAATTATGCCTGAAAAATAATCGGTCTTCCTCTTAAGAATGGTGTTTTGGTAGAGACGTCGGCTCAGGCAGTAGACCTCTTTATCTTGTGGAAGATAATTTCTGCGCCAAATTCTCTCTTTTTGCCTGACCTCTAGTTTAAGATGTTTGAGGTTCGCAGAGAACCATTTATGAGCCTCTTTGTCGCGTGAGCGGGAGAATTTTACACTAGGGGCATGAATATTGGCAGCACTTTGGATCCACAGGAAGAGCGCTTCATAGATATCATCTACGTCTCCCATGTTGTCGAATGGTGGCAAAGTAGAGGCCAAGGTGTCCAGAAAAGCAGGAAGATCTATCGCCCCCCATTTGCGAGTTTCCCCTCCAGGCTGTGGAGGAGTCTGATGTTGTCTCGTTACTTGAAGGGAAAAGTAAACAAAACGGTGATCAGACCAGATACAGGGCTGAATCAAGATAGACGATAGTGGGAGATTATGCGACCATAGTTGGTCAAGATGATGGCCTTTCTCATGAGTGGAAGACTGTGTGAATTGGATCATATTGATGTCGGTGAGTAAATCAAACAATTCTCTAGCTTGGGTGTCAGTGTCCAAGTTGTCAAACCACAGATTAAAATCTCCAATAAGGAGGGTATGAGGGTATTTCATGGTGATAGATGCTAATTGTTCGGCGAGTCCTGAAGGAAAGGCGGGCATAGATTGTGGGGGACGATAAAGTAAAACCAGGACTATGGCGCCTTTCTCAGTATCAGTTTTTATGACTAGATTTTCAGTACCAGGTAGCAGCAGGGACGGGCGACTGATGAAGTTATGTCTTTTATTAATAATGGCCGCCACTCCCCCTCCAGCTTTACCTGGGGCGCGATTTACTGCCAGTATATAGTAGTCTGATGGGAGTGAGGCCAGTATGTCAGGCTGCGAATTCTCAGTGAGCCAGGTCTCCGTGAGTAGTAATAGGTCGGGTTTCTGTGAAGTAAGTAGCAGAAATATGTCCAATTGATGCTTCACCAAAGATCTGGTGTTAAGGTAAATGCAGTCCAACTTGAGCAGAGGTAGATTGGAGCTAATGGGGAGTTTAATAGGTGCCATACTGCGTTTGTAAATCGGTCCAGGAGGTAAAATGACCTGAGAAATGCCTAGATCGCTCAGGCGTTTAAGCGTGTAGCAGGGGAGTGAGGGGCAAAGGGGCGCTGGAGGTCTAAGGTGTAAGAGTTCCTGGGCGGTGTATGTGAAGATGGGTAAACGGGCAGAGTGACATGGCCCTGGTCCCGTGCGGTCACGGACGGGCACAGACGGGCTTACCTTAGGCGCACCTTCGGCGCGCCACCGTCGCGCCCGCTGCGCCCGTCCGCTGCGCTCCCGGAGGCACATTGCCTCTTATGCTCTCCCTCGGGAAGCACTAGAACGCTGACTGCGTCCAGGCTCCCGGGAGACACCCACCCAAGATGGCGCCTCGCACTCCCCTCTCCAGACCCTGATGGCCGGGGAGAGTGTGCCACGAGAGGCAACAAGAAGCGGACCTGCACAACTAAAAAACGTTAGTCACACAGAATAACGCAATTTAAAATGTGCACATGCAATTTTTACACATTTTACAAAACGTATTAAAAACAAATTAAATTAGTGTCTGATCAGTGCAAGGTAACAGTGAGCTCTCCGCTCGTGTCAGGCTTTCAAATGCTACGCAGACGGACTCAGCAAGCAAAGCAGGGTGCTGCCACCAACCCTTAGCTTCGCCGCGAGCCACGTCGTCTTGGCCCTCTTATGTTCTCCCTCGGGAAGCACTAGAACGCTGACTGCGTCCAGGCTCCCGGGAGACACCCACCCAAGATGGCGCCTCGCACTCCCCTCTCCAGACCCTGATGGCCGGGGAGAGTGTGCCACGAGAGGCAACAAGAAGCGGACCTGCACAACTAAAAAACGATAGTCACACAGAATAACGCAATTTAAAATGCGCACATGCAATTTTTACACATTTTTACAAAACGTATTAAAAACGAATTAAATTAGTGTCTGATCAGTGCAAGGTAACAGTGAGCTCTCCGCTCGTGTCAGGCTTTCAAATGCTACGCAGACGGACTCAGCAAGCAAAGCAGGGTGCTGCCACCAACCCTTAGCTTCACCGCGAGCCACGTAGTCTTGGCCCTCTTATGCTCTCCCTCGGGAAGCACTAGAACGCTGACTGCGTCCAGGCTCCCGGGAGACACCCACCCAAGATGGCGCCTCGCACTCCCCTCTCCAGACCCTGATGGCCGGGGAGAGTGTGCCACGAGAGGCAACAAGAAGCGGACCTGCACAACTAAAAAACGTTAGTCACACAGAATAACGCAATTTAAAATGCGCACATGCAATTTTTACACATTTTTACAAAACGTATTAAAAACGAATTAAATTAGTGTCTGATCAGTGCAAGGTAACAGTGAGCTCTCCGCTCGTGTCAGGCTTTCAAATGCTACGCAGACGGACTCAGCAAGCAAAGCAGGGTGCTGCCACCAACCCTTAGCTTCGCTCTTCTTCATTCTTGTAAGTATTCATTCCTTTACCATGGGTTTTGTTTTGGCCCATGTTAGGGGCAGTAGGTATGATAAATATTTGTAATTGTATTTGTAAATTGAATTTATATAGCGCTTACTACCCCTGACGAGGCATTGAAGCGCTTTTCGTCAAATAGCACGCTACTTTCGAACCCAAAAAGGATTAGTGGTGAATTAGTATAGGGAAATATGAAATTAATTTGAGCAGTGGACATGTGAGTCTGTTATTTGAGTTGAAAAGAATAGTGGAGGGATAGAAGAGAGAGGGGTTTGCATTTATATAGTGCTTGGTACACCTGATGAGGCATCAAAGCACGTTTCGATGAGTAGCATTCTAATCTGGAACCCAAACAGGATTAGTGGTGAATTAGAATAGGGAAATGGGAAATTAATTTGAGCGGTGGACATGTGAGTGTGTTGGATTGAAAAGGATAGTGGAGGGATAGAGGAGGGGCGTTCTAGAAAGTGTTTATTTGGAGATCATAGCAGCAGGAGGAGTTTTGGGATGAGTGGGGGAGGAGAGTTAGAGGGAAGGGTTTAGAAAGGCTTGTTTGGGAGATCTGAATAGTCAAAGAGTTGTAAAATAGTGCAAGGGAGGGGTAGAAGAGGGAAGTGTCTAGAAAGGGTTATTTTGGGGATCATAGTAAGGGTACGCATGTCTAAGGAGTTTAGAGTCCTCATTTGTGGATTGGGAGCCAATGAAGCTCTTTGAGGTGCAGGGTGGGAGGTTGAGGGTGAGACTGGCTGCTCAATTTTTTTGTAGTCTGGTGTCCTCTGGCTAGTTTAGTGTTGATTCTGGCACAGACTACATTGCTGTAGTCCAGTTTGCTCGTGATGGGGGCTTGTGTGACAGTTCTGTCAGTTTTGGTGAGGCGCCATTTAATGATCACCTGAAGCAGCTTGAGTGTGTGGAAGCCGGAGGCTGTGTTCACTTGGCCGGTCATAGTGAGTTTATTGGTGATTACTATTCTAAGGTTCTTTGCATGGGAGGGGTGTGGGTCTGAGTTTAGCAGGCCACCAGGTGGCGAGTCCCAGAGAGAGGGGATCTTTGCTAAAGATTACTACTTTCTTCTTCTGTGCATTGAGTTTGAGGCAATTGTTTTTCATCCATCTGGCGACCTCGGCCAAGCAGGTGCAGAAATTGGTCTGGTGTTTGGTGTTTTGGCGGAGAAGAAGAGTATGAGCTTGGTGTTGTCAGCATAGAATATGATGATGATTCCATGGGCGTGAATGATGCTGAGGAGTGAGGTGAATTAGGCATTGAACAGGGTGGAGCTGAGTGAGCACCCTTGTGGAACCCTCCAACAAGGTTGAAGGTGCCTGGGATGAAGGGGGCCAGGCAGAACAACTGGGTCAGGAAGTAGCATATTCAACTTAGTGTGGGACCTTGGATGCTGGTTTCATGCAGTCATGGGATAAGGATAGGGTCGGAGACTGTGTCAAAGGCTTCAGACAGGTCCAGTAGGATTGAGGACTGGGGTGTCACCTCTGTCAATGACAATACAGATGTTGCCCATGGTGAGGACGAGGGCAGTTTCAGTACTGTGGTTGGGCCTGAATCCAGATTGAGTGATGTTGATGAGTTAGTTGTTGTTAAGGTAGGTGGCTAGATATGTTATCATGTTTTGATGCCTTTTGCTGGGTAGTGAAGCAGGAAGATTGCCAGTACTTGGCTAGCATCTTTGGATATGCGGAGGGTAGCACTTGAAGAGAGGTGCAGAACAATTACTATATATCCCTGCTTTTACTGGAGCACTCTTAGTATCATGAGGCCTAGATGCTTCAGTCGGGATCAACCATCCCTGTCACCACCATGGGCCAGTCCTGCTTAAAGCTGCAATGGTTCTGCTTTGTCTCCACCCCTCCTCGACTCAACCCTCGCAACTTCCACCCAAAATTGTAAGTGGCAGCAGCAGGGTGGGCCTGGGCTGAGAATGATAGGCTGTCACCATCTAGCTCTAATTTACTGTTAGTGACAGACTTACCTTGGACCTAACTCGAAAATACGTTGCACCAGCTACCTGGCGAAGAATAGCATGGGTTGCAAGGCAGTGTTCACAAACTCTACATGCACTTGCTGACACCACAGCAAATCATCACTCTGGGATTTTGTGCAGCATGCTAAGATTGACTGTGGTATCAACTCAAATTATGTACAAATGAAATCTGTTAACCCCTTCCATGCTGATGACGAACCCCAGCCGTCATGCACTACGGTGCTCGTGTGCTCATGACGGCTGGGGTTCGTCACGGCCCGCCCCTGTTCGTGCTGTTTACAGCACACCAGGGGAATCGCGGCCGCATGGAAAGGGTTAAAAGATCAAGCAAGAATGTTAAGCTCTGTTTGCAGAAGGTTTGGGTAATAAGTATTGACATATGACCACATTAACCAACATACCCAGAATTACATACTGCTCTCACCACAGTGCTACGTCTTAGGTAAGGGAAAATCCCGCAGGCAATCATACTGCATCTGGTTTAAGGGTTTCCCTCTTGTTTACCAATGTGTCATTACATTTCGATGCAGATGCCGCTTTAGGTGAGGGTAAACCACCCTCCAGTCAATAGGAGGACAACATAAGCCGTTTTCGGTAGAAACGCACAATGCCTGTACAGTTTACTACTGTGCTCAAGGTATCCGACATCTGGGCAGAACCAAAGCCTGTCTTTCAATAGAGTTTCATGAAGGCCTTTTTCTAATGATCACATGAGGCCTGGCAACAGCTGCACTGTCAAGTCAGACCTAAAAACAATTCAATGATGGAACCTGAACTGGAGAAAAGGGCATTTCTGCACATAGGATAGCTGCCCTACCAAACTGTGTCAACCACATGAAAGGTGTACTTCCTCCATTATTTCATCCCTTTGAGATCAATACAATGAGCACCACTGAGTTATTTATATCATGAGGAAATTGGTTACATTAATATTTTTACCAGGATATTGATTTTCAAACTTTACAAAATAACCTTAGCGAGGTCTGTAAAGAAAGAAAGAACCACCAGTCACTCCATCTCTGCTGCATGCCCCTGCAGAATGTTTGACCCCTCACTCTCACTCACGTATTCTCAGAATTTAAATACAACTTTCAGTACCGCAACTTATGTTAATAGGTATCTAATGGCAAGTTAGCCAATCATGTTACTGCAGAACCTATAACTGTTACTAGTTCTGGTGACCTCTACGCAAAGAAGAAAGAGGCACTGTTAGAGCAATGATGTCTGTCTTCTGTGTGGTTACAAACCTCCTACCTCCATTTGATAGTTTAATGCCGATAGTGTGCAGTGAAGTCAGGGCTAGTTAAAATGTGCTCATCCTGAAAGCACTTTACCTTTATTTACTCTATTTACTGCTTCTTTAACCTTGGCAATGGACCCGTGATGTGTTGGTGTAATTAGATTTGAAGGTTTGTTTCAGGATGCCGGGTGCATGGCAGCCCCGGTAAAAGATGTGACTTACACAGTAACAGTTTACTACTCGATTGTTGCTTTTCACAACTCAAGCGACTCGTGAAGAATATGAAATTCTGCCCTAGTCAGTCACATGAGGAAATTGCTGGACTGAACAACAACAAACTTATGAGTCCCTGTCATTTCTGCATTCCGTTAATGCATGTAAGCCAACATACACATGTTAACTCCGGAGCTGCAGAATGCAAACTCCCAACAAAGCCCTGAGACACATGGACATCACACAGGTTCTTCTCACAGGATCTTCGGCTCCAACTCATTCCGTCAGCAGCTAATTTCCAACAGCATCTTCAATACCCTGGTCCGGTTTTGTACCCTGGCACCCCAAGCAGTCAATTCTAAACAATAACGACACACTCTGGATTGCTCTGCACTGATCTGGGATCTTACAGTACCAAATATTCAGACGTCTGAAAATGAAATATTAATTTCACTGACCGCAGAATGTTAAGCTCAAAGTGGCAGTTTATAGCCAAGAGAATTTAAGTAGGCATGCTAGTTCAGATTCCTAAGGACATGATTTCTACTCAAATGGATCATACAAAATAGTAACAAATCTCAAAATAGATGCCTTTCCAGTCCAAAAATGATACACACTCCTAATCACTGGCATTAATTAGCGTATATCAAATGAGTTTTATTACTCTATGCTGGATGTTAATCAGCAAAACAAATGGATGTATTTCTTACATGGTTCTGCAATGGATCTTTAAAATTCAGACTCAGCTATTCAGTTAGTAGGTCTCAGGATTGTTACTTTCCTTGTAGTGTTTTCATCCAGTCCTCGAACAAGCCCCAACTTTTCTGATGCCACATGGATTGCTCAATCCGTAGCAGATAAACCTCTCCAAAATGTATTATACTCTTCAGTTTGATCCAAATTCTCCAGCCGTTGGGAGTTTCTAGTCACCGAAGACACAAAACAATTAAGCTCTCAATTCCCAGGTTGCTGCCGTCATTTTGCCTAATCCCTAAAGGGGCCATTCCTGAGTCAAAATTCAAATTTCACTCATGAAATAGTTTCTATCTTATCAAAAAAAAAAAGGTCAAAGGAATTGGCATTTTGGACAGTGCCATAGAACATGTGTCTAGGTGCCCACTGTGTTAATACATCAAGCTCAGAATCTACGGTGTTCTGGTGTGATTTTATGTATTCTTTCAGGAGTGGAATATCATCAAAGTAGACACAAATTGGTGTAAATTTGAGCTGATCGGGAGGCGGTGCATAACTATGTTCTTCTCCTTCTATATCATGGGGAAGATATGCATCACTAATTCTTCAAACCATAGAGCACAGGTCTTTGTGTGGTACACTTTCCAATACAACCTCTGCTAAGATTGTGGCAGAATAGCTCGAAGTTTCTTTTTTCTAACCCTGCAAAGTAACTTCGGAACAGTTAATATTTTAAGACTTTCCCTCTATGTTTATGTTGAATTTCTGTTGTATCTCTCTAAATGTTGTAAAAGTTTCTTGTCATGTATTTAATCAATCTCATATAAAGGTTTTTATCATTGCATGATTTGCAATAACGAATGAGCTACTACTGTAGAATTGAATTGTCCCACAGAAGTATACAGCCTCTTCAACTCTGAAAATTGATGTATTTTAGCCATTGTGACTTGAATTTACTTACAGTGATTTGAACATGATCTTTTTGAAAAACTTTGGGCTGTTGAATTTGATAGCAAATCCAAATGCCCCTCTCTCGCTGATCACATTGGTGACAATATTTGGATGTAATTTCTCTTATGTGTAGGATTACAGTTTTTTTTAAGGTTTGGGCAATGCAAATGAGGTCGCATAACTCAAATTTTAGTAACTGCCAAATTGCTCCATTTAGGAAGTCACATAGCTGTGCTTGGGCAACTCAATAGTTTTACTTGCCGAAGCAATTAATATAATTATTCTATTAAGCTTGGAGAAAAGTAAGTTTCCAAAATGCAGGGAAGGTATTGCCATGAAAATAGACAACAAGGGAAAGTATCCTCCTTTATTAGATTTATCTGATCTACAAAAGAGAATTGGATTGACAGAAGGATTGAATGCCACACCCTACCTGACACCCATTGTACTGGGTCCAGTGTCTTACATCAAGCTGTTCAATTTGCTTCACTGTTTATGTTGATAATATGTCTCTCATCATTGTTATACTCCCTCTTTTCCCTCTCCTCCCTCCCTCTACCGACCCCACCCATCTCCTCCCCAGGTCCCCCCCATTGATGTATCGATGATGTTATAATTTCTGTTGTGTATCACACTGCGTTCGTAGCATTACTGTGTTTTGGTACCCAATAAGAAATGACGACACAAAAAAAAGAGAATGGATGTTCCACCAGGTTTTAGAGTACTTTTCTATTTTAGTCAGTACATTATCCTAATTTGATTTATACACTGAGGAATCCTATCCTGTAATCATTATCCTGAGATATTGTATTTTAAATAATAAATTAAACTGCCTTTGGACTTACATTTGTTGATTTAATATCCAGAAATCACTGAGAACCTCTCTATTGCTTTAAGTCTTTAGACATATTTTTGCGATCCGGCTCAAGAAACAAAGCAACGCCGTCCATGTGCACCGAAATTTAACAGTGGTGGAAATATTTTAGTTAGGCTGTTTGGTCTCTTCTTTTGAAAGGTAACAGGATAGGAGTTCAATGAAAAAGGCAAACAGTGACATTGGTCACCCCTTGTGTGCCCCTCTCCCATCATAATCTGTCCTACTGACTTTTCGTCTATTATTAAGTCAGCTGAGCAGTCCTCACACAATGTACTCAGCATCTGGATGAATTTGCAAGGGAATCCCACCTCTTCCATCACTCACAGTAAAAAAATGCCAGTTCACCAGTTCAAATTCCTTCTCTGACTCTGAAAACCACATTGTGAGAGTAGTCTTCTCTACCATTGTACAGTCCACTACCTCCCAAAGATAATGAAAAAGACACACAATTGATGGACTAATGCAGAACAAATCAAAACATTCACCCCCTGTCAAGAGATCTGGGTTAAATCCATCATTCTTTTGCTCACCATGCCACCCCAGTTTAGACCTGGCCATATGCAAATCAGACTTGACCCTGTGCCTCATGAGAACAGTCCAGACCAAGCTGCCAATTTCCCAAACATTTGTGGCTAACAAGGGGTCTGGGAATAAAACCTGCTTGATTTTTAGAAACAAACCGACCTATCATTTAGTTCAAGGTTCTCCAATGTCGGTCCTTGAGGGCGTATCCATGACAGATTTTCATGATAACTAAATGTATCTAAAAGGGGATACGCTACAAATCTTGCATGGACCGGCCCTGTAGGACCGACATTGAAGAACCCTGAGTCTAATTCCATTGCAAGTATTTTCATGAAGATCTTTTTAGTCGGCATGCAGTAAGCAAATAGGTCACTAAGAACCACAAACCTTGGGTCATTTTGCTAATTTTCTAAATATGGCCAGCTGCCTCCCCTCTTCAAACGAGTTAGGAAACACCCTGCTTTTACTGATATTATTATTGACCACATGCTTATGAAAACAAACGGTCAGTAAATATCTTATAAAACTCACTGGGAGACCTTCCCCCAAATGGGGCTTCGGCAGCTGAGCACCCTGTCCTCAGAAATGGTTTAATATAAATACTCCTGTTCCTCAGATGATAATATATCAAGTTTAGGACATTCTGTAATTTCTAATTGTGTGATGGCTAGTTTTCCTTATACAACTCTTGATAACATTTAAAAAATACCCAAGCAATTTTATTCTAGACCATAGAAGATATAAAATAAGGGAGTCATTGCACCCCTGACTGATTTATAGAAGACTGAAAACATCCAATATTTTTCAAAGTCCATTCAGGGCAGACCTAAATTATATGCCGAACATCTCCACAATATACACATAAGACAACCTTGTGTAGGCGTTCTTTCTCACGCTCAATCAAAGGAGCTCTCACTACTCAAACATGGGTAGGCTCCTCTATACTATGCTTTATTTAACAAGTGGGGCATTTAGCTGTGTGTGGACCTCAGTGGAATAGCTAGGTACCGAGCACAAGTTCGTTGGGTTTGTGTGTAGAGCAATTGGCTTGGACACGATAGAGTAGTGAGCTCATTGTGTCTTTTTTCTACACCACAGAGCGGGGCCTCATGCTCCCGAGCGGTTGCCGGGTGAGGTGAGGTCTTCACCCACACAATGCTGGGTGAGTATCACTGTGAGGAAATGCCTCTAAGTGATGTGGCTATTATGCCTATTTCATTCATGCAGAATGTCAATTATTCATGCAGGTGTTTTGTCTATACTGTCTCTCTGAGTGCAGTTGGTTGTGTCTGTGTTATTCAGTGTTGTTATCCAACATCCTTTTGTTTTATTGATAGGAAGAAGAAATGCTTCTTTACCATCAGTGGACGTCTAACCACTAAGGTTCCTGGTAGATGTGTATCCTTCTACCAGTAAACTTATCGCCATTTTTTTCATCTAATGTAACATTTGTAGTTACAGTTGCAGTAGCTTATTCACAGTAACAGGTCCTGAAGAATGCCGGGGAAAATCCCCTTTTGGCAGAAACATGTTGACCGCAATACACAAGCGCCAAAAGGTAGTCATACTACCTGGCGCGGTTTTTATCTTTTGACACACGGTTTTCTGTATACACATTGTTTCAGAGCCAGTGTAGTCAATTTTATCTATCCCCACCACTTCAGCACTGCACACCATCTTGTCCACTGTTTTGGCAAACATCATGGCTTGTTTTCTGACATCCAACTCCAAACTGGCACTATATGGCCGGCCAAGACACGGATTGATCAGCAATTCCCACATGACGTATATTCCACCGAAGGGGTGGTCTGATGGGATTGATAATAGCTTTTTGTTTTCCAATAACTCCCGACAACACTGGTCCGCATATGCAGCCTGCTGTACCATAGTCACTGATATAGTCACACACCACCCCTTGACCTGTTCTACTCTTTTTGTGTGTTTTTCTGATTACTGGGGAGCGAGCAGACAGGTCGGTAAATATTCCCTTTTGACCCTCCACACATTCTGTTGTTTTTTGAATTCAGAGCAGCTTTTTAGTTGCGGGTCTAATTAAAGACAGATGCAAATACTGTAATTTTGTATCTTTAATAGCTCACCTAACCTAAGTGTGTGCGTTACCCTCCTGTCCACCCAGCCACCACCATATATTCCCCGTTCACAAGACGCTGGAGGATAACACATCATGTGTTCCACATTTGTTAAAATCACTACAATATCATCTTATGTTCCATGTGGTTACCCTTTTTGCACAAAACATGTTTGAGCATTTGGTACTATTCACCAACCTGGTCCAGGGCTACTCGCCCGGCACGGTTCATATATATTTTTTACAATTACAACAAGAAGATTCTTTGTTCCATGTGGTTCTTTCATTGCTAGAAGCATGTCTGTGCTTTTTTCTAATTACAATCCTGGTCCAAAGTTACTCGCCCGATGCCAGCTATGGGTAAGATTGTTTTTCCCTTTAGGCCAGAAGTGCATGTGGCAAGGGGCTTTTAGAATGACAAGTAGATTGCATTCTTACTAAAGAGATATAACGTTGTTTAAGCGCTAATGCATTAGGGATAGTTACCTGCAGAGTGACTGATGCTGCACACATAGCATTTTTTTACGTCTCCTGATCATACGCGCATGCGCGATAGAATAGTGTTTCCTTCGTTATTAGGCCTGACAGTTTAACTGCGGTATTACATTTAATGGAGACACGAGGCTCTGAGTGCATACAATGCGTGTAATGTTATACCATGGTAGGGACTGACCACACGCTCTTCCCTTAAGGATGATGTATTGTGCATGAAGAAAATATCTTTATCGGCACGTTTAGAATTGCATGCGCATGCGCATTAGAGTAGTGTCTCGCCTCGCGCTTGTTGGCTTCTGACAGTTTTGTCCTGCAAGATACCCCGTACGCCCCTTTCGGCTGGCGGTTATTTAAGAGCAGATGGCGACCCTATGAGTGCCTCCACTACCGCTTGGCTCCACGAAGGAGGTACCGACGGACAGGTGAGTGTCCCTATGGACTCTCTTCACTTTGGCTAGACTTTGGAAGATGGAATTAGTTCAGACAGACTCCGTCTTGGCAGTGTTATACAATGGGTCTACGATCTCCCAGACCCCTTGATACTAAAGGGGCTCCTCATTGGGGCTAGTGTGGACTGTGTTCCACCTCTCTAATTAGCGCCATTATAGTAATTAGCGCTACCTGACCAAGTTAATTCAGTGTACATATTGGAAATACAGATTGTAATACCATCACAAGATGTTCTAGAGGAACTCTTCAGTGTCTACACTTTGCTTTATTTAACATGTGGGGCATGTTGCTCTAAGTGGGGCATCTATACTATGCTTTATTTAACAAGTGGGGCATTTAGCTGTGTGTGGACCTCAGTGGAATAGCTAGGTACCGAGCACAAGTTCGTTGGGTTTGTGTGTAGAGCAATTGGCTTGGACACGATAGAGTAGTGAGCTCATTGTGTCTTTTTTCTACACCACAGAGCGGGGCCTCATGCTCCCGAGCGGTTGCCGGGTGAGGTGAGGTCTTCACCCACACAATGCTGGGTGAGTATCACTGTGAGGAAATGCCTCTAAGTGATGTGGCTATTATGCCTATTTCATTCATGCAGAATGTCAATTATTCATGCAGGTGTTTTGTCTATACTGTCTCTCTGAGTGCAGTTGGTTGTGTCTGTGTTATTCAGTGTTGTTATCCAACATCCTTTTGTTTTATTGATAGGAAGAAGAAATGCTTCTTTACCATCAGTGGACGTCTAACCACTAAGGTTCCTGGTAGATGTGTATCCTTCTACCAGTAAACTTATCGCCATTTTTTTCATCTAATGTGACATTTGTAGTTACAGTTGCAGTAGCTTATTCACAGTAACAGGTCCTGAAGAATGCCGGGGAAAATCCCCTTTTGGCAGAAACATGTTGACCGCAATACACAAGCGCCAAAAGGTAGTCATACTACCTGGCGCGGTTTTTATCTTTTGACACACGGTTTTCTGTATACACATTGTTTCAGAGCCAGTGGAGTCAATTTTATCTATCACCACCACTTCAGCACTGCACACCATCTTGTCCACTGTTTTGGCAAACATCATTGCTTGTTTTCTGACATCCAACTCCAAACTGGCACTATATGGCCGGCCAAGACACGGATTGATCAGCAATTCCCACATGACGTATATTCCACCGAAGGGGTGGTCTGATGGGATTGATAATAGCTTTTTGTTTTCCAATAACTCCCGACAACACTGGTCCGCATATGCAGCCTGCTGTACCATAGTCACTGATATAGTCACACACCACCCCTTGACCTGTTCTACTCTTTTTGTGTGTTTTTCTTAGGCTCCTCTTGAGACATTAGATCTTCATGATTCTCAGATCGACCAGAAAAAAGCATGCTTTTGAAAACTGAATTGCTTTCTCAGAACTTCCTTCCTTCATTTTGTTTCTCTAGTAATCTATTTTCATTCAAAAGTCCTAATAATATAACTTTCGAAATAGAAATAAGATGCAGTAATGGAATGGATTTGAACTTTATTTATTCTTTTTAACCACATCGAAACAACGTCACTTGAGTTGTTCCAGGCCAGGACTTTTCAACTGCTAATATATTACAAGCATTTGCAATGCAATAGGTCTTGCATTTGCGAGAGTTTAAGCTATTGGCATTGTGAATGACAATGCCTTTTATTTATGTTTTAAAAACCAACGTGTATAAATAAAAGGCATTGGCATTTACAATGCAAGTAGCTGAAACTCTCACAACTACGAGACCTATTGCATTGCAAATGCTTGTTTGAATCTCTTTGCAAATATGGGCCACTTTTCCTACTGTGTGATTCACTAATGGCTCATAGGGCTGAAAGGTAAGGAGACAGGCAGTCCGGAGAAGGACCTATATGAAGACGCAATATTTACGGGATAGAAATGGAGGGTGGAGGGGGCATACTTGGGATAAGAGGGTGAGATTTAGGGAGATAGTGGGGTTACTTCGTGCCAGGAGAAAAAAACATTTTTGCACTTGGGAGAGGTGTTAAATACGGAGTGGCATCTGATGGAAGAGGACCAAAAGCGGAGGAGAGCTATCCCTGTGGTGGAGGTCAGGGATCAGGGAGTTCCTAAAAAAGACTGTGAAGGAGTAGGGAGAGACTGCGAGGAGAGGTGTATGGGGCAGCAGTGGAGTGTAAACAGGGGTCCCCTGCTGAGGGCAGGTCATCAGCGCTGTAAGCGGGGTCCGTGCGGGTGGGAAGAGCCGTCTAGAGATTGGGAAAGTGCTGCCAGGAGACACCACGCCTTTCGTCAGTCCAAATCTGGGCTTTAGATGGCTATTATATTGTATTTTACCCTCCCCATGTTTTGTATGGGTCTGTAAGTCCCCGCATGCAACGAATGAGCATTGACTAGGAATCCGATATTGGCTGAAGAAGTCTGACCTGACAACATGTTGAGCAGCTTCAAATCTCAGCGTTGGCTCATCCTGTGATTCTGGGCAGATCACTTATTCTCCCTGTGCATTCAAACAATGAACGTGTCCACGTGTGATGTAACTGGTGGGCATCATGTAAAGGGCTCCGGTACCTTTGGGCCGCGTTTGCGCAAGATAAAACTGCAAACAAAAAAAAATGGGCGCGTATGTCCGCTAACTTTTCGACCCAAGGTAAAGTAGGTTGGTGGTGCTTTTGAGGAAAGCCTATCACGTTGGTTGAATCAAAACTAAAACAAGCTGCATCTAGACACACCGACCTACCAGAGAAACTGCTATGCGCCAGACGTGCAGAGAAAGACTTTGTTCCCTGCACTGAGCACGCTCGTCAGCCATTTTAAGCCTCATACAGTTTCACTTTTTCAATGTGGCTGCGCAGTTTTCTATACTTTTTACTTACGTATGTGACGTCTATCACTACGCACGCGTGAAAACTGAAAGTTAAATGCTTTTATCCGGGCAGTGACCGGCTTGTGCGAAATTTCACCCAGAAACAGCTGGAGCAGTTGGGTGAGACCGGCAGGTGAGTGGTTCTGTGTGCGAGTACCAGACAGATGTGAAGATCGGGCGAGCACGATAATGGTGGCTGGCTGGTTGGTATGGGGGCAGGGGTCCTGTTCTGATGAACACGCTGTTGTGACCTATGTAGTGGTCCTCAATCCCTTGCACGTGTTCTTCCCTTCCTATGCGACTCCCCTGGTAGGCTTTGGAATGACGTAGTGAGTATCGCTCGGGGGAGAAATAAATTGAGTATTGGAAAAATCCTTTATAACCACCCAAACGTGCTCTTGAGGGAGGCTGAACGGTGGTAAAGGGCCAGGGGTAAACGTGGGTAGTGAAGACGTCAAAGGAAGGAGTTGGCGTTTGATCACATTAGATGGCATGCGTTAACATTAGTGACGTGGTTGAGACTGTGTGTAAGGCCATTTGAACGGTTGTTGAGCGGTAGTGTCTGCACCGCTATAATGGAGTGATCATGTGAAAGGAAACCAAATGCAGTGTCCAGCGAGTGGTGCGAGCGTGTCCGTGTGGCGTCGAGCTGTGTAGGCGAGCGCAGTGGGAGCACGCATTGGCAGACAACAGATGGCGTGAGCATGCACATGGACTGTCCGGGGGGGAAGTGCATATCTGCTGTCGGGTGCCCAGGCGCGCGTGGTGGGAGCGCGCATCGGCCGACAACAGACGGCATGAGCGTGCACATGGGCTGTCCGAGGGAAAGTGCACATCTCCTGTCCCCCTTCCGAGCTCCAGTCAGTAACAATGGATCTCGCCTCGGCGAGCAGTGCATGGCGCTGCTTCGCTAGGCGAGACCTATAAATATAAACAGCTTCTGACTTGGCTACTAATGGAGTTGCCTCATTCAATTATGACCAAATAATAAAGCTAATTAAGGGACCAACTTTGTCTTGATCTGGATTCAACTGTGTATAGCAAAAGGTTAAATGCTTCTTAAGAGAATTGAAAAACTCTAACTTTAACTGGATCCACAGAAATATTTAATGTCCTTGAAGGGACAACTGGTATGTTGGTTAACTGTGACACAAAGGTCTATTTAAGTGCCGAATTAACAGAGCACAATTTTTATAACTCTTGTATGAGGTCCTGAGCAGGTTCCATTGTAAGGAGTAGGTGGTATCACAATCTGTCATGGACTGGTTGATGAGAATGTCTAATGAGTATGCATCTAGGTTGTATGTGGAAATAGTGACTTTTCCCAGTTGCCAGGGTGCAACCCTTCACAGAATAATATACATAACTTGTCTCCTTTAGTGTGTCACAATCTGAAGGAAAAAAACACAAAAAGGAAAAAGCTTCTGTGGCTGTCTTGTAATTGTTGTTTGAAGATTAAAGTAGTGCTAGACAAATTATGGCTGAAGATTACAACAAAAAATGAAGGAATTAAATGCATTGTGAGACATTTTTCTCTTATGCTTCACCAGCAACTGACATCACAGGAAAAGACTCTACAAAATCTTGTATTGGAAGACTCAGCCATCCGTTAATGCACAGCCTACCACCATGAAAAGGACTCTTTGAAAAAGGTGGTTCTATCTTTCTCCAAGTGCTTTTGGTTTTCGAAAGACTATGATGAAGCAGCCCAGGTTAGACGTCCTGTGCACATGCAGAAATCTGGAATGCGGGTACTGCTCTTTGCTCTCCTTGCTCCATGGGCCAGAACACCATGGGGCATATTATCAAGAACGGCGTTAAATATTATCGCCGGTTAAGTGGCAGAAAACTGCAGCTAAAGCAGAGATAATGGGCTTGATAATATGCCCTTGAGAATTCCAATAGAAGTCCATGTTCTGGTGTGAAAATGGGTTTCTATTGGAATTCTCCAGGGCATATTATCAAGCCCATTATTGCTGCTTTAGCGGCAGTTTTCTGCCACTAAACCGGCGATAATTTTAATATGCCCCCATGATAGCGAGGATGCTCAGCAGTGGTCTGAATGCACGATCTGCCAACTTGCTAATAGGGAGAATGTGAAAAACATCTCTCCCTTCTGAACCAGTCAGACTCAGGAAAACTCTTGGTTTTGTCCTGTGCACTGATCCTGGTACAAATATAACATCTGCATGTATTTTGGATTATAAAGGAGGACCTCTCTGCACTTATGTATTACATAATTGTTCCCGTATGAAAAGGAACAGACCAACCCAAACTGCTAGGCCATGTCACCCTTAAAAGGACAGGCAAGTAGTTCATGGTGCCTTCTAGGATTCCTCTTGAGGTACAGCGTGCAACCAGAAAAGAGTGTTCTCAATTGAATTCTCAGTGGATATGATACATTCAACTCTATTAAACCATCACTTTTTAACGTTAACAATTTATATGTAAGATGTAACAAAAGCATGATACTTGTACTTTAAAACTGTACCAACTATGGTCACAGATAACGTAATTATGACAATAAATATATGTGGCTTGCGGCCTAACCCCTTCGAAGCTAATGACGAGCTGGGCTCGTCATGGCGCTTACCTGCCGTGCGCGGATGACAAGGCCAGCTCGTCATGATTTATGGGATTTATGTTTTTTTAGCGCAGGACGGGAAAACGCCTAGCAGCCATGTGGCTAAGCAGAAAATGACAATGGGGTATAATTATTTCTCATAAAACAGCAGTCTCTCGCAAGGATAGCAATATGTTGCCCAAATCCAGTAACTTACTTTTCCTTAATTGCCTCTATTTTTTGGCTGAATATATCATCATATGTTCATTTCAAAAGGTTTATTACTTGAACTTAGATTGATGCTATCACCCATGGCTGAGTATCTTCTCACTTGCTATTCCCGGTCTCTTATTTACATTTCTGTAAGATGTTGGATTATTATTTGGGGTAGATGATTACCTACCTCAAGGAATAATCACAACTCTTGTCAGGGTGAACTCCCAAAGTCACTGAATAAAATTGAGCTCAATCCCTATAGTAGCTACAGTACACAGCAGACGGGCTTAACATTGGGCAATATGAAAATGCAGTACCGAAACAGTAATAAAATGGAAATGCAAAACAATAAAAATACCAAATAGAGTATACTTTGAGTAACACAATGATACCAAAATGAAAAGAATTCAATGATGGAAGCCAGAGTTATGAATTTCCTAATTTTTAAGTTTGAATAGTGCGAAGAAGCACAAAGTGCCAAGGATAGTCAATGGTCACAGTAAAATGAGACCCAGGCACCATTTGATGCTGACTTCGTAGGGAGCATGGGTAGGATTCACCAACCAGGTTTGTCCCGGTCAAAGAATTTACCTTTTAACTTCAGTCCTTTAAGTCTCAATCCACCACGGGAGCACATTCCTAAAGCCCCCAGGACCTCAGCGGAGGCACTTAGGAACACACAGTAAGTCAGGCAGATGCCAAACAGCAGGATCTAGTTCAGGTTCATTTCCCATTGGTTAGCAGGGCAGTTGCAGGAAGATGCCTCTTGTAGCTAGTTTTTCCCCTATAACCTTAACAGGAGGTAAGTCTTATGACATTTGGAGCCCACTTCTTTATAGTGTGTACAAGAGGGCGAGCATGGGCTGTAATTTAGGACTCGTCTCAGGTCTCAGACAGGAAGTTCGGTCCACTTCTAATCTTCCATAGGGCCAATAGTATTCTAAAGTAGGTGCCTGGAGCTGACACATTAATGTCTTGCATGAGCTGGTGGGTGGGAATGTCACCTGTGCATGCCCTAACCAATGGGGTAAATGTTCTAGGGGTCAAGCCTACTCTGGGCATTTTCAAGATAGGGTAGTCTTTGGGTGCACTTTACTTTGGCTCTAAGGCTGGGTGTGTGTGTGCGTGGAGTGTGTTACAGCAATTCCAGGTCCCTCCCACATTTAACTCTAAAATCCAGTTTTTGGCAGCCACAGCACCCCCTATTAACCTAGAGACATGTTTAGTAGAAGAGAGCAGGGGTTTCCAGCAACCAGACAGTGGATACCCAGGTTGGCATCTTGTTTTCATTCATTGAGTGCACCCAAAGTGTTGTAAAACTCCAGCACACCCGACGAGCAGGAATTGTCACTCCTCTGTCACTACTCTGTAGTGTAAAAGAGAGATCCAGTGTTATTGTAGCCTGCCTGTCTGGTGGGTGGCGGACAAAGGAGGGCCTTGCCCTCGTGTCAGATAACATTTACCTGTGATCGAAAAGACCTCCTTCAAGTGCACTCCAAGTTTTATATGTAGAACCGCAGCAGACCTAACAAGCAGGATTTCAAGCAGGATTTGACACTGTAATGTCACAAAGGATGCTGCATATTCAGTTGGGTTCATAAGGGTCATCCCTACCCATCCAGGTCAGCCTAATGTTTGTTTCTGGAAGGTATTTCACACCAATTCAAAGCTATTCAAATACTTATTACTCACTGACAAAAGTGGGAGAACACATGTGAATTGACCTTTAGATGCTTTCGGCAAGGAGAAGATGACTTTCTCCATTGAATTGGATTTTTAATATCTATTAAAATATTTGTTTAATTATCTTTCTACCTGTTTCGTAACTTAAATTAGAAGTACTAAATGTAATAATACAACCCAATGTTTTACTATGGCAGAGCCAGCCTTGCTAAAGTAAAAATAGCTTTTGAACCTTTTTCACTGTAATGACATGTATAACATTAATACTTGCCTGCCCTATTTGAAATAACACAAACCCTGCTCTATGGGTAATTAGGCCTACAAAGGATTGACTTATGATTATTTAAAAGGAATCTTTTGACCCGTCAAAAGAGTTGTTTTGACATGTCGAATTTTCAGTTGAAAACTGCAACAGGCAATCTCCAAATCATAGGCTTGCAGTCATGCTTTCACTGCCACTGTAGTTGGTGGCACAATAGTTGCTGTAGTTCACCAGTGACACTTAACATACAGGCCCTGGGTACATTTTATAATGTATACTAGGGATGTATAAGTAAGTTTAATATGCCAATTAGGGTATGCCACTTTCTCCATGTTTAAGGGGGGAGCCCTGGCATGTTATCACTGGTTAGCAGGGGTAAAGAACACAGAGTTCTACAGTCTGCAAAAATATAGGGTCCAGGAAAAGACAAAAGAAAACCAGGCTGACCATGCAGAAAGGACACATTTTCTACAGTTTGCTATTGCAGGCACTCCTTTCTTGACCTGTTCACTGTCATTACTAGTAATTACTTGTCATGTCCTTTTGTGGTTTCACTTTTATCAATCTAACCACTTTTAGCAAATTTCTTTCAAATATCACCAGCTCTTTAGTAACTGTAGAGAACAGCCTTATTTAATCTTCCTTCTTGAACCCTATTATTTTTTGGTCAGCATTCCAATTTTGGCTTCTTTCATGTGAACAGATGAAAACCTTTATATCTGGTTCTCTCGTGATCAGCCCCTAAATAACCAGGTATCCATTTAAAATATGTTATAAAAATCTAGATGTTTTCTGATGCTAGTCTCTTAAACTTTTCTTAAATTGAGATCGTCTTATTTATTTTATAAAATAATAGAGGCAGGGAGTTAAACTTTATCCTCACAGGAACTAATGTTAACTTGAACAACATTTTTCAAACTATTTAAAATGACATATATTTAATATAATGGACAGACATATCTAGAAATCAAACATATTTGTTATTTTATTTGTAAATATTGTAATATCCTTTTACATTTTTTTAAAACTAATGATACATATTTGTTATTACAATTCTTTTAAATAATTATACATCCCTTTTAATAATTGTTAACACACATGAAAACATTTTTGTTTTACTTTAGGTGGAATTTTATTTTCTTAATCTAAGCTTTAGAAGAATAATTTAATTTAATTTACTACATTCTACATTATTCATTTTTTAATTTAAAATTAAGTTATTAACAATGTTAACTTTTTTATATTTTTCTACCTTCAAAATAAATATATACAATTAATTAACATTACTATTAAACTTAAAAATGTTGTTTTCTCATATTTTAAAATCTGTAATAATTTTTTTCACTTTTCCCTAAACTTTACTGTAGGGAAGTATATGCCCCAACCGTGAAGTCTACGCCAAGTGTGCAGAAAGTCAAATATGACCTTAAAGTCACTACTTGTAGAACCTTTACCATCAAATCTGATGTTTTTATGAGTCTACCCCCATTTTAAGTGTTGGGGGTCATATAAATCTACACACACTTTCAAGTAACTTTATACCCGGAAATGTTATGTTATGTTATGTTAATTTCGATTTTATATAGCGCCAAATCACCGACAGGTCTCTTAGCGCTTGCTTTGGGAACCCGTCCTGGCTTTCCCTGCGAGATAACCCCTACTGGGCATCCCCAAGGTGAAGACCAGGCATCCCATCGCAGTGGGGCTGTAGTGGAGATTAAGCAAGCTATTGCCCAGAGTTGCAGAGTGTGAACCCATGATTTGAGTAGGCACCGAGGCGAGAATTATCGAGTCCGTGGACATTTTGAGCTCAAGACCCTGCCGCGTCGGGAATTGAACCCTGGTCCTGGGTCTGACCTCTGCATCAGGGTCTGCCTCCTCTAACCAGTGAGCCACACTTCTATGATGAATAGTCAAAAGTAGTAAAGCTACTCAATAGTTTGAGAACATTTACATGTAGTAAATCTGCATCTTCCCAAAAGCTCTCAAGACAATCCAGATAATCTCACTCTTAAAGTAACCTACTCTAGGCCCGATGATCTTGCCAACTACCAACACATCTCCAAACTACAATTCATCTGCAAGATCATTAAAAAAGCAGCCTATCCTCAACTCCACAATCACACCAGTGCTAACCATCTCCTCCAGAACTAACAGTCTGGCTTCAGATCGTACTGTAGCATGGAGACCACAACCTTACACATCATAGAAAATGCCTGCTTAACCACAGAGGAAGATGATCCATCCGTCTTGATTCTGTTGGACTTCTCAGATGCTTTCAACATAGTTTGTCATCCTATCCTCATACACACCCTCGATTCCCGAATGGTATTCACCAGCAATGTCTTTCATGAATTTTCCTCCTACCTTTCAAAACAATAGCAGTTTTTTCGCATGGGCCACTCCAGGTTCAAAAGGATCCCTATCATTTGTTGAGTCCCTTAGGGATCCATGCAGTCTCCTCTCATCTTCAACCCTTAAATGGATCTGCTTGGTGATCTAATTACGGATAACCACACCAAGATTCACCAATATGTTGATGATAAACAACTCTGCTTGAGAATATCCTCACCTTCAGACATCCAGTGCCTAAAACACTGTTTGCACATCATTCAGACCTGTATGTCTAGAGCGTTCCTGAAGATCACCCATCCAAGACTGAATTCCTGTTAATTGACAAGAATAATAACAAGCTGCAGTACAAACCTGGCTCAATGACATGAACTATGATGGCTTTAAACCTCAATTCTCATTGAATGCAAGTCACTTGGATCTACCTAAGACACCAACCTAACCCTCAAGTAACACATAGGTAAAGAAGACAAAGATAGTTTGTTGCCAGTTTTCTCTCTTATAGAAATCAAAACAGTTTCTTCCAGAAAGCTACCTTAGAATTTCTGTTCAAGCCCTGGATGTTAGTAATCCCCTACCCCATGGCCTCCCAGACTTCACACTATCACCCCCATCTTGATGGAATGTCATCTGTTCTCCTTGAGGGCCCACACTGTCTTCAAAACCAGCTCCATCATTTACAAAGCCATCATGACCAGTATTCCTCTTATTTTGCATACAATCTCATCATCTCTGGTGGTTCTCCGCACACTAGCAACCACAACACCATTAGACTGCAGATTAAGAAGTGTAAAATTAAAAACCAAGACAACAGGCCTTTTCCATCTATGCCCCAAAGATCTGGAACCACATCCTTGTTTCTATCTGAACCACTGCAATGCTGCTCCAATTTAGAAAGGAATCAAAAAGTCACCTCTTTAAAGAACACTACATCACAATGCATTTAACTGTCTACATCCCATCTTCCTCTCCTATTACTCGTTGATCTTATGTTTGTCTTTGACCATGTACAATGCACCGCTGCCTGTTAGCTAGGTTTTCACTATAGAAATACCATATATATACAAACATTTATACATGTGTACATTTACCTTTATGATTAGGTCCCTAGGTTGTCATGCTGTTTAGCCAGCACTTACAGATCGCATAACAACTGGTATAGTATATTCATTTACTTGTTATGACACCTTACAAACTCGAAGGATCAACCATTGGGAGTATGACTGTCCCTGTCCATCATCCCTGATCTTCCCTTTACAATTAGTCTCCCTTGCCCTTAATTTCTTTTGTGCTTCTTTGCCCAAACTTGATGTGGTATTATAAGTCCACTTGGTGCACTGCCCTCTCTAGACATTACATAGTACTGCCTGTTTGGCCCTCTTCTTTGAGAGCAAGGAACCACACTTTCCATTTGTTGATGGCTTCTTGGAACTCCCATTGGATCCTCAGAATTGCAATGTTTTGTTGCTGTTAGGATGTCTTGCCCCATCATCATTACTCAAAGTGATCTCGGTTGTAGCCTCGCTTCCCAGACATCACATTTGTGGTGAGTCACAGATGGTGTGAGTAACTTCATGATCTCGTGGCAATGTAGCCACCCATCCCTTTCCTGGTGGTGCCCTGAATTGTCTTCTTAGCATATTTTATGCCTGTGTTTCTTCTTTGTATCTGTTTACATGGCATTCAAATATTTCACATCTGAGTAGCAGTCTGCCTTCAGGCTGCTACTTTTCTGCAAACTGTTTCATTTTGCTTTTTGATATCGTCTTTGCAGCTCTTGCTCATGTGAAGAGTATCACAATTTGTTAATCTGGCCTGTCTGCTTTGCACTTTAGTACAGATGTCCTAGTCCAGCATGAGATTAGTTGTACACTGGCTGGTGGTGCTGTGTGATGTGTTCTGATAATTACCCACACTTGTTTTAGTGCTCAATGCAATAGCAAGTAGTCTATTACAGCCTATTGTAATGTTCTGTTGAGGTTAGCCATACATTTGTAGGCAGTCACAAGAGTGTTACTTTCCAGTGTTTAAAATTCAAGTGAACAGTAAATAAAGAGAATGTGTGATTATTGAAGAGCGATCCACTGTCAGTCTTTATGGCCCCGGTGATCCTACAACCTCTAAATATCTCATCTTATTGCATAGTTATGGTCCATGCACTGGTCAATGACAGTTGCCTCAGAAATGAGCAATAGAAATTTTCATCCATGATGGCTCACATTTTTCTTATTTAACTGTCATGCAGAAACTAGTGGCACAATGCCTTTCCAGGAGGATGCATCTGTAGGGCGGGGGCAGTTTGTATCCCCTACTGAGCGTGTGACATTGATGATATTCCAGTATTGTATATTGTACTATGTTAGTTAAACATCCAATGGCGGTCCCATGGTCAGACCACTATCTTGTGGCCTTTTCTGTTCCTCTACTAAGACCACCCACAAAAATGGACCCACCCCGAATAACAGACATAGGAAATGGGCAAAATTCAATGAGATCAACTTCACACAGGCCCTACTTGCGAACCATCCTTCCCTAGGCAACAACATTAATGAAGCATGACAAGTAGTCAACAAGTGGATTACAGATGCACTGAACGTGGTTGCCCCATGGATCATTAGTACACAGCATAGACGCACAAAGAGTGCACCATGGTTTAACGAGGCATTACGGATGGCTAGAAAGGCATGCAAACGGCTGGAGCGAAAATGGAGGGCAGGCTTTTTAGACTAAGATAAAGTGGCATCCAGACTCAAGCTAAGGTATTATCACTCACTCATAAATAAATCACGGGTGGCCTACTATTCAGAGAGAATTGAGACAGCAGATAACTCATCTAGGGATCTATTAAGTATATTCAAAGAGATATCCACATTAGAGAGAACGGTAGCACCAGCTTCCAGTTCGGAAGAGTCATGCAATCAGATTGCAGACTTTTTTTGCTGAAGAAGTATCTAAAATCTATGATACCTTCTCCAAGGATGCTCAAAATGGCTGCACAAATCACAATGAACAAACACAGGAATGGGGTCAAAACAGTATCTCACAATTTTCTTCTTCCTCCTTTGAAGAGTTGAAAGAGATAGTAAAAGACCCAGCTACACCTAAAGTGATTTGCACAGGACTACAGGTCATTCTTCCCTACATTCAACAGCTGTTGGAAGCCTCCAACCAGGAAGAGTGGCTACCTGATGTGTGGAAGCGCCCATTGAGAAAAAAAACTACAGCTGATGGGAGCCTATTCAAAAATACTCACTGCTCCCTTATTTTTCAAAAATAGTGGAAAAGGAGGTCAATAGACAGCTGGGGGTACATATAAAGAAAAACAACATGCTACATCCCACTTAATCAGGCATCAGACCAACTTAATCAACGGAGACGCCACTGCTCTATGCTACTGAGACAGTACGGAAGAGAGTGGAAGAAGGGCTGACAACTGCGCTTGTCTTATTAGACCTCAGCGCAGCTTTTGATACAGTGTCACATAAACTGCTAGTGCACTGACTCAGAAGAGGGTGTGTGGATGGGGCTGCCTTGGATTGGATTGTGTCTTACTTGCAGGGCCGTTTCAAGTGTCACAATCTGCATACACTTCCAAACCAATTACTCTAGCACAGGGGGTGCCGCAGGGCTTAATTTTGAGCCCGACCCTTTTTAATCTATACGTCGCCCCCCTTATCTGGGATTGTAGAAAAACATGGTGTTACAATTGTGTCGTACGCAGGTGACACACAGCTAGTGGTCACTCTGACCCCAAACTTGGCACAAGCAACCAACAGCTTTGCAGACTGCATGAAAGAACTGGCAGGGTGGATGGCAGATAATTGCCTGAGTTTAAATGGCAATCAGACAGAAATACTAATAATAGGGAACACTCCATCCATCTGGTCTTCGGACTGGTGGCCAAAAATTCTAGGACCAGTCCCCACCGTGAAGACTGAGGTAAAAAATCTGGGAGTATGGATAGACTCCAAATTGTATTTCGAGACGCAGATCAAGAGAATGACAGGAAGGTGTTTCGGAATCCCAAAAACCCTCAGAAAAACCCTCGACATTCTACCTATGTCTGCTAGGAAAACCCTGATCCATGCTCTTGTCGAAGCAAGACTAAATTACGGGAATGTGATGCTCCTGGGTGCAACCAAAACGGGACTTCAAAAGTTACAATCTATCCAGAATGCAGCAGCTCGCTTGGTGCTGAACTTGCCGAGACGTGCGTCCTGTAAGAACGCACTGGAGACACTACATTTGTTGCCCGTTCAGAAACTCATCACGTATAAGGCACTATGTTTCGGTCACTGTATCCTGCAGTGGAAAGGCCCCACATACTTGCAGAACCTACTGTCACCTTATAAGACCAAATGCCATCTGAGATCCATGGGGACACATCTGGTTAAAGTCCCAAGGATTCAAAAAGCAAGCATGGGAGCATGATCTTTCAGCTACCCGTCAGCAAAAAGCTGGAATGCTTTACCCGTGGCCCTCAGGGAGGAACCATCAGAGACTGGTTTCTGCCAAAAACTGAAAACATGGCTCTTCACACAAAAGACAGGGACTATCTATGACATGCAGATCACTGATTCCTGGAGTATTCAGTTAGAACTAAATAGCACTGGGACACACCAGTGGGTGTAACCAGGCACTCTATAAACTCATTATTAAAAAATAAATAAATTAAAATATGTGGCCTAGCATAGGAAAGAATATTTTCTAAGTAAGTTATTTTTAAGTGTTACAATTCCACTCTGACCCCCATATGAGATGATTTATTTTCACATTGTTGGAGTGGTGACAATACTTTTTTCTTAATGCAGAACACTTTGCAATGAATGATTCTTCCCAGAGATGTCAAAATTGAATTATGTCTTGGATATTTATTTTGGCTGGAAGAGAGTGATCACCAAGGCGTTTCCACTGGTCAGCATCTACCCTTCAAATTACTTCAGTTACCATTACATCTGCCTATGTTGCCTTTTGAATGGTCTTGTGGAACATGACAGGTGGCATCACTAGATAAGTGATTACATTGATGTACAATTCAAAGGTGACTATTTTGTCCCTTCTGATCGTAGAGGATGATAGCAATGTAGTTTGAAGGGTTGTTGTCTACTATCGTGTATATGTATATCTTACATACCCTTGATGAGAGGTGGCATATTGGCTCTTGGATTTCCAAAGATTGTGCATACTACTTGATAATGTTCACATGCACATATGACATACAGATTTTCCTTTTCTGTCTGTAAGTATGCTCAGTCAATGTTGGAGAAGCTTCCACTGACAGATGATAACCAGGCAGATGCTCAACCCAAGAAAATAGAAGCCAGGAAGGCTGGGAATTTTTGCTGCAAAGTCACTCAGAGATAAAAGTCTGGAGCAATGAAAAGCTTCAGATTGAGAGCTCGCAAGAAGAAAACAAGAAAACCGAGAAGTAAAATTCACTGACACAAGAAAAAGGAGTGCTACCAGTGTGGGCAGGACTCTGCACATGACAACACACGCCATCCAGGAAAGTCAAAGACTATGAAAATAAATCATTATGAAAAGATGCATCCAGCATTCAGCAAAGAAATGTCCAGAAGTTTGAGTTTGAATATGGCCAGGTACGGCCTAGACCCCATCTTCCTTTAACTTACACCCCTAGGTGATAGCCCTCCTTCCTTGTACCACAGTTGCTCACCTCCCAACTTCCCCTAAAGCAACAACTCCATCATCACAAGGGGGTTGGATTAGGGTTTGTTAACCTCGGATGTATTTATTACAATTTAATACTCAAAAAACATTATATATACATTATATACACAATACGCAGAAAGTCCAGTCCATTACATTGATAGGTACATAAGTCTCCTAATCTTAGCATTCAACAACAAATAACATTATCTTTCTGCGTATCCCTGTTCGAGCCTATGGCAGGGTCAATGACTGTTCCCAGATCCTGATCAAACTATGCCCGCACTCCAACTGGAGTGCCCATGCGCAAGGGGACCTGTTCACCGGGAGGGGGCGGGGGGGGTAGTCCACCCCCCCCCCCCGAACCATCCTATGCCCCGCAGATTATCTCCATAAGGTACTTTTGCAGTTATGGGTCTTTAATGTATATTTCTATATTACTATAGTGTGCCATTTCCATTCTAGTATAACGTGATTATACCTCTAAAGACAAGGACAATAATTGAAATGACTAATAAAGTACCACACAACAACTCTAGAATTCTTTCCCTTTTGTTGCTAACTTACTGTTATTATTAAAGGCATGTTTAGAGTAGTTTTTACTAAAAGATATGTCAGCTGTTAGAACGCTTAGAACGCTTTTTGAATGTTCATTTCCATGTAATTTGCCTACAGAAATATTATCACCTCAAAGGGCATTAACTCGAGATAATTTTTTCAGCCAAGACTGACAAAAAGAACTCTGCCGCATGCAAGTTACCTATTCCTGGGGATCTCCAGAAGAAATAAACTATGGGGCTAAAGGTTTTGATTTTAATCATTAGGCTTTTAGCACTGACTTCGGTGAACTTTGTAGAATAAACGTGAGTTAAATACAATAACTGGATGTGTTATGGTTAGCTCCCTTACTTTTTCAGCATCCAGGTACAAAAGCTCAGCAGTCATTCTGCCTATTTCACTCTTTTTTTAACTACTTTATTTTAACAATGTATTATCGAGGGTGTGGAATATTACAAAACGGGAAGGAAGAAGAAAAAGGCAAAAACACTTATTAACAGACATGTATGGAAAACACAAGCCAGCGGCCTATTTTACAATGTTGAGAAGGAAGTCAAAAGACAAGGGGCTAAGAGCCAGATGTGCGAATCTTTCATTTTGCGAGTCGCAATTGTGTCGTTTTGCGACTCGCAATATGCGACTCGCAAAATGGAATTTGCAATTCCTAATGGGGTTGCAAACGACCTGACTCTTTAATATTCATGAGGCAGGTCGCAATTTGCCACCCCATCGGGAATAGCCAGCACTCACAGGGATGGTGGCCTGCTGGGGTCAGCAGACCACCATGTCTGTTACTGTTTTTTTTAAAAAGCATTTTTTTTTAATGTAGCCCATTCAAAGGAAAACGGGATGCAGTTTAAAAACAAATGAAACGTTTTTTTGTTTTATTTTTTAAGTGTAGGCAGTAGTCCGGGGGCCTATCACAGTATGGCCTGTGGTAGACTTCTCTTGAGACCCACCTTTTTAGGTTTTGCCTCGCCAAAAAGATGCGCTCTGCGCATCTTTTTTGCGCAGCAAAAACCTAATGAGAACTGTAGTGTGGCTTTGGGTCGGCCCTCGTCATTCATTGGCTGGCTCCATAAATGGAGCCTAGCCATTGGATGAGGGGCCTGTCCGTCAATGCCGGACCAGACACGGGGGCGTTCCCGACATTCTTTGGCTTTTGCCAACGTCACGCGACGTCGGGAACGCCCCCGAATCTGTTCCGGCATTGCCGGCACTTCTGCGTCTCTCCTCCCCCGTTTCCCGCCCCGTGACTGGCCGGCCGGCCAATCCTAGCGCGGCCGGCCGGAAGTGCCCGCCCCCGGCAGCCCGGGGGAAGAATGCCGAAGAGCCCATCGAGAAAATGACTGTGTGTCAGTCTGGCCTTTCCTGATAGCAGTATACGATACCAGCGCATTGCAGGAGTTCGGAAGGCCTGTTCAAGGGGAGCTTCATTTGCCAGCCCTTTGCGAGGTAGAGTTTTAGGCGAAACATCTTGGTTTCGTTCACACATTTCCCTTTCTTTTTAACTTGTATATGTTTGGGTCTCCTCTAAACCAGTCGATGTCAGAGGCAGCGCTTCTCGAGAACAGTGAAATCGATTCACTCAGATCAATGCAGCGCTTTAAGGTTCATTATTAAAACTCGATATTGTTGTAGAAAACCAGTAAAACGAAGGCCTTGAGTGAAATGTAAGTGTGAGTACAGAGTACGGAGACCCGGGAGCGGCTGCCCATTGAATCTCGCTGCTGTCGGAGGCTGCTCCCCAGATGGTGCCACAGGGGTTGATTTACAGAAATCCCGGTGGGGGTGGGAGGGTCAGATTCCCTGGAGCCGGAGGCCTCGGTGTGACACGCTTCTATTGTACCCTGTGAATGGGATGAATGGGCGCCAGTGTGGGAACCTCCGGGAGTCTCAGGGCCCAGCTTCAGAATCACAGCCCCTCCAGCAGACCACGGGTCTAGGATCCATGTGAGGGGGCGGGAGGAGAGGGCGCTGGGGCTTGGAGTCTAGAGAGGGTCAACCTCTGCCCGCCACCCCCACCTGCCTCTTGCTGCAGGTGACAGCTGCGGGAGCGGGAAGGGGAGAGTTGTTAAGAAGCACACACGTGGAGCGGGTGGGAGCTGCGCCAAGATTTCCCTCGGAGTAGTGGGCGCTGTATAAATGTTAATAAAAATAAATAGGGAAATATTTTGTTGCTCTTCGGACTGGGTTCCCATCTCCACGTGCCTTGGTTATTTTGCTACAAAGTCTCACGTGCACCCCATCCGAATGTGTAAACACCTTGGTGCTTATTTACAAGCCCCTTGCGCCACCCGCACGTCACTTTTCCCACGTTTAAAATGACGCAAAAGTGGCGCAAGAGGCTTGTAAATAAGCCCCCTGGTTGTGTAAAATCTCCATTTCTACTTTGGGTGTAAGAGGCCCTCGGCACCCGGCGTCGCTTTGCCGAAGTATCTGAAGACGTAAGCACGGAATTGTGCTTTTCAAATTCCCGTTTTTAATATATTGGACCCCCGGGTGTTTCCGAGGTTGTCTACAGCCCAGTCTGACATGATATAGCCCCGGTGCCACTCCCTCCGGTAGTAATAACCTGCCCCGTTCTCGGGTCCTGACAGGTCCGGCGCACTGAGGCCTCGCCGCTGCCACAGGCTGCTCCCCAGATGGCGGCTGCAGATTAACCCATGGGAGGGTCAGATTCCCTGGAGCCGGAGGCCTCTGTGTGACACGCTTCTATTGTACCATCTGAATGGGATGAATGGGCGACCGTGGGAACCTCTGAGAGTCTCCGGCCCCAGGGCCTGCGGCAAGAGCGTGATTCATCCGCAGACCGCGTTCGCATGGTATGGTCGTTGTCAGAGCATGCTGGAAACTTAGGGGGGGGGAGGGGGTGATTGAAGGTACTTCCTATTACTTACATCAACTACTACTTAGTTCAATTATGGGTAGAACAGTAAGAGGTCAGAAGACACAAGGAACCCCCCCATGCAGCACTTGCCTGTAGTGATAGCTGTCACAGAGGGCTGTAGAGCCCAGGAAGTGTGTGTGTATGTCGGTGTGTGTGTAGGGTGGGGGGGGGTGTAGCTGCGAAACACACCTGGTGGCAGTAGTTGCAGTCGGCAGGCATCCGGGTAAGCGGGGATACACCTGAAGAGGGATATTTGCCGACCTCGCATGCCTGTACCTGTAGGTATTAGGAGTGGGGGGCGTGGGACAGACTCGGAGAAAACCCCATGAACCCAACTTCCCTGTACTGTTGGGAGTCATAGGCAGCCCTGCATATCACTCTGTGGGTGTCTGAGGCAGAGGAGGACGTTGAAACCCCCCTTCCCCCCCCCCGCCCTACCCCCCCCCGCCTGTAACTGCAGGTGCCGTGGGTTGGGGTGCAGTGAGAGGGGCAGCGCTTGAAGACAGCACCTGTCTGTACCGGTGGACCTGAGGGTGCGTGGGGCGCGCAGAGAAGAGCACTCACCGCAGACACACCTCGCCTCAGCAGTAAATGTCACTGGGGCACCTGTATCCCTCTCCGCCCACTCTTTTTTTTTTATTTCATAATGATCCATATCATACCACGGTTTTATGACTCTTTTCTTTGCACACCTGCTCCTTTTACCCCTCCCCCCACCCCACTTACCAGCTGCAGGTTTAAAGCTTTTCACCTTACCTGTTGCAGGAATAGTTGAGTTAAAGGGCTAGCAGTGTCATGTTTCAGAACCACTCTCCACCCGATACTCCTCATGCCCGACACTCCTCATGCCCGACACTCCACCCACCAACAATTATCTAGTCCCTTCATGTCAGGTTCTCTTTCCAGGCTCTAGAAAACTGGAAAGAACCGGTTTGAATAGTAGAAAGTAGAGAGCTTGTGGAATGTGCATGGTCGCCCTTTTGGAGACCTGTCTTCGGCTTCATGTATACCCACCCGTGCCTTTGATCAATCAATCAATCAATTAAACAGCATTCGTAAAGCGCCAGACTGTCACCCCTATAGGTATTTTGGCGTTGTATCTCCGTCGAACTGCCAGGTCTTGATGGAACCCTGCTGGCACAGCTGCACATTTAAAAAGGCCTACGCTGGCACTTTTTAGTGGGCGTGGCATCATTTTAATGGGTACCACTGCTGCTACTCATCAAGTCAGCTCAACTTTTCACGAGACTTTACAGGCATTTTCTTAGCCACACTTCAATGTATTTTAGGAAACAGTACAGGTACTTCCGTGTTTTTAACAGGACTGTTTGGCTTCAGTGAAAGATTGCTTGAGACTCTACAGCAGCACTGGAAGCTCTTGGAAGCCTCTGAAACCATCGAGCTGCAGATTCAGAGTGGAGCTGCAGAGTGCAGATTCAGAGTGCAGAGTGGAGCTTCAGAGTGCAGATTCAGAGTGGAGCATCAGAGTGCAGATTCAGAGTGGAGCTTCAGAGTGCAGATTCAGAGTGGAGCTTCAGAGTGCAGATTCAGAGTGGAGCTTCAGAGTGCAGATTCAGAGTGGAGCTTCAGAGTGCAGAGTGGAGCTTCAGAGTGCAGAGTGGAGCTTCAGAGTGGAGCTTCAGAGTGGAGCTTCAGAGTGGAGCTTCAGAGTGGAGCTTCAGAGTGCAGAGTGGAGCTTCAGAGTGTCAAGAGCAATGCCAATAGCTCTAACTTTAACAAAGGCAAAACCATTGCATTGTAAATGCTTGTTTTGTTTAGTAAGGTGTTCAAATGTGGCCATATGAGAAATCAGTTAACCCCTAATAACGACTTTAGTAGTGTTCCACAGCATAGATGAAGATATCTCTCTCATATTGTTTTCATTAAAATAGTGATCTATTCAGTCTTTTATGCCATCTTGCAAGCTTAACTCTCTCAGGGCCATCTCATTGATCAGCCAAGGACGAGGAGAGGATTTATGGCATAGGAGTGAGCTCTTTCAGAGCCAGGTCTGGGCATGGTCTGACAGTGATCGGATGAAAGTGACCTCTAGTTGGGGGAGTAATGTTCTAGTTACTTAAGAAATAATCCAATGTTAACTAAGTCTTGTGCACATTCAAGTTGAATGTATGGTTCCTGTCAGAGGGGTGGTGGTTGCTGCAGATGTCCATTAGGTTTAAGTTGTTGGCCCCGAACTAAAGATGTGGTGGTGGTAGGCTGCCATGGAATTGGTGGGATTGATCCATAGAAGAGAAGAGGGGAATATTGCAATCAGCCCTATAATTATCTCTGGTGAAGTGAGCCACTCTGGGAAAGAGGGTAGCATAGAACGTCTCTCTGTCCTCATTCGGTCCTTAGACAGAAAGGATAGTCAAGCGGGTGAAACCCAGTTTATCTTTAATCCCCACCACTCAGCCCTCCATATCCCTCATTTTGTCATCTATATGGAAGGTAAGGCCTATTCATAAAAGGAGCACCACCCCTCTGGAATTGTCTGTGTTTGATGCATGGATTTGTAAAGGGAACAAATAGGAACATAGTCTCCTGGCGTCTCTATGTGGTAGGTGGGTCTCCTGAAGCAGAGCTATATCCACCTCCTTGAGATTTAACCACTGAAGCAGTATCAGGCACTCATAGGTGAATTGAGGCCTTGAATATGATATGAAATTATTCTAAGTGGTGGCATCTAGGCAGGTTGGGAGCAGCTAATCAACTAGCCCATCGTAGCCCATTTATGGGCGTGAGGATCACCGGTCATTGTGATGGTCCTGGTATGGTCAGAACTTTTATAGCTGCGTGTGGTGTACCTGGTAGCAAAGTGCATTGTGTGTTTCCCATCTTGTGAGTCTAAACTGAGTAAATGGGGATAACAAGAGGAAAAAAGCTGAAGAAAATTCACAAAGGGGTTCTTTGGTCTCGCCAGGGAATCGGGCCATGGAAGTGTCTTTGGATAGATAAACTAGTAAACGTTAAAGACAAATGTCAGTGAAGGTCCATGAGGGGCTGGCTCCTAGGGTAACAAAGCTGCCCCATTCCCTATATTCCAACAGAATATAAGCTAATTACCAGTATGTCATGAGTGATAGTCGTAAGGCTCAGTATGTAGGTAGGGGCCATGGACCTGGACCAACAACAGTTCAGCTCAGTGTATCTTCCTCTGAGGACAAAGGGTGACTTTTTCTTTCTCTTAGGTGGTGTTGTATCCTTGCCTCTTTGCGAGCAGACCTGGCATTCTGGAAATGCCAGCTGACTCCCTCATTGGTAGGGTTGCTTGGGCCTCGATCCTGCTTAGGCAGTGCCGCCCAGAAGAGACCAAGGTCCCTTCTTCCTTCTTGTAAGTCTCTAGTCACATAAAGCTTGTCTTTGATCATAAACATCAGCCTGAATGGGAAACCCATTGATATGGGATCTTTTCTTGTTGGCGGTTTGCCATAATCTGTCAGAGATCACTTCTGTGCATAAGAATTAGGGCTGAAACATCTTAGAAACAGGAGAATTGCATCGCCTCTGAATGTTAGTTGTTCTTGTCACTGGGCCACCGTTAGGATCTTCTGATTAACATGAAGGTAATAGACTCATTTCAAGTAGCAGATTTCTTTGTTGTTGAACGACATATTATGCTCTATGGGTACGCTGGAGGAGCATTGGGGCATCATCGAAGAGAATCAGGAAGTGGCCAAATAAGGTCTGAGGAATTCCACTTCTGCTGCTACCAACATGAATGATATGCCCCTGATACCGATGTAATTGCGGTGTGATCTATGTTCAAGATTCTTGTCCTATAGGGTATTTTACTGGTGCTCATTCACTTTCAGTCAAGACGTATTGTCATCTTTCTCATAGATATTGTCTGTCAAGTTGATCTCTATGCAATTCAGCCTCAATTCATTCTTGCGTACTTAATGATCTAAATCGGATACGTCCTTGTAAAAAATGCTGTTTCAGGGATTTAATGTCCTTCCAAAATTCCCAATCTGACGGACGCAAGGGGTTAAAGCAGAATTTTAAAGAACTGGGAAATAGTACATCTCAGTAGGTTTTTATGAAGTAATAGTAAGCACTACTCTATCATCAGTTTCAACTTAAAAAAAAGGAATTTCCAAAGTTTTTTCTGCTTCATTTTAAATTATTAGTTCATGAGGAGACAGTGAAATGTCATCAGCTCCAGTTTTAAAGGTCCTGGCAAGAGAGCCTTCAGCAGTCTTGACACTACAGTGTATTGGCTATTACACTTCGATTCTGAATATCAAGTACTGTGAGAACAATGCCCCCGATGGATTCTCTCCTGCATCCCTCTGAGAACCCTTATAGGACTCCTTTTCCTCTGTGCTAGGACTATATGTTTAACTTGAAGTTGTATCGGGGAGTCCGTAGGGTTTCGCAACAACTGTTAAATAGGGTAAACTCTTCTATGATTAAGTATAAAAAGCAGACAAAGTACTAATTTGTCCAAAATTAAGAAGCATTCATAATTAACTTGTTTATTTTTCATCTCTCCTTGTACCTACTCTAACATGTCCTGCAGTCTTTCCAACTATAAATCGATAGCTATAAAATACTCAGAAAGTGCTTGCATAACCTCTTCCTAAATATACATTTTATTTATTGGTAGCACAATGCCCTAATGGTTGGATTGAGAACTGATAAAATATTACCCTTTTTTAATAAAAAAAACGTTTAATCTTTCTTCAAATATCTGATGTTTTGTATGTATTCCCAACTTTGAAGGTTCTTCATCAGCTTTTACCACTTTGGATGAAGGAGTCAAAAAGTCCTGTTTAACTCTTCCCTAGGTTTTCAATGAGCTCACCTTGACCAGGGCAATTCTAGCTTGTGACCAATTGGGGGGATGGTAGGACAGGGGCTGTTATAGGGGTGTTAGATCTGCCAGCCCTAAGGTGGTTTTCCCCCAAAACTTTTGCATTCCTCCTCCACTTATGCCGATCTCATTTTCCCTGACTTTATGACTCTGCACACTTTACCACAGCTGAATAGTGCTAAAGTGAATTTCTTCACTCCTTAAAACATGGTAACATTGGCTTTTCCCTGGCTGGCATGTTTAAGTTACTTTTAAATCTCTACTAAAGTAGTACTACATGTACCCAGGGCATGTCAACTAAATGCTAGTAGTGGGCATGCAGCACTGATTGTGCCACTAGCTTATGTAGTGCCTTTAAACATGTCTCTGGGGGGCGTGGCCTAGCGGCAGAGCAAACATGTCTCTGGCCTGCTATTGAAGCCTGTGTGTGCATTTTTTAAACTGCCAGTACCAGAGGGCCAAATCACCCTTTTGCCGGACCCAATCCATCCTTTTCATAGCATATACGTCGTCGCCTAAGGTGTGCCCATAGCAGTCCGGGGATAGGGGGTGGTGTATTTAAAGAGCTAGACATGCACCTTTAAGTTCCGCATATCCTGGTATTGAAAAACTCTTACTGCATGGCTTACCACTGCCATAGGATAACATTGGAGTTACCTTATTATATTTTATAAGTGTAACTTCCAAATTGTAACAGGTAATCAGTTCATGTTTGGTATCTCTAGCATCACAGTTTAAAATGGTAACTGATGGTGAAGTCAGATTTCAAATTGCAATTATGAAAATGCCACTTTTAGAAAGTGGTGCCTGCAGCCAGGCTCTGGGTCACATGAATAGGTGTGGGTAATAGATTTGAGTATTCCTCCCAGATGGCCACACACAATGTAGAGTTTAAGTGTGACTGGTTGGGCCATCATTTGCAGAATGTGAGGGAGGAGCTGGGCACAGCCCTACTTACACTTGAATAGGCTGTGTTCTGCCTCCACACAAAGGGCTACATACCCCATGAAGTTAGTCTGAAGCCAGTGCCAGGAAAGCAAGGCATCTGTGCATTACAAATACATGCCTCTGGAAGCAACTCCCCACATCAAAGGCACAACTGTGTATAAATACTGGTACTCAGGCACCAGCTCTTCTTTACACATCTGGACCTGTGGATACTCTACCAGGTGTCAGGACCAGCAAGGCTCAGGTGGCTTCAATCACGCATAGGGGGCCAAATTGTAGGAGACTTCGCCCAGCAAAGAGTTCTTGGTCCGAGTTAACATGAATCTGGCGTACTAAGATGTCCGCCGGGTTCGCCCTCGGGTCAGCTGTCTAGTTGATGTATTATGTCACCGCTGGAGTTCAGGTGAGGTGCGCGCTAGAAAGAAACTGCGCACTTCACCTAGGATTCTAACCTGAGAGGAAGCGTCGCCGAAGTCCGGAGAATATTTGTCAGAGAAAAGTCTTGGTGAGCGTTTGAGGGAGAATTCTAGTATCGCTAAACTCTATTCGGAGAAACCTGTTTACCGCTGTCAGCTGAATTGATTCTGCGGAGGTCGTTACTTCTGAAGACGTCGTTCCGCACAGTCATCTATTCGAGCTCCTGTGGAGAGAAACCAACATCAATTAAAAAGCTAAGTCATATAAGAAGGAACTAATTGTTGCAGTACATGTACTGAGGGAACGTTGAGAAAACGATACTTACCTTGTATTTAAAAACGATATTCCTAGTACTGAATATTAACGTTGAAGAAGATAATTGTTCTTGTGTATACCAAGAGAAGTTGAAAAGAATCACTAGTTATTAAACAAGAAAAGTCAACAAGAAATAAATAGCAAATGAGAAAGAAAGATAACACCACAAGCAGATAAAAAATCAGTGAGTATAGAAGGTAGTGGAGAAATAAGAGAGAGAGAGCCAAGGGTCTTAATTAGTGAGTTAATATACGTGTTAATTGAATTGTGCAGAGTTACAAGACTAGAAGAGAGAGTCATTAGGAAGAAAACCAGCCACCAAATCTTTCGCAAAGAATAATACAAGAGAAGATTACCTGTGGTGAGAACAGAACCTAATGCAACCAGTAGAAGAGAGGCTAGTTCTTGGAAGTTAGAGGTAGGTTAGAAGGTAAATAATAAGACATACAGACGAGAGAGTTGAGTAGGGAGTATTCAGATAGTAATAATTTCTTCCTCTTCAGGTTCACAACCAAACAGTCTGCAGGACGGACTAGATGAGCAGGACCATCCAAGACAGTCTCTTCTCTTCTCTGTTTGTTATTTTATCGAATATCCCCTTTCCCCCCAAGATAATAATTTAGAGACTCGTACTAATCGAGCTCTGGGTTGTTGTCAGGGTGGATTTGGGACAAGGCATCTCTGTTCCTGTGCGGCCAAGTAATCGATCAGATCTGACACCAGGATGAACGACTGCTGTGTTGGTGAAAGGACTGCTACTCTGAAGGAACTGCTGCCCTGCTGTTCTCACCTGCTGCCCTCTTGCTTGGGGTAGAAGAACTGGACCTGCTACAACATTGTGAATCCAGGACCCCAGAGTGACCCCAAGGGCTAGTCCACTGGCCTCCTGATCTGACGCTCAGCCTATAAATGGCTCCCTAACATCCTGCACCAGCCCCTTTACCCAGGTCCAGCGAGTTCCTAACCCCCAGATTATGCTTTCCAGGTCCTGGGTACCCTTGATGTTGCTTAAGGGTGCCAAAATCAAGCTTTTGAGCTCCTCACAACCGCAAACGAGCCTGTTCACATGAGACTTCTTCGCTCGTACCACAAATCAGCGCAAAGCTTCGTCAGCCCTTCGCACTGCAGCCATGACTGCTCGTGGGGATCGCCAATGTAAAGCTCTGGCAACTCCCGCCCGCAACGCCGGCAGTCTCAATGCACTTTGCAGACACCCTTCTGCGTTGCTCGCAGCCCTCTTCAACTTGAATGGGCTTCCTGGTACAAACTTTGGAAGGTAAAATTACAGCAGGCCTAACCTGGTGACTGTATCCGATCTGCACACCAAAGTGTGATTTTGACCTATCCCAGGAAAAACAGATAACCCTAGCTCAAGCCTTGTGCTTTTTTGGCACTATTTTCACAAAATTATTAAAAAATTAATATCTTCTGTTCTACTGATTAGATTTTGTCAATTATGGGGCATATTTACAAGGAAAGTGGCAGAGTGAGGTGTTAGCCTTCCTGGCTTAACACCTCACTATGCAACTTCAGAAACGCAGGGCTGCATCATATTTACAAGAATATGGTGCATCCCTTATGTTTTCCCCTGCTCACAAAGTACATTTAGCAGCCTAGCGCCAACGCAAGCACCCTTGAACCATAGTGCAAGGGTGTCTGCATGCAGGGGAAGATTTTTAATGTGCAGGATGGTCCCCCATCCTGCATATAAACAATCTTTAAAAACAGTTTTGTAACTTCTATGTGTGCTGCTTAATGCAGCACTCATAGAAGTTGCAAAGCGTCATTAAAAAAAATGATTGTTTATGTGTAGGATGCGCGACCTTCCTGTACATAAACAATCATTGGCCTTTTGCTGTTTTCATGTGTGCTGCACAATGCATTTCTCCTTGTTGCTCCAGGGTAAGACCAGGTTTTCCCTGTTTTTAATTCTGCAGCTGCCTCCTATTAACGTCTCCCTTGTAAATAGAAGGCAGCATCAGAATCAATTGGTGTTGCAGTTGAATGCCCACAGCAACACCCATTGCCCTCTGCTTTCACGCTCAGCATAGCATGAAAGGGGGTCTTATTTACAAGGCAGCTTTAAGCAACGTTAAGGGGCTTAACACTGCCTTATAAATAAGGCAAAACCCCTATCGCCACAGGATTGTCGTAAAAAGTGACGTGGCAGTGGCAATAGGGGCTTGTAAAATATGCCTCTTTGTCTTGCTTTGTTTACTTAACTTTACTCTATTTTTGTAACTTGGTGTGGCATACTTTTTGAGTAGTGTTTTTACTTTATTACTGTTCGAAGTGTCGCACAAACACTTTACACATTTTCTCTAAGTTAAGCCTGGCTGCTCTGTGCCAAGCTACCAGAGGGTTGAGCACAAGTTAATTTAGGGTTGGCTTTTGCCTCACCCTAACTAGGATTGTGGTTGCTGCTTGACCAGGGCTCACATCCCAGTCAACCAACAACCCAATTTCTCACAACAGTTATGTGACATGATCAGTTCATCTTATGCTGAACATAAAAAGCTATTGATTGTAAATATGAGAAAGCCTGTTGATCAAGTATATTAAAGCACAGTATTTCCATTGAGGTCCATATACTGGCAATAGTTTTCAGTATGAAAAAAATCGTTTTTTTTCCACAAGCAGCATTTGGATTTCCACCTTCATGTACATCACAAAAAAGGCTGCACAAACGTTGAACTGATAGCATTCGTGACTCAATATAAACACCTGGTGTTGGCTGTGTTGCATTCTTTATCACCAACCCATTCTGGGTCAATGATAGCTTCCGATGGTGCTATATTTCACTGGATTGGGCATCTGACTCCATTATCCGAATCACAATTGGATTACGCCCGTATTTTCAAGCATGCTGAGAGTTAATTAATAGAACACATTTACCAACTCCAGCAAGGTGGACCAATACACAATTCGTTTTGTAACAACAAAATTCTTCACTCGCAGTTTCGCTGTCCTAGATTTCGCTGTGACGTATTTATATGGGCAGAGGTAGTGCTTTATTTGAAAAAAAAAATTTATGCTGGTGCCCAAAGCCCTGCTCGTATGCCTGCGGCTGGCGCTATTACATGCTGGCACGCTGAATATGAAGGTTGCGTAGTCTGATATGCGCTTCATGGCTCTTTAATCCACTACCAGACACTCCCTGCCTCTTTATCTCACTCTTGCATGATCCTGCTTTTTCACTTTGCGATGGTTTTTTCATCTTTCTCTTCCTACTTCTTTCCTCCTTGCGTAATTTTTCATCTCCTGCTCTTAGTATATGTTCGATGAGGAAAACAAGTGCTGGTCACCAAAAAGGAATGCCGGTGGGCCCCACCACAACCACCAGCTCACATTAAGCACTGGGTACACTGCATTTATAATACAATAAAAGATGTATACATAATGTCACATAGGAATGGCTGGACTGGCCACAGGTGACACAGGGAGTCTCAGAGCAGTAGACTGAGCAAGAAATTCTAAGGGATCCCCAGTTCATCCAACCCTGTAATGAAACCTCAGGAAGAAGCATACAGTTACCTTTTGAGGACATAAATAATTTGCTGCTGAGGAAAAATAATACTCCTATACATCCTAGGCCTCGAGTTATCTGAAAATTATATGCATTTTGTTTAAAACCTGCCAGCAAACCTATGTTCTTTACCAAAACATCTGGACAATACTTCTCTATATTCAATTGTGTGAATCCACTTTTAAAAACTATCCCGGGGTTAGAACCCTTCCTGGAGAGACTTTTGCCTGTTTGCTACTCTCACTCAGTACAATAAGTGGTTGCTAACAAACTATTTTTGGGGGGGGGTGTTTTTCACTCCCAAACCGCCACTGCATACATCCGAGGAAAACAGTATCAGACACATTTGTTATTGATAATTTCTTTACTTCCCTCCTACCTTTCAATATTGCAATTCATCCCTTCCCACTTCTCCTTTCCACTGCTTCTTCTCTCCACATAAAGTCTTATAATTTATTTTGACGTTTGTTTCTCTTCTCTATTTCTTTCATTTCGAACACTTGATTTCCTCCTACTGTTTGTATACTTATACATGCAAGTTTAACTCACACGTGAGAGGAGCCTTTTTTTAGCAAGTGTAAAACCACTCTTATAATTCACAAAAGAGAATAATTGGTAATGCATTGGTAAAAGCGTTTATTCGCACAGATTAACAGCCATATTCATCAACCTCCCGTTTTGCGAGGCCCTAATAGCGTATTATAGCGATTCGCTATTAAGGACTCGCAAAACGGGATTCATGTAGGATTAGCAAAAATTATTGCGATTCCTACTGATTCCTTATTTGCGATTAGCAAATTGCTAATCGCAAATAAGGAAAAACTCCCCATTCATTCCTATGGGCCAAAAGGCCCATAGGAATGAATGGGGAGTATTCCTTATTTGCGATTAGCAATTTGCTAATCGCAAATATGATTGCGATTTGAAGGGTGCCAGGGGTGTCCAAAGGACACCCTGTAGCACCCCTCAAATGCACATTTGAACAGGTGTTGCGCACACACATGTCCAGAGGACATGTGTGTGTGTAACATGCAAAAGAAAAAAATGCACTAAAGTGCTTTTTACTCTTTTTTCGCAATTTACCACAAAGTCAGATTTCGTGGTAAATTGCGACCAAATTTTGTGAATTCGCAATTTCAAATTGGGTGATGAATTGGATTCAAGGAATCTCTATTAGAGATTCCTTAAATCCAATTCCTCGCAAATATGCGATTTCGGTAATAGCGATTTTTGCATTTGGGATGATGAATCCCAATTGCAAAAATCGCACTCGCAAACGGCCAGATTCTCAGAATCTGGCCATTTGCGAGCGCAATTCATGTTGATGAATATGGCTGTAAATCTCCTCCTTTGCGTGGGGAGTAGACATTCCAATTGGAGGGGAATACCCAGTACACAAGTAGAAACCCAGGGGCATATTTACAAAAGAAGTGACTGAGCGCAGCGTTAGCCTTGTTGGCTTAACGCCATGCTCCACCACTTCTGAAATGCAGGTCTGCCCTGTATTTACAAGAATACGGTGCAGCCTGCGTTCCTCTCTTCGTTGGCGCTAAATTTAGCAGTCTAGCACCAATGCAGGCACGCTTGCACCATGGTGCAAGGGTGCCTGCGTTGAGGGGAAGGATTGCTTGCATGCAGGAAATTGTCCCTTCCTGCCCATAAACAATCTGCAATAGCGTTTTGTAACTTCTATGTGTGCAACATTTATTTATGCTTGTTTATGTGCAGGAAGGGAAACCTTCCTGCACATAAACAATCAATGGAATTTTGCTGTTTCTATGTGTGCTGCACAACCCAGCACACATAGAAACAAGCAACAATTAGGAGAAATAATGCATTTATCCTTGTTTCGCCAGGGTAAGACAAGGTTTTCACAGGTCTTAATTTTGGCGCTGACCCATATTTACGCCACACTTCTAAATATGGGCAGCGCGAAAATCAATGGGTGTTGCAGTGGAACGTCCACCACAACACTCATTGTCTGCCCCTTTCAATCTAAGTATAACGTGTAAGGGTGCCTTATTTACAAGGCAGCGTTAAGCCACATAAAGTGGTTTAACGCTGCCTTGTAAATAAGTCGAAGACCATATCGCCACAGGAACTTCGGTAAAATTGACGTTCCTGTAAATATGCCCCTAGTAGTCTTACATGTTTGTGGGAGTTTACAAACCTTTTTCTCACACATTCCCACATTGCCAATATTAGGTGATCCCCTGCTGTGAAAGGGCAGGAGTAAGTCCCTTTTGCAAGTGAAAAAGAGAAGGAAAAATCCCTAAAAATGTGTTGAGTAATGTAGGAGAAAAGATTTCTCCATATTTATAAAGGATTTTGGTATGTGAGATAAAAAAAAATGTAAGCACTTGTACCTCATGGGGAAATATACATGGGCATATTTACCCAAGAAAAAGGAATTCTCAACTCTTTTCCGGGATCACAGCTGAAAATCTGGAACTGGAGTATGTTTCAGGGAGTAGCCTGGAAAAGTTATATGTGCTTCATAAGGTAAATGCTTACCTGTGAGAGGACTTAAACGTACGGATGCGAATGGCTATTGACATTTGACCTATTATATCAGAACTAGTAAAGACAGTAGCATGTGTTTCACTGCAAGATATTTTGTGGAAACCTGGGGCTACTCTGGGGAACATATCATTATATAATCAACACACCTATTTTTGAATTGTACATATTAAAGAAATAATAAACTTTGACCCAGATTTTCAAAGTTATATACAACCCAGTGCAGCACCCCAAAATGCTGTGCTGCGTGAAAAGGGGAGAGCAGGTGAGTGCCGTATCTACAGACCTATGGCACTCTCCTCCCCTCTCTCTAGTACCAGCTCAGGATCTTGCTGCTGAGCGACACACATGCATCTTTGTGCCATAGTGCAAGGGTGCTTGCATGAGTCCAGCATAGGTTTTGTACTGGAAGAGTTCCCTTCCAGTACAAAATACAATGACTAGACAAGCTTTAAAACGTTTCCTACTTTGTATGTTTGCTGTACACTGCATCACACATGCAAAGTCGGAAAAGAAAAGAGAAATAAAAGCATTTCTCATTTTAACACCCACTTTCCAGTAGCGTTATTTTTTTCAGCAAAACTTTGTCTACTAATGTTAGTAGATAGGGTTTTTCATCAAAATGTGTCGCTGGTTGCATGGGAATGCCCAAATGCCACACATGTAACACCCCTTTGGCGTGGATTTCCATTGCTTTTCCCTAAAAACTAAGGCAAATACCAATTTGCGTTGGTTTGTAAATCCCGGAAAAGGTTTTGCATCTGGTTTTGTTAAAAAACAGCAATGCAAACTGAACGCAAAACCTTTGTAAATCTTGGCATTATTTTGGGCCATATGAAGGACCATTATGGAACAACTCAAAATAACCTAATGACAATAAATTTACTTTTCAGGACATCAACATGCTACTACATTGCTATAAAACAGATTGACCTCAACTTTCGTTAATTAAATCTCACCTTAAGTTCTATTTTAGTCCTTGGAGTGTAAATATGCCTCATGAATATTAATGAGGCTGTCGCAATTTGTGACCCCATTCGGAATGGCTAGCACTCCCAGGGATGGTGGCCTGCTGGGGTCAGCAGACCACCATGTCTGTGACTGCTTTTAAATAAAGGTTAAAGGAAAACTGGATGCATTTAAAAAAGAAAATGAAACTTTTCAGTTTAACACTGCTTGCTCGTAAAAATATTTTCTCACATACTCACAAAGGGGAAGGGGTCCCTTGGGGACCCCTTCCCGTTTGCGAGTGGTTTACCACCTTGTTGAAGTAGGTGGTAAACTGCGAGTGTTCTGGGGCTGCAAATACGGTTGCAAAATAATTGTACATGGCATGGTGACTTGCTATCAGGAAGGTATGCCCCTTTCTAATATCGGGAGTCGCAAATGCTACTTTGCAAGTCAGTGACTCGCAAAATAGCATTTGTACATGGCATATCCCATTTGCGGCTGCAAAAAAGGGTCGTACATCTGGCCCATAGGGCCTTCTTTACAATTTTGTGGCATAGGGCAGCGCCACAATCCCTCCTGCTGCGCTGCCCTACATCAAATGAAAAGAGCAGGAATGCGCCATATCTATAAGATACGGCGGATTCCTGTCCTTTCTCCCTGTTCTGGCGCTCAAAGGGCTGCTTTTTGCAAATGCAGGCAACTTTGCGCTATGGTGCAAGACTGTCTACATTATAGGGATGATAGTTTTTGTGCAGGAAGGGACACCTTCTGCACCAAAACCATCAATGGAGGAAATTTCCTCTATGTGTGCTGCTGAATGCATGAGGAAAAAATGAGGAGAAACAGTGTTATTTCTCCTCGGTTCGCCTCCCCTACGCCTTCGGTGGGGAGGCATGGGCTTTTGATGAACTCCAAGGCTTACAGAACGTTGTAAATCTGGGAATGTGTCAAATGTCATGGGTGTTACGTGGGAGCACCCACCATAATGCCCATGCACGCATCCCCATCGTAGTGTGAGGCAATGCTGCGACTTGCACTGCATTGCCTCACTTCATATCTACAAGGCCTCGAAAAGCCATACGGAGTGGCTGTAAGTGGCTGTGGCCTCGTAGATATGACTAAGCCTTGTGTGCCACCGGAATGGCACAAAAAGTGACGTTCCAGCAGTGCACTTGGCTTGTAAATTAGCCCCTTTGTGTGGCTCTTTAAGTCAGAGATAGGAACAGTTCCAAAGAAATTACAAAATATTTCTCATTTGAAGTGGAAAAAAAGATCTATTGTTTTTAGACTGAAGTAATTCTATCCAGTGAAAGGAACCTAGTGGAGACTGGAAGCTAGTTTAGGCACTACAGGTTGGTGTCATAAATTCAGTAGAAACTCAGAATGTGCTCCAGCAATATCACCCCAAGTAAACACAGATATTTATCACATAATACCGACATTGGTTTTAATAACTTTAATATTGTTTTTTGATTGCCATAGTTGAAGGAAACGCAAATCTACATCCTAATACTTGAATCTGACAAAAAAGTTTTAGATTTTCTAACATCGATATGATCAGCAAAGATTCATGAAGATGAAATATGTACAAGTAACACTTGAATTGAGACACATTTTATGAATTATCTTATTACATACGCTTATCAACAATTTTAGCCTCTGTATAGTGGAACCGTGCTCGGGCGATTGAAGCGTCCAGTAGCTTCAATCGCCCGAGCATGGTTCCACTATACAGAGGCTTCATTCCTCCCTTACATCGTACCGTTCTACAGACGAACTTCGCACCGCTGCTACCGAGATCTGTGGCCCACTTTCAAAACGGCTCACTGCCCGGCCTCTGGGTTGACACTGCCTGGATTAGCTCCTCCCATCCATGGTTTTGCCTCCTGGAGCGTTTTGGCATACACTTATTGACCGGATGCCCTGATTGACCTTATTGCCTGGACCTTATCATCACCCTCTCCTCTCTAAATTAGAGCACTACCATAAACCATTTGACCATTGTCCTGATGATGACCTGTAATTGAAATGCCGTTGACTACCCAGCCTAGAACACGTGCACTGTTGTTGTCAATCTATTTACCTAGATACAGCTTGAAAAACACTGTATATAACTTGCATTTTTGACCACCTGTATTTATTTTTTTGTAATTCTGTCACCGTTCATGCTGTTTTTCGCACTCTTTGTCACTGCGCGGTCCTACCCTTTCACTTACACGCCCAGTGCTCACCTTGTGTGTTATGGTCATTTTTTGTATTCATGTAATGTAGTGCCTTCTAACTACTATGAAAATATAGTTTATCCTTACCTTCTTTACCTACGTTGTGGTCTCCCCCTTTTTTCCTCCCTCTCCATTTGTGATTGACACCATTGCCTTACACTGTCCTGTTTTTAAATATTGTCCAGCTGGTACTTTGTTGTTAATTCAGTTTCAAATATCATGAGAAACACTAATATCAAATACAGGTGCTGTTTTGGGTGTTTCTGAAAAGTTCTGTCAACAATATAGCCTAAGAGCCCACCATAGCTGACTCTACCGGCCATTAAAGGCCTGCTCCAGCGTTAAAGGCCCGAGCCGAAGGTCAAGGCCTTTAACAAGGGAACGGGTCTTTAATGGCGGGTAGAGACTACTACGAAGGGCTTTAAGCCACTAGACCATTCTGCCCCTAGAGGGATGAATGTTCTAATTTGTAAAACAAAGGCCTCAATGAGCCTGAGGGGGTTGAAATCCACTTGGGCTCTGTGATGCCTTTGTTAAACATTGGAATGTTGATGCTCTTTGCTTCTTCCGGCCATTAGAAGCCCAGAGCTCTCCATTGTTTTCAATGGAGTGCTCAACTTTCCAATGTTCTAATGTTTGTTAGAGTATTTGCCTATGGAATGTCTTGGTGGCATGTTCTGTTGACAGAGTGCATGAGATATATTTGTTGTGTTGGATGTACTGTTGAGTGTGCTCTGTGAATAGTTTAATGAGGAATATCTTGGTGGCTAGTACTGGGTGCCACAACATGACTGCCACTTATAAGGCATGTCTGTGTTGTGTTGAAGATGGTATATCTTATGTGTTTTATTGAATGCTATATTGACCTGAGGGAAATATACCTATAATGAAAAAAATCTATTGTTTATGTAAGATAGGTGTTATTTAATTTCCCAAAAATCTTAAATGAAATCAATAATACGTTATCTGCCATTTCGCATGACATGAGGAAAGGGAAGAATATCTGGGAGTAAGCAACAGGCATCTGATTATACTTCACGACTGCAGCTCCACTAGAGCAGGATGTGGTTAAAGCATAGTTTGCATTTTATATTGCTGTTTGCAATTTGGCAATTGCAATCATGGGCATAATAGGAGCTGTGTTGGTGAGCAAAGGCTTCTCAAAAAGCCAGTGGGTACCTTAAGACTCAGATTCACTCCTCTCCAGTGGGTATTGGTGGGCTACCCTCTAAATGGATATGTGTAGTTTTGATACACTAGGAAAAGCATAAAATATGGAAACAGGAAATATTTGTGCATAGTAATTTAATACTGACTCTGTCATTGTGTATGTTTGCTTGGGCACCTTGACAGGCCTTGTTTGTGAATATTGTGGAAATATGACATATGACAGTGTGCCCATATAGCGCCAATATGGAGGAATACAGTGTGTCTATGGAATCTGCCCGAAAACAAGTGTGCAAGTTGAAGCATTATGCATCAGGGGCAGGATAGAATCTTGCAATGGTAAAAGAAAAATGGGTATGTCAGCAACTAGGGAATTGGAATCGGGCAAGAATAAGAACCTCAGGAATTAACTTAAAGGGCATTTCTGAATTGAAGATATTTGTACAATTTGGTGTTTGCCAAGATGTTTGAAGCCTGAAGTTCCTGAAAGGAATGTATGTATATCCCAGACCACACATCCCCCAATTCTGAGATGCCAATGAGATCCCAAGTTTTGACGCCCTGATGTTTCACTGTCTCCCACCAGAGAGGAATCTATTGCATCAGTTTGCCATCCCAAAGCACATGCCTCAGTGCAGCCTTCTAGCAAGAAACACCACTTTAGTTACTTGAGGCATGGTGGAAGGGAGTGGAGAGCCATATAGCAGGGCCTATATTTTTATTTTATTTTGAGAGTTTTATACAGCGCGAACAAGATCTTTGCAGATATCAGATCGCCTTACAGAACACAAAAGCAATGGATAAGAAAAACAAGCAGGTATTGAACAAAGTCTCTGGTCACAAAATAAGCGAAAGTAAATAAAAGGGCATCTAAAAAAGGGGGGGAAGTTACAACGAGGAGCATACTAAATCAAACAGATACAGATAATACAAAGGTGCAAAAAATATCCAGGGTCAATGTTCAAGTGAATTTAGCCATGAGGATAGCTTTTACTTCCTTCTTGAAAAATGCAGTGGAGGAGATAAGTCTGGTTTCTGGGGGGAGTGAATTCCAGATCCTGGGTGCCATTCCTGAAAAGGATCGTTTATAAGTTTTTTCCTTCAGAAATCTTCGAGGTTTCAGAAGAAGATTTTTTGTGCTTCTAGTGTTTCTTGAGCCACCTGAGATGGTCAGCTTCTGCGTGAGGTAGCTGGGTGAGTTATGGTGTACAGCACTGTGAGTCATACAGGCGATTTTCAAATGGATTCTGGCTTCGAGAGGCAGCCAGTTCAGGGATCTCAAGTCAGGGGAGATATGGGAGCGTTTTTTGATCCAGTGATGAGTCTCACAGCAGAGTTCAGTGAGGCTTTTAGGGGTGCGGTTGTTGATAGGGGTAGTCCGCAGAGGGCAACGCTTCCGTAGTCAATCCGAAGAATGACTAGGGCTTGTACTGCAGTTTGAAAGTCTTTAGCTGGGAGGAAAGGTTAAAGTTTCCTCAGAGTATTTATTTGGAAGTTAGCTCCCTTTATTGCCTTGCTGATATGGTGTTGCATATTGAGGTTGGGGTCCAGGGTTATGCTAAGGGATTTCGCGGAGTCTACGATGGTAGGTTGGATGTTGAGTGCAGTTAGGTTTTAAGCCAGGTTTATGTGGTGGAGATTTTTGCGGGAGGTGTGATCAGAAGGAACTCAGGGGCATATTACCAAGCAATAGCGATAATTATCGCTATTGCTTGGTTAGAGACAAAAATTTACCGCTGGGCTGCGGCGATTTTTACCGCAAATAAACCTTGGTATTACCAAAGTTTATCGCAAATGCGATAAAAATCGCCGCAATGCATGAATATCGCTGAAAAGTCAGCGATATTCATGCATTACCGAGCTAATGCTGTTAGCCACGTTATCCACCTCCCATTGGATAACATGGCTAAGAACTGCTCAGGGCAGGTGTTAGCTTTTGGAGATATTCGCGCTTTGCGCGAATATCTCCAAAAGTTGGTAATAGGAGATAGCGATGTTAGCGATTGTTTTCAGTCGCTAACATCTTGGCACGCCCACTTTGCATGTCATTAGTGATAAATATCACTGACATGCAAAGTGGGGCCCAAGATTGTCGCTATCTCCTACTAACTGTCGCTAACTGGTGTTAGCGGCAGCTAGGTAATAGGGAGATCATTTTATCTCCTCTTTCTTGGCTTTTAAAGCCAAAAAAGTGGAGATAAACCCCCTTGATAATATGCCCCTCAGTTTTCAGAGCATTAAGTTTGATGTGATTTTCGGCCAGTCATGTCTTCGGGGATTGTAATTTGAGATAGAGCTGGGTGTCGTCAGTATACATAAGAAAGTGTACATTCGATGCTTGTAACAGGGTGGAGAGCGGCTCCATGAATAGGTTGAACAATGTTGGGGATAGGGAAGAGCCTTGTGGGACGCCTAATGTAACAGGCATAGGTGAGGACATCAAGTTGTTGCTCTTGAATTTCTGTGATCTGTTATGCAGAAAGGAGGTAAACCACTTGAGAACGGTCCCTGATAGACCCATTCTGGTATTTAACAGCTCGAGTAAGCTCTCGTGTTTGACAGTGTCAAATGCTGAGGATAGATCAAGTAGGATGAGGAGGCAGGGATCATTCTGATCTAGGATTTGGAGGGTGTCATCAATTATGTGTGTCATAGCTGTCTCTGTGCTGTGACCTGATCGGAAGCCTGATTGATGAAGGATGAGGAGGTCAAACTTTTCAATGTGTTTTCTTAGCTGGAGTTGTACGCATTTTTCCAACAGTTTGGCCAGGGTGGGGATATTGGTAATAGGACGGTAGTTGTTCAGGTCCGTGGGGTCTGCTGTTGGTTTCTTGATAATAGGAGTGACTTGAACCACTTTGAGGGAGTCAGGGATGAGTCCTTGTTGAAGTGAGCTGTTAACAATTTTGGTCCACAGTGGGAGGAGCAGAGGGATAAAGTCTTTTACAGCGTTAGCTGGAAGAGGGTCTGTGAGGTGATTAGAAGGTTTCAGTGTCCTGAGCAGTTTGCCAATTGTTTCTTCTGAGTAGGTGTCAAATGAGGACCATGCAGCATTGTTTTTTGTTTCAGTGGGTGTTATGCTGTGTGGACTAGAGTAAAGGCTAAGGTCTTGTGGCGTTCTAATCTAGGATCCTGATCGATACTGTGACCTTATGCCCCTATTCGGCTATAAATCCATTTATTCCCTATATTGGCATAACCGTTCAAGTGCAATATTTAGAAACTCGTCTCTGGCCTCACACGAACAGAGCCACATTCCAGAATAGCTTTCTCTGCCACTTCCTTTGCAACCAATTAGTGCAATGACAGAGCAGAAGTCACTATCTGAGATTCCTAGATTAACACTCTGAGTTCTTCAACAAGATAAAAACTTAGCAAACCTGGAAATCCCCGCTTGCTGTGTTTTGATTAGTAATAGAACTCTAATGAGCACTGATATACGATCACTTCCTAGTGACATCTTTATTGACGTCTTATGTCCAGCAAACGTACGTCAAACAAGGCACCTTTCAGGTATAAATACTATCAACGTGGCCTTAAGCAAGTCCCCTGTTGCCCGTCGCCTGAAGCTGCTGTTATGCTGAAGATATCATAGCTGCTATCCCTACTGCTATCGCTGCTAACTAGCGAACGATGGTGTGGTGAACTTAGGAGCTGAACAGCCGTCCCCCTGCAAGAGCCCAGCAGATGCAAGCTGCCCGCGGACGCTGTCCCCCCTCCTTCTCCTCCTCGACGCGCTGAAGAAGAGAAGCTGCCTTTCTCCTGCAGAGAAATCCAGCTCCAGCGTTTCTAGTCTACCCTTGCGGGTGACTGGGATATCGAGCCCTGAGAGTGATACCAGACCTCCATCATTCTACTCCAGAGGTATGGTGTTGACTAAACCCTTGAGAGAGAATTCTTGAAGCAAACCTTGGCAAAACCAACTTAACTTAAAGCTACTTACTTACTCCCCTCCCAAGTATTAGGCTTAGGTCAGGTACACTGGGGTAGGCGTAGTTAGAAGCACCAGTTGAGTATTTTAGCCTAATGTATATATGAATGTATATATGTTTTATTCCTTTTAAACCATTGTATGGCTAAGAAACCATATCAAAGCTTTTACAGTATTATTTCGCAATACTTATCTTACTGTACGTACTTTTTATAATAACAAGTCTTGCAATTGTGGCAATTCATTTCTCTTGTACGAGAAGAAAGACTGTTCAATAAATGTTAACCTTTTATTGACAAACGCCCGTCTCTCTATTCTCTACATATTGTGAAAGTAAACTGCACCAACCTGACTGAGTAAAATAACTGTCTATTGTTTCACACGACCCTAGAGATTGACTCTTGATCTGAGGAGCAAAGTTGTCATGTTGCACGGTTGTTGGAAAACTGAATCCCTTCTTGTCTGTGCCAGGGAAGCTGATCACTTCCTATTTCAGTCAAGAAAGTTTCCAGTGACCTCTGAGCTAGTTGGTAACAAACCCAATTAAGTTTAGCATAGTCAGTAGAGACCTGGAAGATCCGCACTTCTACGTTGATACTACTGTTTATGTTATTCCAATGCGCAGGGCCTATTGGGAAAATAGGAACTACGCTACATGGCGCCCAACGTTTGGTAAGGCGATAAACTAACGCAAGACGTTAGAGTAACTCAGTAGTGCATATTTCACACAGACCCCTTTCTCCCGTAAATACTCCAATAGACGTCTGGAGTGGGTGAAAGGTTAAAATCCGCCCGAACTCAGTAGGAAGAGATTCTTATGTAAAGCTCTGGTTTATTCAACGTTGAAGGATACAGTGTTCCAAAATATTGTGCACCTAATCTTTGTCTCCTTGGAGACCTACTCTGCAAACCTTGCATTTATACAATGCCAGGAGAAAACGGAACCACTGGGGCCGCAGCAGATGCGACTCCGCAGGGTCCCGAAGATACTGACCCAGATGCAATTATCATCCCGGTACATTTAAGAAAATCTATAACGTTAAAACTTATAGAAAACGGACTGACACCACAAGGTGGTACAGTAATTTTCGTGATAGAGGCTCACGAATATCGGCAGACAGAGGTATTCTATTCATGGATAAACTTTCCAGCGGCAAACGCTAGAACAAAAGAGTTTCACTATTACAAAATAGAGAAACCACCGGATGAGTACGCTCCTTTCGAGGAGACTGAAATCCCACTAAAATTCCAAGAGCATCTGCTCTGGTTTAATGGCGCCCTAAAACATAATGATCATATAACCAGGCTCGGTCCACTAGGTAGACCAGGAGCAACATGGCCGGTTCTAGCCAGCTACACACCACATCCGGACATTGCAAAAATGTCAAAAGAAGAACTCTTAGTTAACATAAGAGAACTAACAAAAGCATATAGAGAGTTAGTAAAATTATTTATTAAAAATATTTTAAACACTCCTAAAAAGAGCTGGGATGGAAATAAACAATCCACTCCCAAGGAAAAAGTTTTCCAGTCCAGAGGAAGGTCTCCTCGACGGAGGGAAAGAACTCCGACTAGAGAACACCAGTCTCCCCAGAGGGAGCCCTCTGAGAAAAGATATAACCTTAGAAATAGGGATAATTTGAAAAAACCTGATAGATATCAAAGTATTGATACACGTCCCTCTCGATATCTTTTTCGCAGAAATCGGAAAGAAGAGGACGGTCAGACCCAGGAGAGCACACCAAGTCCAAAGACAAGGAATCTGTTCAGAGTAAAAAATCTCAATTTCCAAAAAAGAAGGTAGCCAGTATTAGAGTAATCAACCATGCCGGGAATACTGAGGACACAGTTGAAAAACGGGGTGTGGGCATTGACAATGTTGGACAGTGCAGCAGAAATCAGTATAGCCCGCAAGATCTTGATGAGTCATCTGGAGACAGTGGACACGAATGAATACATTCAGGTTGAAACTGCCGACACCAGACTTAGCGAGCCCCATAAAATATACGAAATAACATTGCGTATAGAGGGTGATAAGACTAGGAAAATAAAGGGTCTATTTTGGGATAAACTCTCAAAAGGCTATGATATTCTGTTAGCTGAAAAAGATTGGCCCCCAGAGTTTGTCAGGGAGTGCCCTCGTGGCGAAGAAGTGATTATGCCTGCCTTCCCGAATCACATTCCGATTCACAAAAAATATACATATGCAAGGAAATGGGCGGTAGCCCAGGCACCGGCATAATAAAAAAATCATGTAGGATGGGATGAGGACTCTCCTCCTCACAAAATCCAGTTAAAAAGTGAACCAACTGCCCAACGGCAGTATCCCATAAAGCAAGAAGCTAAAAAACAAGTCAGGGAGATCTTAGATCAACTTGAATACCAGGGGGTGATTGAAACATGCACCTCTCAAATGAACAATCCTTTGTTTCCTGTCTCCAAGCCAGACAATTCATATCGTCTAGTTTTGGACTACAGACACCTTAATGCATGTTGTAAAACTTATGCAGTACAAAACTCGCATAGTGCAGCCCTAATGAATAACATAGTTAGGAAAAAATATAAAACGACATTAGACATATCTAATGGTTTCTTTTGTCAAAACATTGCACCAGAAAGCAGATACTTGACCGCTTTCTCAGCATTTGGGTCGCAGAAAAAATTCTGTCGACTCCCACAGGGGTTCAAGAACAGCCCAGGACTATTCTCAGCTAGGGTAACAGAGTTACTACAAATATATGATGATGAGGCATTATCTTACGTAGATGATATTTATCTCACAGACGATGACTTGGATACTCACTTGAAAAGAGTGAACACCATTATACTTGGGTTCGCAGCAGAGGGTTACAAATTCAACTTTAAAAAGTCTCGAATTGCCCATCTGACAGTACTATTCTTAGGATACGAATTATCAAGTGAAGGGAAAAGCCTAGCGGACAACTTCTTAGAGAAGTGCGCTGTACTCCAAGCTCCAAAAACGCTTAAGAATTTACAATCCATACTAGGTTTTCTGAATTTCGGAAGAACATACATTCTAAATTACCCAGAGAGGGTTAAACCTCTCTACGAACTAATTAAACCTGATTTTAAACAAATCAATTGGACTTAAAAACACACAGAAATTTTGAGATCACTGCAAACAGACATGTTAGCAAAAACTAAATTAGATACACGTGACAACACACGCGATCTCGTAATCCGAGTCATCCCAGGAAGATGCGGATTCACGTACCTAACCTCTAATGAGGGAGAAAAGGTACCAATTTCAATTAAATCTCACTTGTACACACAAGCAGAAAAAACATTCAGTCACACAGAAAGAACTGTGAAAGCAGTGCAAATTGCATTAGCAAATGAAAGAGAACTAGCACATGGTAAAAGGATTAATATCCTCACAGCGGAATCCGCCTTCGAGGCGCTATTCAGCCCAGTAAACCTGCCTACAGTGTCACTGGATCCGAAATGGATACAGTGTGTAGATTCTCTAGGAGCGGAAGATGTGAAATTCTATTCCGCCCCGCTTGGCAGTCACCGGAACAAGATCAGTTGTACTACCGCCCCTTGCTGGTAAAAAGGAGAACAGACTTGTGTCTATCGACCTGGTAAAACCACAACCATGTGGCCTATAATCAACAGTAGGCCCAGTGGACTCCCAAGAAACAACAGAATACCCAAACTTGCAACAATCCAAGAGGTTCAAACTGAAAGACTAATCACATTCGATCAACCTGCAGTGCACAGAGAAGGACTATGCAATAATGCCATGGAACTCGTGCCTCTTGAGACACAGATTGAAACAGTTCGTCAAGAAACACCAGTCTACAATAATGTGGCATCAGAAAGTGCTACCGAAAGACAGATTGAAAGAACAATCACAACAATTGACAGAACTGCCTCTGGTTATTTCATCAACTTCGACAACTTCTCTGAAGATCAAAGCGACCCGAAGTGATGCCAGAAACAAAAAAGTATTCTAAAGAAACTACAACGGAACTCTTTCAACAAATCAAAGAATTATATCTGGATTCACCGTTGATTGAGCATTGGATTATTTCAGGGGTATTCATACTCCTACTCTGCCTAATTGTAGTTTTAATTTTAGGAAAGTTTATTACAATTGAATGGACACAGCAAGTCGGAACATCAACTTAGTCCTCAAACCACACAGATCATCCCACGTGAAGAAAAGAGAACTGTCAACAGTAAATGTCACAGCAATTCCAATACCCGGTGAGGTAGTATGGGAGAAAACTGACTATGAGATCTATGGTCCGGTCGAAATCCTGAAGTATCCTCATCAACTGAAGGTTTCCTTAAGTGACTTTGTAAAAGCTAGTACATTCTCTGATGATTGGGACTTTAACAGTATTAATGACATGATGTCTGATTTAGTAATGTCAGCTAGATTTACAGAACATGATTATTTACAAGGTTCGTCTAGTTATGAACAGTTATTCTGTTATACACATTATGGCGATCATTATTTGCATAAATCTGCACAGCCTAGAAATGTTTTTAAGTATAATCAATGGGAACATTGTGCTACACCACCGAAAAGCAGTTCTAGAACATTTTTTGAGAAATTCAAGTACTTCTCAGGGTTTAACACCAGTGATGCAGAAACGTTTTATTACAAACTGTTAGATAAAACAGGAATGAAAACAATGCTGACAAATTCTAAATTGATATATTCAAAAGCATTTTATGACAAAATTATGACATTTGGTTTTGATTATTGGAAAAATAACATTGAAACAAAAACCATTTGGGGTACAAAATATTGGCAGGTACAAGGCCTTGAAGCACTATTCAGAACCTGCATGATACCAGAACAAATGATGTTTTTAAATGACACAATACACCAAACACCCTGTCTAGGCCTAGCTAAGATCAAAGACCTAAACAAACCGTCTATTCCAAAGCCAATACCTGATAATGCAACTACAGATATTGAGATAGACGTATCTAAAATTTTACATTTTAACAGAACACATCCTGATTGGAAAAAGTGGTTCATCTGGCCTACTGACACAAACAACTGTCAAGATAGATTCCTGAACAAAACACAGGGGTTAAAAATGACCAGACAAGACCCTAGATACTCCCAGAGACAACATCCAGGGATAGTAACAACATACAGTGTAGGGAAACTCTGCCTCGAATGGCTAGGATCATCCACACTGGCTGAAATTAAGCAACACTTGTCTTTACTAAAAGATGGTGCTGATTTGCGCAATTTCATTCTTGGACCACGCAAACAGCGTCAGAAACGTTTCATAGCGGCCAGCATCTATGCTGCGTACAACGAGGCTTGGAAAGTCACACAAATTGAAACAGCAGAAAAAATACGAGAAATTGATCATATTAATTTGGAAAAATCACTTTCTGTAGTGGACAATGGGTTAATGACTCTGTCCTCCAGAATATATTTGTTGGACAATATTGTATCTTCTGCCTTTGACATAATAGACAGAGACTTGCTAATGTTACAACATGGCCAATCTCAATTACGTTCTATTGTACAATTAGGCCGGACGCTGCAAAATCTTCGTTCCGGCTATGTGCCATGGCGTTTAATCAACACAACGTCATTATTTTCCATTTTTAACCTTACTGATAAACAAATCAGTTTGGCACAGAAAGGAGCAGACTATACAATCCTGAGCATCGAAAAACTTGAGAGATTACCATTGACAATGTCAGAGAGTCCTGTCATTGAATGGATAATACACAGAATTATCACTATTCCGATAACAACTTTCCGATTTAAAAAGTGCCTTGAATACATACCTACTGGCCAGTATGAACGATTGGGTAAAGGTTATGTAAAATCAACATGGAAATTACCATACACACATTCATGCTATAGTGACAGCGACAAAAATGTATTTCTTAGTGGTGAAAACTGTAAACATTCACTAAGCGGTATACTTTTGTGTCAGGGTATTAATTTACACGGAGCCTGTGAAGGTAATTCTAACAACCTTTCATGCCACCAGCTTGTCACACCTGCAACTCAGATAGAGCCCTTCTTTATGCAACTTGCGAATGGGAGTTACATTCTTAGAACGGATCACAGATGTTGTGGCCTTGTTCCAGGGAAAAGTTATCTAGTAAGCGTAACATCCATGGTCAAATGCTGTATGCAAGCATTGTTCCCGAGCGGGCCTGTAGACACAGAGACTCTGGCCTCGTCTGAATCTCTATTCTATACAAATTGATACTTTAAGCAAAATGAAGTCTGTGCTTTTACAGACAACAGTGCCCATAACGTCATCAAAAGAGACGTATGATCTTCTAGTTGCAAGGACAGCTACGGAGGTTCATGACCTTTTATCAACAAATTGCCCCGTGCATTTCGTAGAAATGCTTAGCCAACTCCTTAACATGTCTAGTGCCACAGGCATCCCAGGCATATTTAGGACGATTTTTACGGGACTGCTAACACCATTTCAAGCAATTCTGGGAATCGTTCCAAATTTTGTCCACTCTGTTTTTGGCGGCATACCCCTATTTTTGGGACTTGTAGCAGGGATTTTATTTTTGACCCTCCTGCTTCGTTATGGCAAGCCAAAGCTCAGACATGACTCCTATGGGAATGGAAGAGACAATCCTAGCAATCCGCTACCGGGTCAGAATAACTAGAGTCCTTGGATTGGCAAGGCTGAGAGATCTAAACATGACCTGGTTCCTTTCATTCAGACCTATATGGCAGACCTGTATCTTACCGGTACTTTGATGTATGCTATGCGGAGATGAGTGCGTGTTGGACATCTGTCTTTCACTTCCATCAGCAGTACCAATGGACGTCAATACTTTGCTCAGTCCGATACCGGCTCACGCATTGTGTTGTCCCCAGCGGCTACCAATCCTGATGACGGCATTCGTTGAGACTCCTGTGCTACGACTAGGTGGTAACAGTGGAGCGAGTGACAAAAGCAGCATCACCCATGTACGACCTTCTGTGAGCATTGCTGATCCTGACTATGATGACAGCAATCATTCTCACACCTGCCAAGTTACAGCACTATCAAATTTGGTCGAACTGTCACCTGATTTTTTTAGACCAATTCTTTGAGAGCCTGTCTGATATGATGTTCTCACCCGAACAGAAATAATAACTTTGGAGAAGCTTTCCGACACACACCGTTCCCATGAACTCTGAATTCGGCCTTCAGTTTTGAACAACAAAAACTGCTAAAAGCGTTGGAACTCTAATTTCCCGGTTCAGGCAATAATTTTTTTGAATTGAACACTTTTTAATATTCACCCTTTTTTTGGCACGAAAAATTCTTTGCTTAAGGTAAAAACTATTCTTAGAGACAAGAAGCTTCAACTTCTATTTCTAAATACATCTAGAGACATAATAACTTACATCAGCCTCTAGCACATGTTATTGCAATGCATTTATATGTGATGATTTATCTCGCCCTTCTTCTGTTTCAGAGATATTTCATGTGTAATTCTTTTTGCATAATCGTTCATTGATTTCATATGCAATAATTTTTGAATGATTTCTATGCTTCAAAAACGTACAGTACCTACATTTTCACGTATTACAAATACGCCTATTTCAAATGCATATATGTATTTCGGGGTGGGCAATATTACACATGCATCTTATTGCTCTAGTTTTAGTAATTTGATGGAAATGAATTCGTGGAGTGGGTGTGGCGTTCTAATCTAGGATCCTGATCGATACTGTGACCTTATGCCCCTATTCGGCTATAAATCCATTTATTCCCTATATTGGCATAACCGTTCAAGTGCAATATTCAGAAACTCGTCTCTGGCCTCACACGAACAGAGCCACATTCCAGAATAGCTTTCTCTGCCACTTCCTTTGCAACCAATTAGTGCAATGACAGAGCAGAAGTCACTATCTGAGATTCCTAGATTAACACTCTGAGTTCTTCAACAAGATAAAAACTCAGCAAACCTGGAAATCCCCGCTTGCTGTGTTTTGATTAGTAATAGAACGCTAATGAGCACTGATAGACGATCACTTCCTAGTGACATCTTTATTGACGTCTTATGTCCAGCAAACTTACGTCAAACAAGGCACCTTTCAGGTATAAATACTACCAACGTGGCCTTAAGCAAGTCCCCTGTTGCCCGTCGCCTGAAGCTGCTGTTATGCTGAAGATATCATAGCTGCTATCGCTACTGCTATCGCTGCTAACTAGCGAACGATGGTGTGGTGAACTTAGGAGCTGAACAGCCGTCCCCCTGCAAGAGCCCAGCAGATGCAAGCTGCCCGCGGACGCTGTCCCCCCTCCTTCTCCTCCTCGACGCGCTGAAGAAGAGAAGCTGCCTTTCTCCTGCCGAGAAATCCAGCTCCAGCGTTTCTAGTCTACCCTTGCGGGTGACTGGGATATCGAGCCCTGAGGGAGATACCAGACCTCCATCATTCTATTCCAGAGGTATGGTGTTGACTAAACCCTTAAGAGAGAATTCTTGAAGCAAACCTTGGCAAAACCAACTTAACTTAAAGCTACTTACTTACTCCCCTCCCAAGTATTAGGCTTAGGTCAGGTACACTGGGGTAGGCGTAGTTAGAAACACCAGTTGAGTATTTTAGCCTAATGTATATATAAATGTATATATGTTTTATTCCTTTTAAACCATTGTATGGCTAAGAAACCATATCAATGCTTTTACAGTATTATTTCGCAATACTTATCTTACTGTACGTACTTTTTATAATAACAAGTCTTGCAATTGTGGCAATTCATATCTCTTGTGCGAGAAGAAAGACTGTTCAATAAATGTTAACCTTTTATTGACAAACGCCCGTCTCTCTATTCTCTACATATTGTGAAAGTAAACTGCACCAACCTGACTGAGTAAAATAACTGTCTATTGTTTCACACGACCCTAGAGATTGACTCTTGATCTGAGGAGCAAAGTTGTCATGTTGCACGGTTGTTGGAAAACTGAATCCCTTCTTGTCTGTGCCAGTGAAGCTGATCACTTCCTATTTCAGTCAAGAAAGTTTCCAGTGACCTCTGAGCTAGTTGGTAACAAACCCAATTAAGTTTAGCATAGTCAGTAGAGGCCTGGAAGATCCGCACTTCTACGTTGATACTACTGTTTATGTTATTCCAATGCGCAGGGCCTATTGGGAAAATAGGAACTACGCTACAGTCTTTTAGGAGATCCAACCTGATGCTGTCGGTCTTTAGGGTAAAGAAGGCTGAGAAGGCTTCACAGGATGGTGTATCGAGCAATGAGCTATGTGATTGTTTGGGCTGTTCCTTTGATTGTGTTTTGATTAGCTCAAACAATTTCCTCGGTCGGTTCTTTGCTTGGTCTAGCTGGAGGCTAAAGAAGTTTGATTTAGAGCGTTTGATTTTCCTAAAGTAGGCATTTCTCTTTTTCTTAAGAGCTTTAAGGTGCAATGCTGAAGGGGCTGATCTCCAGGTGCGCTCTGCAAGTCGAATGGCACGTCTATCTTCGTTGAGTCTGCCATCGTACCAGGGGTAAGAGCTCTTAGAGGGGACTCTCTTTAGTTGTAAGGGGGCTGCCTCATTGATTATAGTGGTCATAGTGTTGAGGTAGTGGTGGGTCAATGCATGAACGTCTGAGGCGTCGATAGGGGGAAGGAGGAGACTGCAGCTGGAGGGAGGTAACGAGTTAGGGTTAAGTTTTTTCAGGTCTCTTTTCCAAGTCTTGGATTTGGTGGGTAGAACTAAGTTGAGTTTGATTTTTTCATTGATGAAGAATGTGATAATGTGGTGGTCTGACCAGTCACAGGGTTGTATTGATTCCAGTTGGGTGGAGTCCTCTTTGGAGATGATGAGGTCAAGGATAAAGCCCTTGTCATGGGTGGGGCTATTACATATTTGGATGAGGTCAAGAGGGTTGAGGAAGTTTTTGAAACTATTAACCAGCGCGTCATTGTGATCGTTCCAGTGGAGGTTAAAATCTCCAAGGAAAATTTGAGAGTTTTGATGACCGGCGTTGGTTGTGATTATGTCCATGATTTGTTGGGTGAAGATGAGGTTGTCCCCCGGTGGATGGTAAATGATGTGCAGAGAGCATACAGGTTTGCCTATGCTAATGACATCAAGGCAGATGTATTCGCATGAGGTGAGAGTGGGGGAGATGATTCTAGTAATGGAGAGGTTGTTCCTATGAATGCAAGCGATTCCACCACCTGTCTTGGCAGTCCTGTCAAGTCTAATGATGTGATAGTTTGGTGGAACTAGAATGTCAATGATTGGTCTAGAGGATTCTGTTAACCAAGTTTCAGTGAGGATGATTAGGTCAAGGTCCAGTGTTTCTATGAGATCAGCAATGTCTGAGGAGTGTCTATGAGCCGATCTGCAGTTTAGTAATGTGCATTTGAGCCGAGGGGTGATAAGGGAGGTGGAGGGTTCTATAATGATGGGGACTTTTTTAAGGTTGATAGGGACGGAGCCTCTGTTGCTGTGTGTCGAGGGCCTGAGAGGGTTTGATTGAATTGTGGGGATGGGCAGGTGTGTGTTGGTTATGTGATTTTGGGTAGTGGGGTCATATGAGTGGAGGAGGGTGCGTATGTCGTGTTCCGAGTGTGGGTTGCTGGTACGGTGTGGGCGGGTGGTGTGTTTGTGAGCAGGGGTAAGGGTCCTGTGAGGGGAGTTTGTGTGAGGGGGTGAATAGGATGGGTGTGTGGCTTGTTGGGAGGGGAAGTAGCAGTGGGTAGGATGTGTCTTGGGTGTGTTCAGAGTAGCTCTTTGAAGGTGTGTAGGTCCTCTTTGATTTGGAGGAGGGTGGACATGATCTTGTCCAGCATAGGATTGTGAAGGGTGTCAGGGGAGGTCACTGAGGGTGAGAAAGTATCATGGCTATTGGAGTGGGGGGAGGGGTGTGGTGTAAGTGCAGCGGTTGGTTGTATTAGTGACAGGGTTATTGGATGGTTGGGAGGGGTGTAGAGGGATTAGTGGGGGGGTAGGAGTAGTAGTAGGGGGGTAAGCATGGAAAACCCAGAAAGGACAATTCTAGCCAGTAGAGCAGGGTCGGACCATCCCCCATTAAACCAATCGTGAATAACAAGAAGGTGAGATGTCAAATAATAAAGGTACAAATGGGATTGTCATCATAGGGACCCCACTGACAGTGTGCGAAAGCAAGACGGGGTCGAGACTCGTGCCACACAAACACTGTGGCCATCCCATAGAGGGGTCTAAACCACGGCTGTGATAAGTGGATTGGTAAATTTTGAAAAAGGTATAGAAAACCATGGAAGAATCATCATTTTGTATATTGCAATGTGCCCCATGACATTCAACGGAAGCGTTTGCTATCTAATCAGGTCAGATTTGGCCCTCCGAAACCAGGGCTGAAGATTAAGGGTCCAGGAGAGCTCCGGTTGTAAAGTGATCCAGATACCCAAATATTTCATCGAAGAGGGATACTTGTCTTCCAGTCAAGACAGTCTCTAGATGGGGGGGAAGGGAATCAACACAGAATTAGAGGGATTAATCCTGAGACACGAGTCAGACTCGAAACATCACAACAGATGAACACATCAGGGGTCGGTTGTAGCAGGGTTCGACAGATATAAGAGGGTGTCATCAGCATACAGAGCTATGTGGTCCTCCTGAGTTGCACTCCAATTCCATCCCTTCAACTGGGCATCAACACGAACAAGCCGGGTCAAAAGTTCAATTGCAAGTGTGAAAAGGATAGCGGGCATGCAGCAACCATGTCTAGTCTCCCATATGATGGGAAAGGGAGTGGAGAGAACCCCATTAACCTGGACCCTCACAGTGGGATTGGAGTAAAGAGTATAGCCCATTCCACAAAAACGAGGCCCAACACTGGCCAGGGAAAGAACGTATTGAAGGTAACACCATTGCACCTGATTGGCACACTTCCTTATACAAAGGCAACAAGTGAGGGATCAAGATTTCACGAAATGTGGTATAATATTTCGTGGGGAAACCATCTGGTCCAGGGATTGTCCCGGATGCCAACCCAGATAAAGCCTCCCCAACTTTCTCTGGAGAAAAAAGGTTCATCCAACATTCGTGACTCGACAGGATACAAGCCGCACAAGAATTTGATCCAAGAAACTCGGATCCCTCACCATGGGGGCAGAGTATAAGCGTTGATACTAGCAAGCGAAAGCCTGTGCAATCTCCAGAAAGGCCTGACAGGAGCAACCACTGTCTTCGAAAATTTCAGGGATAATGCTGTTCACCTGCTGATGGGAGGCCAGGCGGTACAGCAGTTTCCCATTCTTGCTTCCTCAACCATAAATCATGACAGTCGTGGCCCACAAGAAATGCTTAGTGGCCTCAAGGGAGTGGTGACGGATTTCTTCATAAAGGAGACTTAGCTTTCAAGGGGTGTTTCCTGGGGGGCCAGATGCCTGATGCATCTCCAAAAGGAGGGTGCAGGCCTCAAACTGAGCAAAGTGGGAGGAGCGAGCAGGAGGAAAAACATGGCGGCCGGCTAGTTGCGGGCTGCGGGTGTCGTCCAAGGCGGGTGGTGTTTAATTGCTTTTTGCTGTACCGTGAGAGGTCCAGGAGAGGCAGGAGGAGTTAAAGGATGTGGTGATCCTCGTCTAATTTATTTCGGGGGAGAACAGTACGCTAGTGGGCAGTAATTACAGAGTGAAGGTTGTGTATGGCGGGGTCACCTGCAGAAGCCGTACTGAGTTTGGCGAGTCGGATGCTGAGGTGGAGCCAGCGGGGCAAGCGGAGCTTAGCTGGAAGAGAGTGGCATCAGAGGTCGGCAAGGGTCGACGGGCAGCAGCCAGAATTCTTTTTCGAGGGGGAGGACGAGGGAGAGGCAGGCAGGGGGACAGAAGGAGTGATAGCAGCACGGAGGAACGGTTCTCTACAACAAATCAACCGAAGATACTTTCGTCTCATACTGGTGCTCAGCAGCAGTCACAAGAGATTCATGCCCCTAGGGTGAACAACAGTGGTCCTGGGGGCCCCAGGGTGGTGAATCCTTGTAGTAAAGCGTGCTTGGGGGATTCTGTGGAGGTCAGTAACTCAGGAGCAGTAGTAGAGGTTATAGCAGAAGTAGGGGGAGGCTCCAGCAGTATCTCCAGGTACACATTAAGGAGTGCAGGAGGGGGGCACAGAAGCTGTTGTTTAGTCAGGAGGGGTGTCCTGTTTCTCCTGTCTCCAATAACAAAGAGGTCATACAGGTTAAGGCTAAGGGTAGGCTAACTGTTAAGAATAAAAAAATCTGCAAGAAAGGGGTTAGGGCGGGCTCTTTAGAGCGCAAGGTCAAGGTGACTCCATCACTTAGTTCGTTTTTTAAGGTCTTGCCAAAGAATTTGGTATTGAACTGGAAATCTCTAACAAAGTTAATTAGACCAGCGGTATCCCCCAAAGCTGGACAGGTGTATCCAAGTAGACAGAGTAGTTTGGCCGGTGGGGATTGTTTGGGAGAGGTGTCTGACTTAGATTTGGTGGACTGGTCCAAGCATTTGAGTCCCAATCGTTTCTAGGTCCAGTCTTTAGATATGGGTGACAGTGAGGATGTATTCCAGGTCCAGGATGAGGTTAATTTAAATGTATCACAACAGGTTTCTGCCACCAAAGTAAGTGGTCTGGGGCTGCTGTTGGCCTAGCGTGTGGTACAGGCGAGCAACACCCATTGGGCTCACGGGGCTTCAGCCCCCCCCGTCGTGTGTGTCAGCCGGGCTGACACAGCTTTGCGGGCTGGCGAGCATTTAATTGCAGCCACACCCGAGCACTTAACAGGTCTTTAAAAGACCATTTACTTGTAATTGAGGCTTTTGTTGTGTGTTCACCCCTTCTTACTGCCACTCTGTCTGTGGTTGGAAGAATTAGCCCTCCCAGAAATATTTGTCAGACACCCCCCCCCCCCCGAAATTTGGCTCTAGTTGCCCGCCTAGTGTGGTATGACTAGATCAGGTATGGAGGGAGTGCAGTTTGAACAGCTGGAGCAGCAGAGCGAGGTAGAGCAGGATTGCAGTGACCTCTCTGTTATCGCTTTGCTCAAAAACTTAAATCTTGAGATGCATAAGAGATTTGAGGTAGCAGAGTCAAATCAGGAAAGCATCAGGGCAGCTTGTGGTTTACTAGAGAAAAAGATAGATGACTTGAGTAGTCGAACAATTGCATTAGAGGTCGAGGTTAAGGACCTTAGAGAGGAGGTTATGGTAAATCTGAAAGAGCTAGAAATAATCAAGGTTAAGCAAAGGGAGCATGATGAAAGGGTAGAAAGATTGGAGAATATGCAAAGAATAAACAACTTGAAAATTTTAAAACTCCCGAAAGGTAAACAAGGAGCAGACATTTGCACTTGGAGGAGACAGAGGAGGAGATCTCCAGAGATATTCAGAGAATACATTGTGATCCTTTCAGGTTGAACCGTGCTAAACCTAGGAGAATCTCGATTAATTTCATGACGGGTACTCTGAAAGAAAAGATTCTAGCGATTGCTCTTAAGAAGAAAACAATTGAAGTGGACGGTGCTAAGGTTCAGATAAGATCAGATTTATCATGTATAACGGCTAATTGACAGTGGGAGCTTGGTAAAAGGATCGGGCCGATCAGGAAATTGGGGGCGTCAGTCTAATTAAACTTTCCAGCACTTTTAAAGGTGATGTGGAATAATAAGATGCACACTTTTCGTTTTGCTGATGTGGTCGATAATTTCTTGGAACAGTGTCAACCTGGTGATATTTGAGCTAGAAGTTTTATTTTGATTGTTAGAGGGTTGTCAGGTTGTTTATGTTGCCTCTTAAGGACTCCATGTATGTATGTCATACTTTTCTATTTAAGTTGTAATGTTCTTTATTTTCACCATTCAACAAAGGGCACCCATGGGGCTTAGTAGCCATGGGTAATTGGAATGGGTTTTCCAGGAAGAGCGGGTGGGTTTCAGGTTGTTTTTGGGGTGGGGGCGGGAAGGGTAAAGGGAAAATACAGAAAAATCCTCAGAAGCATTTTTGCTGTCAATGGAAGAAAGGATGTGTGAGATTGTCTGTTTACGTCTGAGATGAGTAGGGGCAGTTCAAATGAGTTAAGATTTATATCGGGGAATGTAAATGGAATGTGTGTGAAAAGAAGAAGGGATTTGATTCTGAAATGCTTGAGGGATTCCCTGGCTCATATAGCTATTTTACCTGAGACCCATTTGACCGAGCATGAGAGCAAGAAGTTGTTTTTCTCTCAGCGGTGGTTGGCTCATGCACTTTACACTCCTCAGACAGCTTTGACTATGGGAGTCGCAGTTTTAATGAAACAAGGTTTAAATATCTCGGTGGAAGGGAAGGCAGCCAGTGTAGGAGGGAGGTGGTTGATTGTTAAGTTAAAGGTTTATGGGCAAGTGCTTATTGTGGTGGGCTATTATGGTCCAAACCAGGATGATATAGGACCTTTAGATGATTTGGCTAGGGAGCTATTGAATTTTTCGGGGCAGGTCGTCATGGCAAGTGATTTTAACACAGTGTTGGATTACAAATTGAACCGTTTCGAAAGGAGTAGAGCAGCTGTAAATCCTAGAATGTCGATTAGAGTCAGATTGATGATGTCCCAGCTCGGTTTATGCGATATTTGGAGATGCAGGTTTGGACACCAGTTAGGATTCACGTTTTATAATAAAAAAATATAATCAGAAATCCTAGATTGACTATTACTTGCTGGATCGAAGGCTGGTGGATTCATTTAATCAGGTGGGGCACTTAGGAGTACACCTCTCTGACCACTCAGCTGTATCTCTTCGGTTGATAATAGGGGACAGCACTTCGGCTTCAATCTGGAGGTTAGATCGTACAATACTCTCTGATCAGGAAGCAGTAGAGGTTTTGAAAGAGGAGACAAAGGTATTTTTCTAAATGAATCTGGGATCTGCCAGGATAGAGATTGTGTGGGATGCGTATAAAGCATTTTTGCGAGGGAAACTGGGAACTTTGACAGCCAGGAAAAGGAGACTTTACTATGGTAGGGTTGCAGACTTGGAGGAAAAAATGTGTAAACTAGAGGCGGGCTTGGTAAACTTGGGTAGTAGGGGGCCTAATGAAAAGATCCTTCAAGATCTCATTAATTGGTAGGCAGATCTGGTGGGAGTTCTGAGAGAGACAGTTAAGGAGAAGTGGGATGCTAGCCAGCTTGCTCATTTTGAGTATGGTGAGGGCTGTAGTAAGCTGTTAGCATGGAAGACAAAGACTTACCAAGTTCGAAACTTGATTAAAGACGTAAAGAATGAGGAGATGGGTCTGATGACTACAGATAATAAAGGAATAGCTGCAGCTTTCTATGCATATTTTGGGAAGGTCTATAAGGAAGATATGACGGTTGAAGATCAGGCGGTTCAGAGATAATAATAATAATAATAATAATAATAATAATAATAATAATAATAATGCACATTTGTAAAGCACGAACCATCACCCACAAGGGTCTCCAGACGCTGGGAGCCGTCAGGAAAATTAAGAAAGCTATTGCCCAGAGCCACATGGTGCTATGCTAATGTGCTGCCAGTGCCGGGGATTGAACTGTGATCCCCAGATTCCAGCATCAGTCGCCCTGGCCATAGCGCCACACCTCTGGGTGGAACTTATTGACCCTTTATCGGATGAGCTGAAGGAGGTTTTGAACCAAGAGATTACTGAGAGGGAGGTTGAGGAGGCTGTGAGGGGGGGAAAAAGAGGTAAGGCACCGGGGCCAGACGGTCTCTCTGCTGAAGTTTATAAACCGTTGGCTGAAATTTTAACACTGATTATGTGTCAGCTGTTTAATGAGATTTTTTTGGGTGACGCTTCTTTGCCCCCCTCCTGGAATGGGGCAAATATAATGCTAATACTTAAGCCTAGGAAATCACCAAAGAGTGTTTAATCATACAGGCCCATTTCCCTATTAAACAATTATTATACTTTTTTTGCTAAAATTATTGCAGGGAGGCTGAGTGGTGTCATTCCACAGTTAGTTCACTAGGACCAAAAGGGTTTCATCAGAGGCAGACAAGTGAAAGAGCTGACCTTTTCCCATATTGGTGCTATAGATATGGCCTCCGTTTATGATCTTCCCTTGGCGGTCATCGCTTTAGATGCCGCCAAGGCGTTTGATCAAGTTAACTGGGTATACTTGCACACTTTAGTTAAATATCTTAAACTGGGATTATATTTTAGTAAATCTCTATCAGCTATATATATGGCCTCCACAGCAAGAGTGTTAGTGAACGGGATGCTGACCCAGCCAGTCTCAATCATGCGGGGCACCAGGCAGGGGTGCCCGTTGTCACGTCTTTTATTTGATATATACATAGAGCCCCTGGCGCATACGATAAGGGCTGCTGAGAACATTGTCCCTTTCGAGTTTGCAGGCTGGTCTAGGAAGATCTGATTGTATGCAGATGACATAATCATCTACACCCCTAATTTACAGCAATCAATGAGTTGTCTCCTAGATTTAACTAAGGAGTTTGGGGCTGTCTCAGGTTATGATATCAAGAAAAGAAAAAACAGAAGTCATGGCCTCGAATATAAATACTAAGGGAATTCTATGTAAAAATGAGAACAGGTATCTTGGAGTTAGGATAACTCATAATATAGCAGATCTCACTAAACTCAACTTCACCAGGTTTAAAAAGGAAATAAATGCTAGTTTACAAGGGTGGTCGCATTTACCACTTACACTGTTTGGTCGGGCAAACTTGGTTAAAATGATGATTTTGCCGAGGTTGACTTTTGTATTTGAAACAGTACCTTTGATGTTTAAGAAAGACTGGTTTACAAGTTTGCAGGGTTAGAATAGTACCTTTTTGTGGGCATCAAAAGGGCCGCGCATTTCCTGGAAGAAGCTTAGGAGAAGATTGGCGAAAGGTGGTCTAGCGGTCCCAGACCTGCAACTTTACTCATGGGCTTTTTTGGTGAAAAACTGCAGAATGTTGATGGACAGTCCGACTAATACGGTAATTGGTAAAATGTTTGAAGCACTGCTGAAGAAGAAAGCTTATAATCAAAATCGTTTTCTGTACAAATTCGCTGATCCGAAATTTTTCAAAAAGGTCAGGTTAAAGGTGTTAAGAGACTTGGCAGAGACTTGGTTTAGAATCAGGAGGGCTTTCAAAATTCCTTATTATAGCCAGATGGCTTCGATTTGAGATGCACCAGGATCTCCACTATGGTCTAGGGACTTGTTCGCTCGCCCACTAAAGGAGATGGGCCTTCAGAGATGGAAGCAGTTATTCCCAGATGGAAAATTAATTTCCTGGGGGCATTGCGAGGAGGAATGGGGGTCACAGTTTCTCCAGATTCAACTACATACAGACTCAAAGTTGGGCGGCGGTATCGGGTGATCAAATTGTATTTTAAAACGAGCTGGAGGAGAAGCTTTTTTCTAACAGTGTATTTAAGAAAGAAATAGCCTTATGGCACTGGCTGATGTTAGAAATGGAGGATGACCCCTTAAAGTTACCGAAGACTCTGTGGGGAGACTGCTTGCCGGAGATCGCTACGGAAGACCAATGGCAAGTAACAATATCTATGCTTTATAAAATAGTAAAACCGGCAAATTTAAGGAGAAATCATTTTTTCACGATGCATAGGGCCTATTGGTTACCGCGAAGACTCTCCAAATTTGGCTCAGGTGGCGTGGTGGTGTGTCTCAAGTGCAAAAACCCTAATGAAGATGATCTGCACATGTTTCTGCGTTGCCCGAAGATTCAGGCTTTTTGGGAGGCCATGAGTACCTGTTTGTCTTGTGCCCTAGGGCTGCAGATCATGGTAAGCCCTGCAAGGTAAGGGCACAGATGATAATGCAAAGCTTATGTTTTTTATGCTATACTCTTGGCACGAAGAGAGATATGTAAATTATGGGTCTCTCCGGTCTCGCCAACAGAATTTGACTGTTTACGGGCTATGAAATTCATTGCAAAATTGGATATTTCGGATCAGACAAGGAAGAGATTTACATTTTGGACTCCTTTTTTGGCACATTTTGGGTGAGGGTAGGGTGATACGGTGTTTTAGAAGGTATAAGTCCAATGATTAAGCCTTAGTCTGCCTCAGCTGGAGAGAGTCTTCCTGGTCACTGGAAAGATCTGGGGTAAAGGTTGATGCGCTGTGGAAAGCGGCTACCCATCCTTTTTCATCTATGGGTTTTTGCAGGGAGGGGAGCCCCTACTCTAAAAAGCGCTTGGCCTGCCCATTTCTCTACGTCCAGTAAATGAGGTTGGATAAGCCCAGGGTGGTTTCGTTGAGTGTTGGGCAGTAAAAAGGCAAATGAGGATAAAAAAAAAGTGGGAGGAGCGAGCGCTCTCCTGTGCCCTAATACGACTTCTAGAGAAACCCCCTATAGTCGCCTTGTTAGTGGCCCACAAGGTGCCCGTCTTAATCAACAAACCCGCATTTGTGTGAAAGTAAGCCTGGAGTTCAGTGCTAAGAGCTTGTTCCCAAACTCTTTTAGAACCACAACCCAGTTTTCAGAATAACAAACGTTTGCGATCCACCGAGCTTTAATAGATTTTAAAATGTAACTAAAACATTGTGTGGTGGCAAACTGTTATTTTCAGACAGCACATTTTCCATTGAAGTTGCCAATACATTTGCAGAGATATACAGTTTAACTGATAAAACTACACACAATGTGTGGCAATCAGGTTTCAGTGAATATTTATCATTTGTATGTCACCAAGTAAAGTGTCTTGATTTGTTTGAATCTGTTAAAATCTTTGTGTTCATCACACTTCAGAATTACAAAAATGTGTTTAATTTCTGCTTTCCTGACTGCTGAATGTGTTGATGTGAGTTACAAAACATATATCCTACAGCCTTTCTTTTCAGACTCTCTGTACCACCAAGATTGTCACATAATTCACTTTACTTTTCTTTCTCTGACTGCAAAGTGAGAGAAGTTTGTAAGTTTGACAGGATGGTATGACACCAAGGAGCAAATGAAGATGCCAAACAGAAAGAAAGGTGCACCATTTTGTGCTATTTGAAGCCACTTCAGAATATATTTCTGGAGACCCAAGTAAATGGAGTTCAAGTTTGTAGTATCCTGCATATTACACTGTAAGGTGTTTTACCAGCCCTGCTCTGCCAGTGCCTGTGCTCTGTCTCATTAGAATGTAGGAGTCTGATGATGCCTCAGAATGTTGGGACTGAGTGAGGCAGGGACAGTTGGTCATGGGCTGAGCAGCTGACAGGCAGCTCCTGGTGGGGCTCTGATCTACCACTTATCAACATGATGTCCTGTACCTTACAACCTGTTGTCTTTATGAATAAAGCATCTTGAATTACAACCTTCCTGAGTGGACCTCCTTCACTACAAAGTTGTTAAGGAGTGAAGAGATAAGCTCTTGCAAAACCAAGGCTCAGATTTATCAAGAAGTCACGCAACACAGGTCTGTACGTTGGATGACTGGGAGAGAGCAAAACAGCGCTGTATATAATAAGATGTGGCGATGTTGTGCTCTCACCCTGCATAGGTGCCCTTTAGACAGCCTTTGGCCAAATAAGACACCACTGCACCATTGTGCAAGCGTGCCTGTGTTGTTTGAAGCATAGGTTTTTTACTGTAAGCAGTCCCTTTAAGTACAAAACCTATGCTTTAATGCTTCTACCTCTTTGAATCTGTGCTGTTCAATTCAGCACACATGCGAAGTGAAAATAACGAGGAGAAATGAGAAAAAGTTTCCTTGTTGCACCTGCCTTAGGAGGCATAGGATTTTGGGTCAAACACCTAACTAAATTTCTTTGTAGATAGTGATTTGCATCTTAACTCATGGGAAGTTGTATGGGAATGTTGATGCACCACCCATGGAATGCCCCCTGACAGCAATTAATGTAAGGCAGAATATTGTGCAACTTAGTGTTACATTGGGTTACTATACAACACAAATTATGATTCGCTTTGAATAGTAAATCCCACCTGAACACTTTGCACTGGATTTAAATTAGAAAAGTAACGCAAAACAGAAGCAAAACATTTGTAAGTCTGGCTTAAGGTCAAAGGAGAGTAATAAAAAGTAGGTGTATGTTACACCATGTACTTACCATAGACATGGTATTGGTCATATGGGGACCTGGTAGATTCACATCACTTCTGCAAGCATGGATTATAGGTTAGTGCTTGACTTTTTGACAGTAAGAACAGTGGTGTCACCATCAATCAAGGTTAAGTCTGATATAGTTCAGACACAAGGTTTTTGTCCTTTGATCAGGGAGGAAGCATGGTTAGGGATTATCCATGACTGTAGCTTCATCTGAAAAGCGGGAGAGCTCCTGCTGCACAGACTGTTGAGGATATTAGCTTGGAGCAGATAAGAGTAACCTAGGACAAACTTCTTTGAGACATGGCTGATTTGGGGAATTATCTATGAATGAGAGAATTCTTTTTGATAGTTGACCACATCATTCACATTGAGGACTGTACTGTGCCTGGATCATTTAGTTAAAAAACATAAACTAAATGTCAAACATGGAGATCATTCACCAAAACGTTTTGACTGAAGAAACTTTTTATGTTCCAAAAAAGATGACATTCAGATTTAATCATGCATTGTAACTCACCAAAGTGAAGATAAGAACAGATTGGAACTTATGCAGAAACAAGCAGACTTATGTGGTATGAATTTACATACAAGAAATTACTTTATAATATGTCATGATTAGGAAGAACACATAGGGTACGTGACATGTAAAATGTCATACATAAATCATGTCTCGAATTGAGGACTTATGAAAAATGTAAACCATAAACCAATGTATGGCAATACCACTCTTTCCTAAGGAAGCAGTCCAATGCAAAAAGTAGGTCATTCTTAGACGAGGATAAGAAAACCAGTTTATGTGGAAGAAGTGGAAGCACCATAGATGTTTCGTTCTTGTTATCCTTAATACGGGAGACCATCCTCAGGACTGTTTTGGCTAAAGGATTTATATATATATAAATATAATGGTTGAACTCAATCAACAATATGACATATTTGCGGATTTGATTTAGCTATAACTTTGCAGGCTGATTGATTGACTCAAACCCAATTTAAGCTTTCAAGATTTAATCAGGCATAGAAGCAAAGACGAAGCAGCGGCGACAGCGTGCATCCCTGTTGAGTTCCCCTACTAATCGGGATGGCAGACAAGACTATAGAATGCCCATGTATACGCTCCATTGGCTGATCAGATCCACTGAAGGAAACCAGGGCTAAGTCCAAATTGCCTCTACAGGGAGAATAAATATGGCTATTCCAGTGAGTCAAAAGCTTTAGTAGCATCAAGAAAGACAGCCACAGGCAAAGCTTGGGAGACAGTGAAAATAGCACAGCAAACAGGGTGCGTAGGATGTTTGCAGTGGATCTTTCTGGCATGAAATCAGAGTGTCTGACAGAAAAATACTTGGCATAAGAGAGAGCCGTCTGTCCACAGTGAGTCTGGTCAGAATTTTATTGTCAATGTTGCTCACTGACAAGAGATGATATGAGTTGCAGTGCTAGCATGTTTAGCAGGTTTGAATACAGTGACAAGTAGTACCTCTTTTACAGACAAGGGCAATCCTGGCTTCCTCCAACATAGATTTTTTACATGGAGCCAGAAGTTCAGTGTATTCTTTATAAAACTGTGTAGTGAGTTATCTAGGTATGCTCTGGATGGCGCAGATAATATCCTCCACATTAAATAGCTCATTCAGGTACCGTCTGTGGGCATCATCCAGCCACAACAATTGGATTGATCCGAAGTAGTCAGTCGCCTTGGGCCAATGAAAGTAGACCTATACAACGTGGCATAGTGTTTTTATCATCACTTGCTTGATGGAATTAGTGGAGTCCAGTCCCCTATCATTTAAAAGATCAGTGATATAAGAACTGAACTGACTTTAGTGAAGCATTGACGCAAGGTTTTGCCAACTCTATTCCCTGCCCCATATCTTCCCGCTGTGGCCTCCATGTGCAAATAATGAGTTTCGCTCATGGCATCGTCATGATGAAAATCTGTGGCAATATCTGTGCATCACTGGAAATGACGTATTGGGACTCCAATTCCTGTTTCAGACAGGAGAGATGATATCTTAACTCTCATAACACCCCCAACTGGTTTGACATACATGTTCCCCGAATGCAGGCCTTGAAGGAAAACCAAAGCACTCCTGTGGACTCAACAGATTTAGCAATAATATTTAAGAATTCAACCTAGTTGGTTTTAATTTTGGATCAAAAGTTTGGATCTATGTGTATTCAGCAGAAGCTTTAAGGTAAAGGCACGTTGGCATGCTTCCGCAAGCTCCAGTGCCAACACAATAGACGCATGATCCGAAAGCTTTCGGAGCCCAGACGCCAACATCCTCACAGAGTGGTCCATCATGTGGCCCAGCTCTTTAGCACTCCAATTTACCAACATTAAAAGAATTGAAGTCCAATTTTGACTTGTGGACTCAAATACATGCAGCAGTGAGCTTTTAATTCAAAGTAAAATCTTGCCAATTAGATAATAAAACTTTCACATAAGCAAGGTGTCTCTGTCTTCCGGCAGATGCAATAGTTAGCTCATACTGGAAATAATCTCCTAGATCAGGAGAAAAGCGTCTTCTGGGACGCACTGATCTCTGCCCATCCTGGATGCATGCACTGGAATTTGACACTGTATTGGTTGGAGGAAATCTTGACACGTTCCCGCCCATTTATCGGAGCCAGTAAAAATAATGAGAGTTTATTAGAGCATATCAGTCATTTGGTCTAGAATGTTTGCTGGTTGTTCTAATATTGGGTGAGAGTCTCCAAGACAAAAATAGGCTTTTCTCAACTACATGTACATAATACCCCTCACTGCATACTCTCAGCGCTTCATGGTCTATAGGAAAGCTGTTTTTCCTGAAAGATGCATCTTTTCCCATCATTGTTGCATGTCTCTCAGCTCCACCAACGTCGGTTTACTCATAAGTTCAGAGGTACTCACTGTGTGAAATTGACTAATTTCCCTCAGCTGAGGTATGTGAGTAAATGTCTTCCTTTCTTCGTTCTAAAAACTGAGAGTATAAGGAACCCACTATCAGCACCTCATAACCTTAACACTCTTATTCTAATTCCCTCTTCAGTTTCTCCCCATACTTGTGCCACTCTCCAGGGCTTTAAGCCTCTTGAGGTGGTGTGTCACAAAGCCCTACTCCACATACCAGGTGCCCCTTCATCCAAATTCTTTCTTAAATTAAGGGCATCTCTGCTGGGATAACTGTGGAGATTTGCCATAACCTTAAATGTTCCCTTGAAGCGACCTCTGCACCCCTGTAATTTTAACTCCTGTAGCTGATGGCTAACTTTAATGCCCTATGAAAAACTTTATGTTCCATATTTTGAACCCCGAGGAGCATAAGCAACCAAGCAAGAATGCAAAGAGTCATGCACTGCGTAGCTTCAGTTTTACAAATGTTTAGAAGCTGCCAGAGCACTGAGCCCAATTTCCAAAATTCCCTGCAATGGACATTTTTGGATGCCTAAGAAATAAAGACGAGTTAGCATCATTCAAACGTTTAATTTACATCATCCATTTGACTACCCAGGGGAAACAACCATTACAGCGCAGTCATTACAACGCACTACCTTTATAACGTGACTGCATTTGCATCGCATGACATTACAACGCAGGCATTACAACGCATATCACTAAAACGCATGCCCTTACAATGCATACCATTACAACGCATAACAATACAACGCATTATAAGGTAAGTAATGGAGGTTTTTTGTTTTAGGGTGGGTATGGGTTTGGGGGTACATGGGAATAGTAGTTTTAACCCCTACACCAACCAACACTTACCCTACTGTTGGACTCACTGGAGAGGGAATAGTAATTTTTACCCCTACACTATCCAACACTTTATCCTACTGTTGCACTCACTAGAGTGGGAATAGTAATTTTATACCTTCACTATACAAAACGTACCCTACTGTTACCCTAAACGTATTACGCGTTAGTATGTGTTGTAATGGAATGCGTTGTAAAGGTAGTTTCTAGAAATTAGTTGGAATTGCATGCGTTGCAAAATCATGCGTTGTAAAGGCAGCTGCAATGTAAAACCCATGTTGTAAAGGCATGTGTTGTAATTGTTTGCATTGTAACGTCATATATTCCTACACAGTTAGGACCGAAAAGTCGATAAATGGGATTAAATGTAGGTTTATTACAAATTCAGAGTCAGACTGATGTATTCAGGTCTCAAGAATATATTCTAAAAATACAGACTCATTACTGGTAGTCCAAATTATCTGACACATTTTAACCTCAATAGCATAAAGCATACAAGGTATTCAGTAATAGCAATTCAGAAAATAAGGAATAAAATCGGATGATCAGTATATGATCTCCTGGCCTCTTGCCTATACATCAGTAAATCTAAATTACCTAAACTAATCCTAAACTAAGTAGCATTAATGTGGAAAACTCTAATTAGATCCAGTAGCGCAGGATAGTGTCAGCATTGCAGAGACTTCCCAGAATTCCTCCAAAATCAGGAGTAGTATAGCATAAACCCACACACCAGATATATAACTGTACCCTTCCAAGTCTCAAGGGAAAGTGCCTAAATCTAAACTGTGACCACTAATTAAAACTTCACAGAACCGTCAGGAATCCCACAGAACGTGTTTCAGTAACTTTCCACTTTCTCACAGTAGAAAGTGCCTGTTTCATTTGATACTCCCATCTCTTGGTCTGAACATCAAGACATCCTTGGGTTCCTACCTTCTCCAGATATTAACATGAATCGGGTTCCTCCTTTTATTCGTTAGCGCCTCTCGTCTCTGTTAAAAGGTCATCTCCTTAGCTTTACTGTCTCTCATACACAATGTGCCTTTCACTAGCTAAGAAATCATACAAACGTACTTGCAAAGAAGAAGAAAACATTGCAACCAAGCAAACTTTCACATTGAAGGTTAAACATTAGAGGCATAAGTGATTAAGGTCTTTGGTCACGTTAACCTTGCAAAAAACACTTCAATACACATTTTAAATACATGTTTATAGATACATATAAAGTTCTAAAATAAACGAAGGTTGTTATTCTAATGAATATGTGAGTCTATATATAGACTCAACAAAATTGCTCAAACTACACACATGCAGATGTATATGAAACTTGTAATTTGGTATTGCTTTATGGAAAACATTAGTATGAACACTCATGTTAATAGTTTGAATTATACAGTGAATGCACCTTCAGTATTTTGGTCAAGCACACCACTTTACTTTATTGATATTAAAGTACACACATATAGGTACTACATGCATGTTTATAGAACATATTCCAGCTGTGAAAGGATGGAGCCTAAATTACGCTGCTCCAAAGCCATGGCCTTTTATTCCAACCCCACCACAAGGCAGCCTACGGTCTCCAGGCCTTGCTGTTAGTGAGGAGATTATGAACTATGAATAGCAGAATTACTGCAGAAGAGCAACCTTTCCTTTGAATAGTAATAGCTGGATATATTCCTTACAAAAAAAGCAGGCAGCATAAACGCAAGAAGGTATGAGAAATTAATCAAGAACAACATGAGCGTGCTTTGCACATGTATCACTGCAGATAAAACACATAAATCAGAAACTGCTCTGGGCATGCTGATGTTTTCATTTCAAAATATGTGGTAATCTCTTGTTTGTAAACGTGTAATAAAGCTGTTCAGCCTAGGGCATGAACTAGGAATTGAGAAATCAGAAAAGGTATGACAGTAATTGTAGTTTGGTAACCAATCGCACTGAAGATCGGTGACAGATTACAAACATATTTACCTGATGCTTGTAACTCAGCATGTTATTTATCAGTGTGCGCCTTCGGAGATGAGTCTATCTTCAATGTAATGCAAATGCATGTGTCCTGTAGCTTTCCATCTCAAGCCAACGAGAAACCAGTTTATCTGCAAAGCTTAACTGCTGGTAGCGAGAGTGTGGTGTACTCAATTGACATTCCTAATAGTTACTAATTACTATATGATGTACAGGATGTATACAAATGAACCATGTTTAATGTGGTAGGGCTCAACGTGTGTTAAAAAAAAAGTATGGGAGCTATGATGCTGTGTGCAGTGGGGGCAGAGCAAGTGAGCATGGTGGCGGGGTGAAAGGAGTGTCTAAAAAAACTAAATAATCCGTATCTTTCTTTAGTCTTTGACCTTCAGATAACTACATATAAGATAGCACAGCTTAAATGAAAATTAAATGCAAGTTATGTTAAACGTGAAATGCACTATTGTACATTAATTAGTCTATTAGTTAATGCACTGCTGAGGTCTGTGTCTATAAAATGAGAGCCATAGAATGTTATGCAGTTGGTGCAGTGAAGAATACTGACTGATGTATGTTTAAAGCCTCCAGGTCCCAGTCTGTGAAAGAATCCTCTGTGAATATGTAAGTCATTATTGTAAACTTGCATTACACACACTATAAGATAGGCTGCTATAAAATTCACAAAAAGGTTTATAATAAAAAAGTGTTTCCAAAATATAGATGTTAGTAATACCCAGACTTCATTTAGGACACTTTTTCATGGTTGTCCTTCAAACGTGCATGCTTCACAGCTCAGCTGTTAACTCCCTTACAATACCACTCAAGAAGAATGAATGTGTGTCATCAGGCAGCTTCAAGTGATTCCATCAATTAAAGCTAATACCTGCTTCCAAACACCCTTTACAGTTGTAGAATAACAAGTTCAGCACATCACAGTTGTTTTATGCAAGCAGGACCCTGGAAAGAAGTGTCTTCTTTAGCTGTCCGCCCCTCCCTCGCTTTCTCAGCACAGGAGACTTCCTGTCAGAATAAACCCTCAGGGTCAGCTGTCTTTTCACAAAAAGTAAAAGTATGGCTACCTCGTGCCCCTCAGATTACTCCCACTTTGACCACTGGTTACACAAAACATCTGTAGTAAGAACACGTTTTTGCACATCTCATTTAAATAAACAGTGTCAAAGCCAACAGTATTGGCCTTGGTTAGCTGGTATGATTTTTTATTGGAAATATATGCAGAAAGAAAAAAAAATTAGAAATGAAGCTGCTGCCTTTATGTGATAGATTAATGCATGCAATAACATTTTGAAATTAAAAAAAATATCTAATATATATGAGTAGAACAATGAGAGCGTTTCTTAGCAGGCATGTGTACATAATGCATGCATAAAAACCCTTTCACTATTTAGAGCACATCACAGAAAAAATATGATTCTTTTTGCTGCAAAGTAAAGATGTGATCGCTTTAGAAATACTGTAACCCAAAGATATAGTTCAGACGCACCAAGGATGACTGAACACAAAAAATGTAAAGAATGGGAAGAAAAATTCATAGGCAAAGTGCACTATTAACCAACCAGCACTGACACTGAAGTGCAGTTTTTTTAGATGAATTTGCACATGTGATTAGGATAACATTCCATCACTCACAATGTAAGAAATCCATTGGCTGATGTGGACCGGCCCATGTCCCCCATGATGTGTGCTGTTGTAGGCAGCGACAAAATGTGAATGACATCTGAACAAGCCAATAAACGAAGAGGCTGTCCCATAGTGTCTCCATGTATGTGTGTTTTTTATTTATCAATTTTTAGATTACACGAGACTGCTGAATCAGCTAAAGCTGCCTTTAGGCCATTTTTCAGAAGACTGTCTCTTGTAATTAGGGGAGCACTGCTTTCAGTGGGACAGTACCTACTCATATTAAAGGCAGGAAGCTGTTTTAACACTGCATACCAATAAATATGGCTTTCGTTGAATAGGGGCCAGTTGGTTCCCTCTAGAATTTCCAAGCACACATGACCTTCAGTTTCTAAACCGTCGTGCATTTTTTACAGTCTGTCTCTGCGTGTTGAGCTATGACAGTAGGATGGCCCCCACGTTCCATGTCACCATGGACATTGTTTCTGGTCTCGGACTTTTAATCTACAAATACTTGGTTATAAGTGTTCCAGTCACATCAGCTCAGTAGAAGCAATTCAAGATTACAACAACTAAAAATGCATTAGGTTGAAAATGAAAATCTAGGACTGGAAACAATTTTTGGTGAAAAGGTGTGATGGTTTTAGCATAAAAATTGTGGAGTCGGTATTTTACACCATGCTCTTTTCACCCCGCTTGGGTAGACAATTTAGTTTAAGAACTTTATTTTGAGCGCTGACCAAGGATCAAAGTTTGTGAACTGTTATCGACGTCAGTTCTTCCTTTTGTAGTAGCAGAACTACATGACATTCAAAACTGCCGCATTATCATTGAGGGAGAATCAAGTCAAGTCCGAATTTATATAGCGCACTACATACCCAGAGGGTCTCAAGGCGCTTGAGGGAGGGGGGGAGGTTTAACTATCGAATATCCAGGTTTTAAGCTGCTTTCTGAAGGCTAGGTGGTCCTGGGTAATGCGGAGGTGGATGGGAAGGGAGTTCCAGGTTTTGGCCGCTAAGTAGGAGAAGGATCTTCCCCCCATGGTTGCTTTGTGGATGCGCGGTACAACGGCGAGGGCTTGGTTGGACGAACGCAGTTGGCGGGTGGGATTGTAGAAGGAAAGGCGTGTGTTGAGGCAATCAGGTCCAAGTTCGTAGAGGGCTTTGTGTGCGTGGGTGAGGAGGCGGAACGTTATCCTTTTGTTGACGGGGAGCCAGTGAAGGTCTTTCAGGTGGCCGGAGATGTGGTCTGTGCGGGGAATGTCTAGTATGAGTCTGGCTGAGGCGTTTTGGATACGTTGGAGTTTTTTCAGCAGTATTGAGGTGGTGCCGGCGTAAAGGGTGTTTCCGTAGTCCAGACGGCTTGTAACCAGTGCGTGGGTGACCGTTTTTCTTGTTTCGGTGGGGATCCAGCGAAATGTTTTTTTGAGCATGTGTAGGATGTTGAAGCATGACGAGGAGACAGCGTTGATTTGTCTGGTCAACGAAAGAGTGGAGTCCAGGATGATGCCCAGGTTTTGTGCGTGGTCCGTCGGTATGGGAGCTTTTCCTAGGGCCGTTGGCCACCAAGAGTCGTCCCAGGCGGAAGGGGATGTACCTAAGATGAGGACTTCCGTTTAGTCCGAGTTCAGTTTCAGACGGCTGTGCTTCATCCACTCGGCTACTTCTTTCATCCCTTCATGGAGGTTGGTTTTGGCGGTGGTTGGGTCTTCGGTGAGTGAGAGAATCAGTTGCGTGTCATCAGCGTAGGAGATGATGTTGAGGTTGTGCTGACGTGCGATGGTGGCGAGGGGGCTCATGTAGACGTTGAAGAGGGTAGGGCTGAGAGAAGATCCCTGTGGTATGCCGCAGATGACTTCGGTGGCCTCTGATTTGAAAGGGGGGAGCCGGACTCTCTGAGTTCTTCCAGCGAGGAACGAGATGATCCAGTCTAATGCTTTTCCTTGAATTCCGATGTTGTTAAGGCGTTGTATTAGGGTACTATGACAGACTGTGTCGAAGGCTGCGGAGAGGTCAAGGAGGATGAGGGCGACTGTGTCTCCGTTGTCCAGTAGTGTTCGAATGTCGTCTGTTGCTGCGATGAGGGCGGTCTCTGTACTGTGTTTGGCTCGGAAGCCAGACTGTGAGGAGTCGAGTGATTTGTTGGTTTCGAGGAAGGCAGCGAGCTGATTGTTGACGGCTTTCTCAATGACTTTGGCAGGGAAGGGGAGGAGCGAGATGGGGCGGTAATTTTTGAGTTCGGTGGGGTCAGCAGTGGGTTTCTTCAGAAGGGCGCTGAGTTCGGCGTGTTTCCTTTTTTCTGGGAATGTGCCGGATTTGAGGGAGCAGTTGATGACGTCTCGGAGATGGGGTGCGATGATGGAGTCTGCTTTGTTGAAGATGTGATGGGGGCAAGGGTCTGTGGGGGATCCGGAGTGGATGGAGTTCATTAGGCGAATGGTGTCTTCTGTGGTGATTGGGTTCCAGTTGAGAAGATTATTCAGGGGGGGTACAGGTTCGGAGGTGAGAGGGGTTGACTGGGTTACGGGTTGGTTGTCAAAGCTGTTATGAATGTCGGCGATTTTGTCATGGAAGAAAGAGGCGAGGGAGTCGCAGAGGACTTGAGAGGGGGTGAGGTCGTTGGAGCTGGCGGTGGGGTTGGTGAATTCTTTGATGATGTTGAAAAGTTCCTTGCTGTTGTGGGCGTTGTTGTCTAGGCGGTCTGTGAGTGCTGATTTCTTGGCTGTTCGGATTAGTTGGTGGTGTTTGCGGGTGGCGTTTTTGAAGGTGGCTTGGGTGATAGTGTTTAGGTCTTTTTTCCAGGTTTTTTCAAGGGAGCGGCAGAGTTTCTTGGATTTCATGAGGTCATCATTAGACCATGGGGCGTTCTTGCTTCCTTGCTTGATTTGATGTTTTTTCAGGGGTGCTAGTTTGTCAGCGGTTTGGGTTAACCATTGTGTGAAGTTGGTGGCGGCTTGGTTAGGGTTCGTTGAATAGGCAGGGGGTTTTTGAAGAAGTGATGTGGAGATTTGGTTGATTGTGGTTTTGTTCCAATTTCTTCGCAGTGTTGACTGAGGGTGGTTGTGGATCGTGGTCTTATTGTAAATGAAGTGGATGCAACTGTGATCCGTCCAGTGGAGGGTTGTGGAGTGATGAATGAGATATGCTTGCTGGAGGTGAAGATAGGGTCGAGTGTGTGTCCTGCACAGTGGGTGGGGGTGTTAACAAGTTGTTTGAGTCCGAGATTGGCGAGATTGTCCAGGAGGGTGGTAGTGTTCCTGTCGTTGCTCTTTTCGAGATGGAAATTGAGGTCTCCCAGAAGAATGTATTCTTCTGAGGGTAGGGCGTGTGGGGTGATGAAGTCAGTGATGTCTTCGCTGAATTGAGTACGGGGTCCTGGGGGTCTGTAGAGGAGGGTGCCTCTGAGAGTGGTCTTGGGGTTGGTGTGGATCTGAAAGTAGAGGTGTTCGGCGATAACGAGGTTGTTTTCTGAGCTGGTTGAGACGCGGATGGTGTTCTTATGGATGATGGCGATGCCTCCACCTGTTTGCTTGGTACGGTCCTTACGGATGATCTTGTAGCCGTCCGGGATGGCTATGGCGATGTCTGGAGCAGATGAGGCATTCATCCAGGTTTCTGTTAGGAAGGCGACGTCCGGGGAGATGGTGTCGAGTAGGTTCCAAAGGTCGATGGCGTGTTTGTGAACCGAGCGGGTGTTGAGAAGGATGCATTTGAGTTGGTTGGTGTTGGATCTCTGTTTGGTGTTGGTGGGTTTGGTGTGGGTCTCGATGGAGTTGTACTTGCAGGAGTGGCAGGTGAAGGGTCCGTGGGTGTGTCCCGGTGCGGCCTGGGCACAATTAGGGAGTCGTCCGGGGTTAAGTGTTAGGAGGGTGGATGGGTCGTATGTGATGCGAGAGGGGTGGGAGATGTGGGGACCAGGGGGTCTGGCGCTGGGCGCGGTCCAGGCGCGGACGGGCGTAGACGGGCTTACCTTTGGCGCACCTTCGGCGCGGCCGTAGCGCGTGGACGCTGCGCGTTGGGACATCTGTCATATAAGTATAGTGGAGGGGCGGAGCATGGGAGGGTCAGCTGGGAGGCGGGAGCGAGGTGGGGGAAGGGCCAGGGGTTGCAAACAAAATGGCAGCAACAACAACAAGGCAGCAACAACAACAAGCTTTGCAGCAGTGGAAACGGAGGCGCTTTGGAAATAATCAAATCTCTGTACCAAGCACAGCCAAGAAGTGCGCTCTAGCGATATTAAAAGCTATTAGAATGCAAGCACTATGATCTGGATAGGGACAGTGCAGTCAAGCGCTACGTAATGAGAAATAATCGGCACTCAAGCGCTACGATAATAATTGCAGAGGCAGAGTCAGGAGCTACAATCTCAGGTCTGCAGTCAAGCGCTACAGTGATATTTCCAGCAGAGTCAGGCGCTACAATATCAGGTCTTCACAGGAGGAGGCAAGGGGAGCGACCGCTCGTGTCCAGGACAGGACGGTCACAGCTAAATGAGAGTGCGAGGACGGCCTATAGTTTCCGTGGGTGGGAGGGTCAGCTGGGAGGCGGGAGCGAGGTGGGGGAAAGGCCAGGGGTTGCAAACAAAATGGCAGCAACAACAACAAGGCAGCAACAACAACAAGCTTTGCAGCAGTGGAAACGGAGGCGCTTTGGAAATAATCAAATCTCTGTACCAAGCACAGCCAAGAAGTGCGCGCTAGCGATATTAAAAGGTATTAGAATGCAAGCACTATGATCTGGATAGGGACAGTGCAGTCAAGCGCTACATAATGAGAAATAATCTGCACTCAAGCGCTACGATAATAATTGCAGAGGCAGAGTCAGGCGCTACAATCTCAGGTCTGCAGTCAAGCGCTACAGTGATATTTCCAGCAGAGTCAGGCGCTACAATACCAGGTCTTCGCAGGAGGAGGCAAGGGGAGCGACCGCTCCTGTCCAGGACAGGACGGTCACAGCTCAATGAGAGTGCGAGGACGGCCTATAGTTTCCGTGGGTGGGAGGGTCAGCTGGGAGGCGGGAGCGAGGCTGTCTAAATGTTGTCTAATAGTAGGCTGAAATATCAAATTTAAATAGCATTACTATTAGCAGGTAAGTATTAAAGTGTTCGATTTTTGTGAGCAGCATGGCAACATTATATTTTATTTGTCACAGGGGTGCAGGGAAGACCATGGAACAGTCCAGGCATTGTGCACTCAACCCCGCTTTGGCCTAGCCCTTGATGACCTTTTGGGGGTGATCCACTAGCACTAAGACACCTTCGGTTAAATTCGCGCTTTATAAAATACAATTACAAAAATTACAATTGTATGTCAGAATATCGTTTTTGGGAATATTGTCTGACATTTAATTGTGTCTTAAATCTTGGTTGCAAAGATGTTATTCTTTTGGTGTAGATTTTCTGTCATTAACTCCAGTGGTGCAATATTTTTCTAAACAATTTTTAGGACATGATATTTATGTCAGACGATGTTCTGATCACTTTGTTCTGTTATAATGAGGGGTGGGCCAAACTTGCTGAATTTGACTCTGCGGAGTTCCACAGAGTTACAAAAAATCTCTGCGAGATTCTGCTAAATTCGGTCAATGAGAGGAAATAGGCATATAGCACTGCTAGGCTGTGATTTGGTGCCAGAAGCAGGTTCCATGCTGAAAAATCAGCGGGAAGGGCACCACACAAGCAGCTACTTGAGCTGATTTTGCTGCTACTCGAGTTGATTTTATATTTGAGCGGCAGCCTTCTGACTGCTAATGGTCGCAACTGCCCGCGACCGCCCCTGTTGGAAAAATCTCACCGGATGTCCTCCTAATGACTCAAAGTCGAGCTTAGGGATGCCAAATCGATTTTTCAGCGTTGAGGAGAGAAAAAAAACAAAAAACCCTAATACAATTTGGCATCCCTAAGTGTTTGATCGGGTGGCCTGGAGCTTTCTATGGGGAATATTAGACCAGAAAGGGCTTAAGCCTAGAATTATTAGAGCAATTAAGGCAATGTATTCAGACCCAAAGGCACAAATACAATTAATCGGGGAAACCTTGGATAACATCCATATATCAAGAGGAACTAGAGAGGGGTGTCCCTGTTCCCCCATACTGTTTGCCCTATACATAAACCATCTGATAGAAGGATTGCTGGGGTGTCAAGATATCAAGCCTATCATTACTAAAGGTTCTGAAATCAAAATACTCTTCTATGGGGACGATCTAGCTGTTTAAACTACTGATCCGGCCAGCGCAATTAGGGAAGCCATCGATATAGCTAAGGAATTTGGGCAGAGATCAGGATATCTGTTGAATGAAAGCAAGACTCTTATAGTATGTACAGATAACATCAGTTTTAATGATCCAAGATGTAAAAAGAATGCTATCTATCTGGGGCGATGTATTAGTCCAGCAGTTAACACAATAGCCAAGATCAACTTTGATTCAGTGGTGAAGGAAATATCCACAGATCTTAAAATGATCGATGGCGTGCATCTCTCCATTATTGGAAGAGGAAATGTTCTTAAAATGACTACATTGCCAAAAATTCTTTATCTGTTCTGGTCTATTCCACTTATGATAGACAAAGATATTATGAAGATGCTGGAAGCCATGTTCTCAAACTTTACTTGGCAATACGGGAAAGTCAGGCGTTCTTTAAAATATGTGACATTCCTGCAGGCGAGGAGTGGGCTGGCATTCCCAAATATTAGATTCTATCATTGGACATGCCTACAGTGTTAGATGTCGGTATTACTCCTTCCTTCTTGTGGGCTGTTATTGCGCCAGGTAGATGGGAACTATTATAAGAAGGTGCGCTTTAAGGTTATGCACAGGGCATGGGAACTATGGAATAAGGTGCAAAAAGCCATGATAATCCCGAATATAATTATTATACATCATTATGACACTCACATATATTACCGCACTCTTTTTATGATATGATGGGAAGGTACTGGGAACGACTTGGCTTAACATCAGTAGGAGACATATTTGAGTCAGACCAATTACTCTCTTTCGGTGCTATACAACAGAGGTATGGGATTCCAACCAGACAATATTTTAAATATGCTCAAATTCAAAAATCTTTTCCTGGTAGTAGGCTAAAGGTATCCCCAGGGGGAAGAATCCCACCAATGGAGGTAATAGCAGGGAGTGGTAGAAAAATCAAGAGTATTTATAGTATATTGTTACAAAGTACTCAGGATGATTTGGAGAAAACTAAAGCCATGTAGGTTACGAAATTAAATGATCCAGATGTCGATTTGTATAAGGCTCTGCTATTAGCGGATACACCTTTTCGCTCAACTAACCTAACATTATACAGAACATTATAAAACGTTATTTAATTTATATTTTACCAATGCAGTTCCAATGCAATAATATTTATGAAATGTTTTACAAACCAACAGATATTAATCTTTTGCAAACGTTACCTTTTGTATATAGGCATTTTAAATAATATATTGCCCGTATTTACATGAAATGTTGAATATCAATGTAATTGGTTTTAATGGGTATATTTAAAAAAATGAAAAAATGAAAAATGAAGAAAAAAAAATTTGAAAAAAGGGATGCCAAATGGTACTTTTGCTCAACAACGTACCATTTTTTGCAAGAAAAAGTTCCACCACCTGGCGATTTGCGGAATTTGGCCAGAACGCTGGACTACAAGAGTAATGCGGAGTCACCAAAATTACCCTGAATCGTCGGCAGAGCAGAATATTTCCCTCATCACTAGTTTCAATGCCTTGCACATTTAATCTTCTTTAACTGAAGGCTGACTACAAAGTTGGTTGGAAAATTTAAAAAAAGGAAAACACTATTTTAATGGCCATTGCTTTACCCAGACATGCTGAATCACAAAACTGTAATTGATTGCTAATCTTTTTGTCTAAATTATCTCTGATTGTGGAACCACTTAGTATACATCTGCTTTTGGCAGACCCCTTTATCTTCCCTGGCCAATGGTCATAGACCGGGAATGCTTTCCCTGGTCTATGAATTGCTGGTCATTTTTCTCACCATTTCATGCCTTTGTTTCTCTTACTACATGTTATAGACATTTGGCTTCAAAAGTGCAGTTTGTTGCATTGTATTGTAAAGTAACGTTTGCGCCATGCTCCATACACCATTTTAAGAGACATTATCAAAATGGTAACTACACTCTGCGGAGTGATTGGATGGCACTGACAGAGTGTTGTTTCTGGGACACTTCCATGTGGGAAGTGATTTGATGTCGCACTTGAATGACCAGTCAGGCGGTCTCATCTTGTCATGGGGTGCATCCACTAGCAGTGTTATGAGGAGGTGTGAGATATGCCTGCCAATTATTATTGTAATTTTCTGGTGTTTCTGATTTACTCTGAATGTCCCATATTGTGTTTTTTTGGTTGTATTATGCTATCAGTTCATATCGATGCTTTCGTTAGGGCCCGATTCATTAAGGGCATCTGGCTTGTGGCCTCCACCCTGCAGTCCTGGCAAGGGGCCCTCACTCACAGCGGGATCTCTGCAATGACATATAGTTGGGAGGTCCCACCATGAGTGAGGGGCCCCGCCACAACTGCGGGCCCTCTGCCACAAGTGCGGAGGCCCTATGTGAATCTGGCCCCTAATGTTTTTCTTTTGATTGCCCATGTTAGGTAACAGTAATGTTTGGGCACTCTCACTGCACGGCAGATATTCCTGTGTCCACTGAAGCAAGACTGTGTCCCCCTGGAAATATGGCAATTTGCGGTTTAAAGGGATGTGCAACCTTTCTGCAACCCTGTTTAAGAGCAAAATATCGGAAGTACAGAACACCTGTAGCACCACATGCCTTTACAAATAGTGGCAGATGAAGAGGGAGGTGCCTGGGGCAGCTCTCAACAGATGGCTAGGATATCCCAGTTGAGAACAAGAGGTGGTCCAACAGCAGTCTGCCATGCTGAGATGAGGGTGCAGGGAAGGTACCTGCACCATATGGGAGGGCAGAAATATTTCTCTGATCTTGGGCAAATGTCCATACGAACTATTTTGCCTGCTGGCCCTTAATTGGGGGTATTGCACCTTACTAAAGAAAGGCCTTAGCCCCTCCCGCTCCTACAGAGAACATTGGAGATTATTGGAGCACTGCCAGCACACAAGCTGGTCCCCAATGCTGGTATGACATATAATATTTATAAATGGGGGTGCACACCTTTACTTTTCTAATTTGAAACCAGAATCTTGAATGGGGTGCAGCAACTAACTAGAGCTATATTTTTCACAAAAATGATATACTATAGTATTCTCGCAAATTCATTGGGTGCCATCATTGAACAAACCATGAATTTGCGAAAATTATATTATATCATTTTTGTGAAAAATATTGTGTATTAACAATGTACATAGAGGTTATTCTGCTATGCACTGAGTGTGCAAAAATATGACATGTACGATTGTTGTTTTTTTTAATCAATGAGTAAAAGATAATATTGTGTGAAACAACACGAATAAATATCAAGATAAACTGCAAAAGATTTGTTGGTTTATATATAGGTGTTAGAACACCAAGGGAAGTGTGCGCAACTAAATCAGGCTACGCTGCTTGTAATAACCAGGTATGACATATAAGCCATTTGTACACTTATGTGGGGTCCTGCAATAATTTCTGAACGACCTTCTAAAAATATCCAATTTTCAAAAAAGGTGGCATTGTGTTATGGAAAGTAGTGTAACGGTTAATTCAGTAATGATTTTTGGCAATTAGTGGTGCACATCTGTTGCTGAGCGTAGCTACGTCTTTATTCAAAATTCTACAAATGTAGTGTCATTTTTTAAAAACTATTTTAATACATAGGAGGGCTGCAATGTCAAGAGTCGCTGAAAAGCGGCTATTTCAAATCAAGTTTATTAACAGCATCCTGACACAGTACAGAGAGCGAATGCGGGCCCATAGAGGAAGCGGTTTGGATGGAAGTCAATGTCTCTATTGCTTCCCAGGTGCCCTTGGGTTCTAAAGAGAGCACAAAGCAGTCTTTAGAGTTTGACTTTCTTATTTACTCAGAAGGTGCACGAGGCCAAACAGCTTAAGGAGTCAACCGTGTTAATTTAATGCAAATGTAAGTGTAACTCCTCGTTGAGCTGATACTAGGTATGGGAATTGGAAGTGTATCTGTACAAACAATGTTATTTCAACTACCAAAAGATGGCTAACGGCGGGAGAGTGTTCCTTGAACTCTGTCGGCTTATAGGCCCCACGGGGTGTCTAAACCACAGTCCATCTCCTGCCAGTGTGCTCTACCATCACCAGAGATTTGACTCGACAGCATACGTGGAAAACCAAACTTGCTGAAACGTAAAAAGAAAAGCTTGACTGTTTTTGTGCCTATCTCCAGATGACATGTATGCAGCAGGTAATTCAAGGCGTGTTTTGAGCTGGTCACCTTTGACTATGAATATTTAACTCTTTTACTAGTGGAGAATCGAGCAACATAAGCTGATAGCTCCTTAATTTCATATATGCAGACCGGCATTGTTGAAATGTAAGGCATGCATTTAAAATAACTGGCGGTAGTGCATTTTCTAAAGTGATTATTTTTATTGATGGCTTTATGCATGATTAGAGCTTGGAGGAGGAGTTACTCCATCATAAAAGTGCATTATATTCAGTGCTTAGTTTGTAAAAGAATGCATGCGGATCCCCAAAGCTCTGCTTAGAAGCCCGCAGCTGGTGCAATTAAATGTTGGCGCAGCCAATCTCAACCATATGCCTCTTAAATCCACCACCAGACACTTCCTGTCCCCTTTTCCCAATCTTGCACTTTCCTGCTTTCTCCCTTTGTGACTTTTTTCCATCTTTCTCTTTTTCTGTCTTTCCGCTTTGTCTGTTTTTTCTCTCTTGCTCTAGGTAAACTTTCTGATGATTAGAAATAAGTGTCAGTCCCCATAAATGAGTGCTGGTGACCCCCCACCGGTAACCACTGGCTCAGATTAAGCACTGAGTATATCCTTTGGCCCTTGTGATAAAATGAAGAGGAAACCTATCACATGTGTGATGCAGCAACCCATCAACAAAACATTCAATTTGCTGATCTTGTCAGTAGCTACTAAATGGCCAAAGTGGACGCACATTGGTGACATCATTGTTGTGTGGTCAAACAAGACTTTATTCAGGTGTATCACTGTCACTGAACCAACGCTATAGATTGAACTAGCATTGTCAAAGTCAATAGATATCGCCTTTATGTTGCGAGTTCTAAGATATTGGCTTTGCCAGTGCTTGTTTACAAATCAGTGATAGAAAAGTAAAAGGAAAAAAACTATTCAAAATACTGGAAGAAATGCAAACACATACCTTAAGGGATGTCAAAACTGAACTTTGAATTCAATCTTTTCAATCTTTAGATAATGTATTGTTTATTTTTCAACTTAGGTTACTGAACAAAATTTAAAAAGCCTGTTGCATGAGCTTCAGTTTAACAACAGTGCAGAGGAATTGTTTGAGCTACTTAAAAGTGCATAACAGCTGTCTGAGGAAGGACCAGAGTTAAAAATGAAAATACTTGTCATTTACTTTCCGTAGAATTAGGAATTGGAAAAAATGTTCCTGCCATTTGGTGCTCTGCAGCAGCACATGGGGTAGATTTATGGTCCTCTGAGACAAAACATGTTTTCATCTACTCCAAGTGTACCTCCGACTAAAAGGCAGGCTGAGTAAGCGCAGCAACCTGCACAGCACCATGAATGATACCTTGGTGTTCCAAGACCTGGACTTTCATGCTACATATAGTAGGCAGAAGATAATTGAATATCAAGATAAAGTCTGCTCTCTATTTAAATCTAGCAAAACATACCTGTTGCTGTGCTTTTACTGATGAGTCGGGAGGGTAGGAACCAACATGGCAAGTGCAGGGGTCCAAGGATGCAATAGGAAGCAGCACATGTGGGCAGAGCAAGAAAACACATGCCTTTCCATGGAGTGATTGAAGAAACAGAAAAATATTGTTCCCTGAGGTGACCCATGAAAGAATACAAAGCATCCAACGTAAATTATGGTAAATAAGCGATGCTCTTGGGGAGGGCCAAACACAAGAAGAGGGAGGAAAATCATCCAATAAGCAGATAGCAAATGAGATTGACAAGAAAGCCAATGAATGCTAAGCAATGGGTTAGATAATCATAGAAGGAAATCATCATAAGGCATTTGTCAATGTGCCTTAGATCATTAAAACCTGCCTTGTCAATTTGCAGAATTTGCGTTTCTTCATAATTGATGCTGGGATTATTATCTAGTGAGTGTGTGACCAATAAAGCAAGGACATGTGGTTAACCAGTCCACTTCATGCTTTGATGCCCCAGCTACAGCATGGAAGGGTTTATGTGGGATGTAACATGATGAGCCAAAACAAAGCCCTTTCTACACAACTGAAGCCTTTACTAAAGTCTACAAAAGTGCAGGCAAACTGCAGAGTGTAGTCATACTACGACCTTCAAGCCACTATTGCCAATGCCAGAAAATGACGATGGACAGAAACGCCCTTTAAGGATCTGGTCTATGTCACATGGATAATTGTATTATTATCGACTCAGGCAACGAGATGAGGTAAAAAGGGCTTAGCAAACAGTTTTGCTGGTGTGCTTATATTTGATAGATGCAAACAGTGTTCTGTGTCTGAGCTCCTATAAAGTATCAGACCAGAGATATTCTGTAAAATGACCAGGTTGAATGCTCAAATTTGTCAGGTGAATGTTTGTTATCAGAATCGATGCTTTCAGCATGAGACCAAAACAAACTACCAGTATTGCTGACAAAAGAATTAACAAATTGTTATTCTAGCAATCGCTATGGACATTTTTATGTTTAATAACATGTTATAGTCCATTGGAAGAGAACCAATTCCTAAATCAGGGAGACTTGCACAGAACTTCGGTAGTCAAGTTTTAATGAAATCTAGGTTGCCATCAACAACTCATAGGTCCCATTGGAAGCCTCAGCAATCATGCCACTAACATCTGAATGAACCACAATATGTACACTCATAGTCCATCTGCAAAACACATCAGGAATCGTAATCATTAACACAAATGTAGAGGCCCAAGCAAAATTCATTAACAAGGTACCGTTTTTTGAAATGATAGCATACTTCTCTGGATGTTGATATCCTGAGTGTTTCTTCTGTAGGAACTGTTAATTTCGGAGGTAGGTGACTGTTCCTAATCTATCAACGGTCTCAAACCAGATGCATGAGCAAATACAGAGATGAAGTCCTACCAGTGGTTGAGATACTCCCCCACAGCATGTGTAATACGCTGGAATATCAGATTAAATGAACCATAGATTCATTTCTTGCTTCTCTTTTGAATGAAGTGACATAGACATCCCTCTTGGTCAAAGGACCACATGCAAAATAAGTTCAGAGATGCACCACTGCTATTGGTGCTTGAGTTGTGCGGATTGCTAGAGGCAAAAATACCATTGTTTTCATTGAAGGCCACCATCCAAATAAAGTAGTATTCTGTATATTTGGAGCAACCAGTGAAATGTATGGTTTCAACCTCCTTCAGTTCCAGTGAGTTGTAATTTGACCTTGGAGGGATATAAGAATGAATATGAATCATTTTGGTCCTGAATGACTAGGTTTATGTTAACAATCAATGAAATAAAAGAATTGTTAGACCTGGCATACTTGGTGTGGGTTTCCTTGATGTTTTGCCTTCATGTCTTTTTTGCTGACTTCTTTTTTACTGGCTTTAGGTCTTTGGCACTTTACCACTGCTAACAAGTGCTAAAGTGTGTGTTTTCTCTGCTTTAAACATGGTACCATTGACTTATTTACAACTGGCATATTTAATTTACTTATAAGTCCCTAGTAAAGTGCACTACTTGTACCCAGGGCCTGTAAATTAAATAGTACTAGTGGGCCTGCAGCATATATTGTGCCACCCACTTAAGTAGCTCTTTAAACATGTCTCATTCCTGCCAGTGCAGAACCTGTGTGGGCATTTTTACACCGCCATGCCGACCTGGCAATATAACCCTCTTTCCAGGCCCAAACCTTTCTTTTTAATACATACAAGTCACCCCTAAGGTAGGCCATGGGCAGCCCAAGGACAGGGCTGCACTACTGCAAGGCCTATGTCTCCCATAGGATAATATTGTGAATACCGTATTACATTTTATTAGTAGAAATTTTAATTGGGAAGATATTGGACTCCAAGTTTGGTGTCTCTGGAATCATAATTTAAAATCCCAATGTATTGTAATTCTGAAAATGCCACTTTAGGAAAGCTGGCATTTTTGTATCCTAGCCATTTGGTTCCTTCTGCCTGTCTCTGAATACACGTCAAGGATGGGTGACAGCTGGACTTTGCATATTCCCTCTAGATAGGCCACACACAATGGCAACTTAGATGTGATTGATGGACCATCTACATCCTGGTGGGCTATCCTGGGCATAATGGGAGAGAGGAACTGACACTTACACCTGAATAACCTGTGTCATGTCCCTACACAAAGGGCTGCATACCCCGTGTAGAGTTTGGAGCCAGGGCAGCAAAGGCACTGACTATAAGCACTTCAAAGGCATCTCTTTGAAGTATCCCTCACTTCAAAGGTATGCCTGGGTATAAGCACTTGACCTCTGACACCACCAATTCAGTACACTTCTGGACCTGTGAATACTCTGCCAGGAAGAAGGACTGATGTGCTGCTGAAAGGACTGCCACTCTGCTCTACTGCTACTTTGCTGGACTCCTGCTCTGCTGTGCTGACCTGCTGCCCTTTTACCTGGGAGTGAGAAGACTGGACCTGCATCTCTCAAACCCATAACCACAGTGACTCAAAGGGCTTGCCTCCTGATTGAAGTATCATGGACATAAAATACTTTCAGCTCACCTTGCTACAGCCCCTTGCCTCTGCCATCTGAGAAGTTTGGCCTCCCAAGTGGGGCCAATCCAGTACTGGACCCTTAGAAGTGGGTATAAAGTGCTGCTTCAGCTAAAATCCACACATCAACACCATTGTGCTGCTCGGAACCAGCGCATTTCCATCTACGCTGACGCATCGCCGCTGATGCTGGGACATCACACCACCAAAGGTAAGGCGTATCATCTCCATTCTCAATGCATCTCCGACTATGTGTGGTTCGGAGCTGACGCATCACCTACATACTACGGATGAAAACTGACGCATCGCCTCCTTTGCTCCTCGCATCTTGTTCTTGATGCAACCACAAACCGAGGTACTGCTTCAGTGAGCCAAGGCTGGTCTCCGTATCTGACCCATGCTCCATCACAGTTGGCCTGAACGTTTGGATTTGACCTAGTCTAATGTGACTATGTAGCCGAAGTTGGCGCTTTATAATTCTAAGCACTATATTTCATTTTATTCTTTAAAAATTCATACCTCTGGTTATACCTATTGGATTTTTGTCATTCTGGTCTTGTTTTTTTCATTACATTAAGCTCTATTGTTCTAACCAGGTGTAATATCTTTTTGTGTTGTGTTTTCACAATTTTACTGTTTGAAGTGTTGCACAAATGTTTTACACATAGACTCTTAAGTTAACTGCTCTGTGCCAAGCACCCAGAGGGAGAGCACAGGGTGTGTATCTGACTCACTGTGACTAGGATTTTGGTTCCTGCTTGGAAAGGGTGCATACCTCTGCCAACCAGAAACCCCATTTTTAACAATAATGAACATATGACTAAGTTTAATAGTAATTGCACTTTCAAGAACAGCAAAGTCAATGCCACCCATGGTTCCTCACACCATTTAATGCAGGACTTAAACAAATATGTGAAATCCTGCTATTCTTTGAAAATTAGTAAGCCTGCCACCTGGAATGCCAGCAGTTTGAAATTGAAAACAAAGTGAATAAAATCAGGCATAGCTAACTGTTGAAATAAACCAGCGATTGTACAGGTTAACAAGCTTCCTGTTTACAGTGGAGTGCTAGGAAGGTTGCTTGTACATGCAGTAGAGCGCAGCGGCTATATACTTACAATCATTGGCCAAGGAACAAGAAGAAGAGCATGACTCAAGATCAATAGTACTGCAAACATTATCTAAGAGCAGTGATAGAGACTTGCATACATCATCAACACAGTATTCAAAAGTTCTCTTTGACTTCAGAATTATCTGGAAAACAGTGGATTGTCAGCTTTGGAGCAAGCAGAGGGAAACTTTTCAGCAGCTTATTAATAGGTTGATTAGACAACATTTTAAGTAAGTTGCTGGAAACACAATTTGTAAATGCTAAATTCATACTAGACAAGCTTTAGCAAAACTAATAGGTTTGGTATTTTCAGGCATATACCACAAAAATAACAACTTATAGTACAACAAGGGCACCCAAGTTAGGTCGACCCGATACCCTGGAATTGATTATTTTGAACAGCAACGGTCCCTAGAAAGGTTCAAGATAGGAAACCAAAGGAATGAATATAGACCCAGTCAGTACTATATTAGGCAGACTTGTCCAGCCGGACAGAGGTCAAGTATTTACTTATAAACAGATAAACAATTGTTTAAACATTAATACATAAAGTCGGACACAAGCCTGTGTCCTATTTAACCAACCAGGAACAATACAAAAACAAAACAGCAGGGGGCTCAGGCAAAGCTCATGGTTTGTTGCAAAGGAACAATAAACATTTTCAAAGAGAGAATCGCGTTGAACACCTTTATAATATTCAAATAAAGAATTTAGAACATATAAGGTGTTTTTAAAGTGTCGACGGCGTTTCGATCCATTGGGGAAATATAAGGGTCATCATCAGGAAAGGGAGTGTTATGCCTGTACGGTAGAGCCTTATTAACATGGGACAAAAATGGAAGGGGGAGAAGAAGGGGGGGAAATTCAAAATGAAAGATTAGGAGAGTAATGTACAAGTGATTGAGCTGGAAAGCAATTACACTGGTAAAAGGCTGGTAACTGTATGGTCATGCTGACAACTTAACGAAGTGGTAGGGTGCCTGAGGTTTAATTTAGGCCATATTTCTACTGTGATGAAGGTGGTGACTTCAATGACAATCATGACTAGTTTAATGGTGCTTAGTGAGTCAAGGATGAATGTGCATGTGCTCATGAAGTATCATGGCGTTGGTTGGAACGAATCAACAATTGGCATAAGGCGAAACGAACCCCGAAGAATTCATGAGTGTGAAACAGGTGCGAAGGATTCAATGCCACCATGCAATCAATGAGAAAGTACGCTATCACTTAACAAAAGTACAAAATTACAAAAGTATAAACCAGCGTGGTAGGTACGGCACAGTTGTAATCACATTTGAGGGATACACATATTAAAAAACGTATTCGCGCAGTAGGAACCTCAATTACAGTCAATGGGGTCACTTACATCATAGGAATGAAATTTCAACTTAGCGAGCAACATTTTATTTGAATACCAAGTGCGTGGAGGTTATGCTCTAATTCAACCACCGGTAAGCCCATAGTGGAATCCTACATAGCCTAAACGCCATCACGCAATCACTTTCTTCTTCAGTTCAATCACCATTCACCACCTAATATTATGCTGCAATTTGTATATCTTCTTATCACTGGCGAATTAGAGCATAACCTTCACGCACTCGGTATTCAAATAATATGTTGCTCGCTATGTTGAAATTTTGTTCCTATGATGTATGTGAAACCATTGACTGTAATTGAGGTTCTACTGCGCAATTACGGTTTTTAATATGTGTATTCCTCAAATGTGATTTCAACTGTGCTGTACCTACCACCCTGGTTTATACTTTCGTAATTTTGCACTTTTATTAAGTGATAGCGTACTTTTTCATTGATTGCATGGCGGCATCGAGTCCTTCGCACCTGTTTCACACTCGTGAATTCTTCGGGGTTTGTTTCGCCTTATGCCAATTGTTGATTCATTCCAACCAATACTTCATTTTTTTTTTTTTCAAATATATTTTTATTGCAGGAATTAGCCAAAGTTACATGACAGATCAGCGAAATAGTTGTAGTGAAAAACAAAAACAACCGATCCCCCGTGAAGAAACACTTTGTATACACAGCCATTCAGCCCACAACCCGAGGGTCGGGCGGCGTCTACTATACAGACGCATATGGGGATCCGGCATACCGCTGAGGTTGATCTGGATAAACGGGCGATCTTCATCTGCTTTTCTAAATCATCCTAAAAGAAAACTCCCCCAACACCCACTCAACCCAACCCCTCCCCCCACCCAGCCCCGCCATCGGCTTGGTGTATGTGTAAATAGAGCTTGCAGGAAGAAAGCGTAGTGATTTGCGTAGAGACCAGTGTTATGGGGACCTAACGGGACTCAGGTTGTGCTGCGTCATCACTCTCGGAATCGCTGGAAGCGCTATAATCTCGCAGGGCCTGCACTAACGTCTCCCATTCCAATGCAGCTTCTAGCGCCCTCTCATTCTGCTGTCGCCTCGCCAGCTGGTATCTCAGGATGCTCTCCCCCGTGGCCCACTTCAGGAGTTCGTTGTGCCATTTAGCTCCCGTTGGACCAGCTCTTGCCTTCCAATGCCTGGTTATCTCCCTTTTTGCGAGGATAAGCCCTAGGTCAATAAATTTACTAGAGATTTTGTTTTTAGGGGTATGAGGGAACCAGTGTAGGATCCCCACTGCTGCATCGAAAGTCAAGGCTGTCCCAGGGACCCCATTGAGGGTGTCCTCTATCAGGAGCCAGTAGGAGGACAGCGCTGGGCAGGACCACAGCATGTGTATGAGGTCCGCCACGGTGTTCGGCATCTGGGACAGGCCGCCGTGTCCATGGCGAAGTATTGTTTGATTTTCGCCGGAGTCAGGTAGGCCCTATGAAGAACATAAAAATGAACCAATGGAAACCGGGCGTGGCGTGTGCCCTTCCAGGCTCGACGCATCAGCTGCGCCAACGTCATTTCCGGTATATCTTTCCCTATGTCGGTTTCCCAGCGGTTCCGCAGTATGGCAAGCGGGGGTAGACCCTCATTAATTAATCTATTATATAAACATGTGACTGCCTTGACCGTCCCCGCGGACATCATAACATATTGGCACACCGATGATGTTGGCGGCTCCTCCATACCCCTCTTCCAGTGCATCTGAATTGCCCTAATTATAGCTGTATGAAGTAGGAAGTCGCCTCGGGGAACGTCAAATCGGTCCAGAATCTCCTGGAAGGGCAACAACACCCCATCTTCATAAAGATCTCCCACTAACTGCAACCCTGCATCTTCCCAATGCCTTAAGCGCGACCAGTCACCACCGTGTGGCAAGGCCGTTAACATCCCCAATGGAATCTCCGGAGCATATGGTAGTTTCAGCTCCCCCCGGGCGTGGGCGTGATTCCATCACAGCCGTATAGTCCGTTCCTCGAGCGTAAGGTCTTGCAGAGCTAAGCGCTGGCGCAATGCAACATAGGAAATAATGTGTCTGGGCATTCCCCTGCCTCTCCCTTCCTCCGGGCCTCGGAACTCTCTCGCTACTTCCTGGGTGAAGGTTTGCAGCTGGGCCGCTAAATAGTATTTTTCAAAATCCGGCACCGCTAGGCCGCCCTCCGACTTCGGTCTCATCATGGTCTTGAGTGCCACCCTTCGGCGGCCCGACCCCCAGAGGAACCCCACCACCATGGATCTCAGGAGCCGGAAGGTGGCCGGCGGAACCCAAATCGGGAGCGGTCTAAAATAATATATCAGCCGGGGTAGTGCCACCATTTTCAACAGTGCTATCCGCCCAGCTACCGAAAGCGGCAGGGTGGCCCAGAAATCCATGCTGCCTCGCAGGGCACGAATACAGAGGGCTATATTGCCGTCCAGAAGATCGGCGGTGTCATGGTATACATATACCCCCAGGTATTTGAGGCAGCTAGGTTCCCATCTGATCTCTCTAGTGATGTCGGGTCTAGGCTCACCCCTCCGAACCGGAAATAGGCAAGTCTTGGCCCAATTCACCTTGAGGCCCGAGATCTCTCCGAAGGTCGTAAGAGCCTCCTCGGCCCCACCCAGAGCGTTACCCGAATCCTCAAGAAAGAGCAGCAGGTCATCGGCATACAGAGAGATGTATTGCTGTCCAGTTAAGGTCCGTAATCCGCCGAAATAAGCTCCGGTCCGGACCGATAACGCTAGCGGTTCCACCGCGAGCGCGAAGAGCAGGGGGGATAACGAGCAACCCTGTCTCGTGCCTTGCTCTCCTGAGTATTGTTGAGAGACCAGCGGGCCGCCCTCACCCTGGCCGACGCCGAGGCATAAAGTACCATGGTCCATCTGACAAATCCCTCTCCCAGACCGAACCGCAGTAGTACTCTACGCAAATATTCCCATTCTAGGCTGTCGAAGGCTTTTTCCAAATCAACCGAAAGGACCAAGGGGCAAAAGGCCTCTGTATGTGGTTCCTCCAGCAGACGGAACAAGCGACGAATATTCATGGTGGTATTGCGTTTGGGGATAAATCCTGCCTGGTCCTCATGCACCAAGGAGCACATGTGCCCCAGCAGCCTCGATGCCAATATGCTGCTCAGGATCTTATAATCTACCGTTAGCATTGATAACGGTCGATAGGACGCCGGGTCACCGGACTCCCTACCAGGTTTAAGGAGGGGGACTACCAGGGCTTCGCACATCGAGCTGGGGAGGCGCCCCAAACGTTTCGCTTCCTTGTAGACTATTAATAGTCGGGGTGCCAATAGATCTACGTAGGTGGAGTAAAATTCGACCGGGAGCCCATCGAGGCCCGGGGTCTTGTTTCTCGCCATCCCTTTTATGGCGCTACGGATTTCCCCAATTTCAATATCGGTGCCCAGGGCCTCCGCCACGTCAGGTTCCAATGCGGGAATCTCTAAGGATTGTAAATAATCATCGATCAGGGTAGGATCACGGGTCAGTCTACTGCGGTACAGCCGTTCATAGTAGCGCAAGTAGCAATCGAGTATCTCCGGTTGAGTATGCACCTCAAGTCCCTCCGCGGTGCGCATGCACACCGTCGGGGAAGTCCGGCGAGTGGGATTGGCCTCCCAAGCTAAGAGCGCGCCCGACTTGTCTCCTTCAGTGAGCGATCTGGTAACATAGGCCTTATAATCGAAACATCGCAGTCGTTTGACCTCCGCCGCCACTGCCTCTCTCGCTGCAGCAGTACGTTCTTGAAGTTCTGGGTGGCCGGGGCGGCGAAGCTCCATCTCGCGGAGCTTCCGGTCCGCGGTGGCCAGGTCATCAAGGATGACACGACGCATTCCCACTTTCTTGGATATACAGTAGCCCCTGATCACCTCCTTGAAAGCGTCCCACTCCGAGGCCCTCGACCCAGCAGTGCCCCCATTAGTCACAAAATAATCAGTTATTTTATCCTCTAGGTCCGCCTTGAAGACTATATCTTCTAATATCTCGGGGCGCAGTTTCCAAGTACGTACGCTGGGGACCCCGGGAAACCAACTGAAATCCGCTAATAGGGGGTTGTGATCCGAGATGGTCCTAGCCAAATATTCAGATCGCACGGTCGCAGATACCAATTCCGCCGACCCCAGAAACCCATCCAGTCTCACATGTAATTCGTGCATACCAGAAAAGTACGAATAATCTCTAGTATAGGGGTGCTGTGCATGCCAAATGTCTGTCAGCCCCCATTGAGCCTGCCATTCCTTCCTGCCTTTAGCTACATGTCGGACCGGGGAGTCCGGAAGGGGGGGTGTGAACGATCGATGTCGACATCCACCACCGAAATAAAATCTCCTCCCAGCAGGAGGGTCCCCGACAGGAAATGGGCCAAGGAGCCTGACAGCCCGGACAGGAAGGCGAGCTGGTCCACGTTAGGCGCACAAATGCAACAAACATTCAGGGCCCTACCCCCTAATGTGCCAGAAATGGCCACGTAGCGACCCTCGGGATCCACCACAGATTTGGAAACCTGCAGGGGTGTCCCAGCTCTTACCCAGATCAACACCCCTCTCGCATAAGCTGAATAAGTGGTGTAGTAAACCTGCCCTCTCCATCTACGCTGTAGCGCCGCCCCTTCCGCCTTAGTAAGGTGTGTCTCCTGCAGCAATGCTATTTGCACCCCTCTATGCACTAGATAAGAGTGAATTTTGTGCCGTCTGGACATAGTGTGAAGGCCCCGCACATTCCAAGTGACGCATTTTACATTAGTGATCTCAGCCATTGTCCCATATTGTCGCGTCCAGGTTCCCCCAACAACGCTCAGTCAAAATACGTTCAGCATTCGATTCAACACCAATGGCGGCCATCCCCCCCAGCAACAACAAAACTTCCCCTTGAAACAAACCCCCTCCCACCCACCCCAGAATAGGACCCAAATAGCACCATCCAGTTCCCATCCAAACTGCACCCTCAGTAAACTCCCTTCCCCCAACTAATCCTACGGTAGCCACCGTAGGTATGCCTTAAGGGCCGAGTGCGGGCCGGGCGCCAGCAACGGGCCACCGAGTCTCGGGCTACCAAGACTAGACCGAGCACCAAATCATAAGTATCAGGCAGAGCAAGGCCCCCCAACCCCATCGGTGATTCACGGTCCAGCAGCAACCCCTACCACCTCCACACCTCCCGCGACATTCCCCCACCCAAATGGAATCAGCTCACCCGAGTTCATCCCTGCCCATCCAGCATGCCCTCAGCCGAGTCCGGTGTAACCACTGGTAAATTAACACTGTCAGTCTCTGAGTCCTCAGTGTCCGAGTGGGCCCCCTCTCTGCCAGGTTCCGATTCTTCGACGATGGGACCGCCCTGGGTGCCAGACAAGTTGGACACCATCTCCAACACTCCCCGTCGCTCGGCCAAAGTCTCTACCGTCGAGGGCTTGCCCGGTTTACCGCGGCGGCTCCGAAGTCTTTTGGATCGCCGTTGTTGTCCGGGCTCCGACGTCGCCTGGAAGGAGGATCCGAAGCCATCTTTGCCAGCCCTGTACAGTTCAAGCCAAGCACAAACGTCCTCCGGGGTTTCAAAAAATTGGGTCGTATCATCAAGGATGACATGGAGCTTCGCTGGAAAGAGGAGAGAGTATTGTATACCCTCGCTCCGCAACTCCCGTTTGACCGCTAGGAAGGAGGTCCGCTTACGTTGAGTTTCATAGGTATAGTCCGGGAAAATGTTCACTTGGCTGTTCTCCACCTGGTACGGGCCATTGTGTCTGGCGGCATTGAGGAGCAGATCCCTGTCACGGAAATGCAATAAACGCGCCACCACCGGGCGCGGGAAGCGGCCTTGTTGAGGCGGTCTGGCCGGCACCCTGTGTGCACGCTCAGGGTATAGAAGGAGGACAGACCCTCCGGCGCCACCACAGTTCGGAGCCAAGATTCCAAATAGGCCACCATGTCTCCATTCTCGATTTTTTCCGGTAGGCCCACTACGCGAATATTGTTCCTCCTGTTACGCCTTTCAGCGTCCTCCGCCCGTCTTTCCAAGTCACCGATCCGGGTCAGGGCATCCTTCATCGCAGCAGCCAGAGTCTTTTGGGCCGGCTCCAGGACCTTCACCGAGCTCTCTACCTCTTTGACTCTGTCTGAGAGCTTACCATGGTTCGCCCTGAGGAGGCCCAGACTTGTCGCAACCTGGGCGATGTCTTGTTGTAGGGCCGATCGCGTATCTGAGATCGCCTCCAGGATCCTATCGAACTGTTGCTGTAGAGGAGGGCCTCCAGAACTCTCCGGATCATGTTGATCGTCCTTATCCGGCGCCTCCATGTCCGAGGCGGCCGGGGTGGTCCCCTTAGGTCCCCTTGGCTTTCCCATGTCGGACGCGCCCTGCAGTGGGAAGCTCGGCAGGCGACGCACCAAATATGGGCGTCGGCTGTTGCTCGCCCGGTGAGCAGCCGCGGTGGAGTGGGCATTCAAGCGTCCCCGATGCAGTGGTGCAGATTTCTGCCACTACGCCTCTCTCGGGATGAACCACCGCCGAGTCCCCGGAGGCCACCAGGGGGGAAGTGGGGGCGACCACCTCCAATCGACGTGGGCCCGCCGGTCCAAGCGAATTGTGGACACCAATACAGCCGCTGGGCCATGGTGTAGTGTCGCCTATGAAGTTCCTTGGGGCCAGGTGATTACAGGATCTCAGCGGAGTACGGCTGATCGTCTCGGATGGCTCCGCTCTCCTGGCCAAGACCTCCGGCCGCCGGGGACCATCCAGCGCCGAAAAACAGACTATGAATCCTCCAGGGATGTCTATGGTGTCCGGACACTCCCAGGTCGTCGGATGGATAGTCGTCTCTCCGAGAGATAAGGTGTAGAGAAGGCACACGTGAAGTTGGCTGGCTCTTCCGGGCCGAGGGTTTCAGCAAGTCTATCGAGAAGGCCCGGGCGCCATCTTGAGCTCCGCTCCCTCCGCAACTTCGCTTTTCGACCAGAACCGTCGATTTTCGGGGTCACTCAGGTGCCTCACCAAGTCAGCCTCAACTTGATCTCCGATTTGTGGGGATCGGGGCGCCCTAAAACCCTCAGAATTCAGGATAAATGTGGGCTCAGTCTCGGAGCCGAGCTCTCAGGCGACCATCGCCATCGGCGTCCAAGCCACGCCCCCCCAACGCCATGATACATCATGAGCACATGCACACTCATCCTTGGCTCACCAAGTACCATTAAACTAGTAATGAATGTCATTGAAGTCACCACCTTAATCACAGTAAAAATATGGCCTACATTAAACCTCAAGCACCCTACACCCTACAAGCACTTTGTTAAGTTGTCAGCATGATCATACAGTCACCACCCTTTTACTAGTTTAAATGCTTTCCAGCTCAATCACTTGTACATTACTCTCCTAATCTTTTGTTTTGAATTCTCACACCCTTCTTCTCCCCGTCCATTTTTGTCCCAGGTTAATAAGGCTCTACTGTACAGGCATAACACTCCCTGTCCTGATGATGATCCTTATATTTCCCCAATGGATCGAAACGCCATTGACACTTTAAAAACACCTTATACGTTCTAAATTCTTCATTTGAATATTGTAAAGGTGTTCAACGCGATTTGTTCTTTGAAAATGTTTATTGTTCCTTTGCAACAAACCATGAGCTTTGCCTCAGCTCCCTGTATTTTGGTTTTTGTATTGTTCCTGGTTGGTTAAATAGGACACAGGCTTATGCCCCACTTTATGTATAATTGTTTAAACATTTGCTTATCTGTGTATAAGTAAATACTTGACCTCTGTCCGGCTCGACAAGTCTGCTTAATATAGTACTGACTGAGTCTATATTCATTAATTTGGTTTCCTATCATGAACCTTTCTAGGGACCGTTGTTGTTCAAAATAACAAAAATAACAATAACAAAAAAAAGGAAAATATGCTACTACCTAAATGTTGAGACCCTATTGTTCCAATTATTATTGCGAAGAAAAATGTGCTAGTGTCACACAATTTCAATAACCTGAAGACATTTGGCCTGATTCACAATGGTAAATGTGCACTTTTACGTAAGTTTAAATTTTATTGGTATTCCCATTCTACATGTTAATAGTAAGTGTACAACTGCGGAGCCTTCCCAGTCATAAACTTACTATTAACTCGTAGTTTGCACATAGGCCCATAATGTAAATACACAAGGATGGGTCAAAAATAAAAAACTTAAAAAGAATAAAGAATGAAAAATGCATTGGTAAAGAAAGTAGTAGCTCACCTTTCCTGGCAATGAAGTGCACTTAATTTTAGGTGGATGTGCTTGTGTGATCATTCAAAATGTCACCATTCACATTTCAAAGGAGTCACTGGCTGAGGTGGGCTGACTCATTGCCTCATGCCGCATTGCATGGTGGGAATGAAGCAAAATGTGAATGACAGTTGGGCAAGTTAATGGTTAAAGAGGGCAGACCCAAACCCTCTTTATTGATGTAAATTTTGATCTAATCAATCCATCAATCAACATCTTTTTTCAATTATCAAAAATAATCATAAAAGCATAGTTTAAAACAATTTACAATTAGAATAGCAGTCATTGCAATTACACAATAAAATAATCACTAATCACTAATTCGTGACCAGCTGTATTTTTTTCTGAATCGCTAAGCGGACCCTGACAAAGCGCTTAGAGACCCCTTGGTTATAATGCGCTATACAAATCAAATAAATAAATAAATAAATAATCAACTACATTTAAATCCAGAGGGATTTACGATGTGGGATGGCAATTTTTAAAAGACAGCTGACCGCATTACAAATGACAGGACAGCTCAACATTCTTAAATAGTAAAAGTCAGGTTAACACTTGAAAAACCCATACTTTTTAAGTACAGTCACCACAAACAAATGTGTAAAAGGTTGTAAAATGTACAAACAATTGCAAAGTGCAATAGGGTCTGTGGTGACAATTCATCGGAGGGGCAAATCAATTTGCAAGTGGGATCCTATTGTCCGAAAGGGAAACTAAGCTTACTATGGATCTAGCAGCGGATCCTCCTTTAGGGCAGATGAGTGTCCCCCAACCCCCACTGCTGCGCAGAAAGACTGCAACTCATTTGTGGTCAAGTTCTGCTCATAAAGTGCCCAACCATTTTTGTATGTCAATAGCCGCCTCTGACCCTGCTTGCAGGCAGGTCGCTCCCCACGCCACCACACTGCCGCCAGCTGCCTCGTACCTGCTCCCTGCCGCACGCCGGTTTTCCCGCTGTTTCCCGCTCCTTCCCGCCTCTGCGTCCCTGCAGCCCCGCCCCCCTGCTCCCCATTGGCCACCCCGCTCCCGCCTCCCAGCTGCTCCTTCCTCCCTATCCCCCTCTTATGAAGGCCGCGGAGCAGGCGCGCGCAGCCGCCGCGCCACCGGCACGCCAAATGCAATTTCTTCTGCGCCTGACCGCGCCTGGACTGCGCCCAGCGCCAGAACCCATGGACCCTGCGAACGCCACAACACCAGACTCTGCTATGACGCCAGCACCCTCTACACACTCAACGCTGGCCGAAACCACACCTGCTTTCAAGCCGCCCCGAAACGGACTCACGGACCTTTCTCCTGCCACACCTGCAGCTTCACCTGCGACAGAGCCACCAAACCTCCAAGGACTGGACCCAACCACCTCCGCTGCATGCTCCTCAACACACCGCTCCGCACGCAAACACGCCGTCGAGCTCTGGGATCTGCTCGGCACCTCCACCCCAGATGTGGCCTTTCTGACCTAGACCTGGAGGAACGACTCCTCGGCGCCTCATCGCCATAGCCATCCCGGACGACTACAAGATCACCCGCAGGGATCACGTCAACGGAATCGGAGGAGGAAAAGCCATCGTCCACAAGTCCACCCTCAAGATCACCACCTACGCAGACGACACTCTCAACACCGCCGAACACCTGCACTTCCGGATCCACACCAACCCCAACACCACCCTCAGAGGAACACTCATCTATAGACCCCCCCGGACCCTGAGCTCAATTCAGCGACTCCATCGCTGACCTCGCCAGCACCCACGCACTCACCTCCATGGACTACATCCTCCTCTGGGACCTGGATTTCCACCTCGAGAACAACAACGACGCCAACTCCGCCACCCTGATCGACAGCCTCTCCAACCTCGGCCTCAGACAACTCGTCACCGCACCCACCCACGCCGCTGGCCACACGCTGGACCCCGTCTTCTCCACAGGCACCCACATCACCTTCGACCAGACCACCGAACTCCACTGGACCGACCACTGCTGCATCCATTTCACCTTCACTAAACCAACCACGCACCACCGCACCCAACAGCTACCTTGCCGCTGCTGGAGCAAAGTCACCGAAGACCAGCTGATCACCACCCTCGCCCAAAACCCACCCACCGACCCCACCAACCCAGACACCGCAGCCCACAACCTCAGACAGTGGATCGATGACTGCGCCAACACCCTCGCCCCACTCAAGAAACCCTCCAACAACCACGCCAGCAAGAGAACCACCTGGTTCACCGACGAGCTGCAGACCTCCAAACGTGCATGCCAGAAACTGGAGAAGATATGGCTCCACGAACGCACTCCAGACAACCACGCTGCCCACAAGGACGCCACCCACAGACATCATCACCTCATCCGATTAGCCGAGATCCTCCTTCAAAGACCGCCTGGATAACAATGCACACAACAGCAAAGAGCTTTTCAGCATCGTAAAGGAACTCCCCAGCGCCAACGCCAATGACATACCGCCCTCACAAGAACTGTAGAACTCACTGGCCATCTTCTTCCACCACAAGATCGCTGACATCCATGACAGCTTCAACACCAAGACAGCCCCGATTACGCCAGACCCCACCTCCCCTGTGAACCTCACCAGCACCAACCGCCTGACCTCCTGGTCCAACATCAACGACGACGAGATACGCAAGGTCATGAACTCCATCCCCTCAGGATCTCCGTCAGACCTGTGCCCACACCACGTATTCAACAAAGCAGATGTTGCCATCGCACCCCAACTACGGAAGGTCATCAACATCTCCTTTGAAACAGCGACATTTCCGGAAAGCTGGAAAGACGCCGAAATCAATGCCCTCCTCAAGAAGCCCAAGGCGGACCCCAAGGACCTCAAGAACATCCGGCCCATCTCCCTGCTCCCGTTCCTGGCGAAGGTCATTGAGAAAACCGTCAACATGCAACTGGCCCGCCACCTGGAAGACAACAACATATTGGACCCGTCCCAGTCCGGGTTCAGACGAAACCACAGCACCGAGACAGCCCTCATCGCCGCCACAGACGACATCAGGCGCCAACTAGACAACGGCGAAACATCAGCCCTCTTCCTCCTAGACCTGTCAGCCGCCTTCGACACGGTCTGCCATCGCACTCTAAAGACACGCCTTCTAGAAGCCGGAATCCAAGAGAAGGCCCTTGACTGGACCTCGTCCTTCCTCTCCGGCAGAAGCTAGAGCGTCTGCCTCCCGCCCTTCGATCCGAGGCCACCGACATCATCTGCGCCGTCCCCCAGGGCTCATCCCTCAGCCCAACGTTGTTCAACGTCTACATGGCCCCCCTCGCACAAGTGGCTCGCCAACACAACCTCAATATCATCTCCTACGCTGACGACACCCAGCTCATCCTCTCCCTCACCAAGGACCCGCACACCGCCAAAACCAACCTCAATGAGGGAATGTAGGCCGTCGCTGACTGGATGAGGAACAGCCGTCTGAAGCTGAACTCGGACAAGATGAAGGTACTCATCCTCGGACCCGCCCCCTCAGCCTGGGACAACTCCTGGTGGTCGGCCACACTGGGAACAGCACCGACACCCACCGACCATGCACGCAACCTAGTATTCATCCTCGACTCCTCCCTCTCCATGTCTAAACAGGTCAACGCCGTCTCCTCCTCCTGCTACAACACCCTCCGCATGCTCCGCAGGATCTACAAATGGATAATGACCGAAACGAGAAGAACTGTGACACAGGCCCTCATCAGCAGCAGACTGGACTACGGCAACGCACTCTAAGCAGGAATCCCAGTCAAACACCTACGACGACTACAACGCATCCAAAACGCCTCCGCCTGACTGATTGTCAACGTCCCCTGCCACAGCCATATCACCCCCCACCTGAGAGACCTACACTGGCTCCCCGTCGACAAGAGGATCACCTTCAAGCGCCTCACCCACGCACACAAAGCACTCCACAATGCCGGATCGGCCTTCCTGAATAGCAGACTCAGCTTCTACACCCCCACCCGCCAGCTCCGCTTTGCCATCCTCGCCCTCACCGCATCCAACGAACAACCTCCGGCAGCAAATCTTCTCCTGGAACACCCTCCCGACCCACCTACGGCAGACCCAAGACCTACTTGCCTTCAAAAGACTCCTCAAGACCTGGCTCTTCGAGCAGTAGCGGTACCCCCACCCCTCAGTGCCTTGAGACCCTCACGGGTAAGTAGCGCGCTTTACAAGTACTCTGATTGATTGATTGATTGATTGATTGTATGGATAGTGCCCAATCTGAATCTGATTAGCAACAACCTCTCTCTAGGATTAACAGCCATATTTTAATATGGCTCCCTGTCCTTTGTAGTTTGTTTTATAATAAAGTCCCTAATAAATGGCTTTTTTAAGTTCCTCCAACTCTCTGGATAAAATAAATTAAGCACTAAACTTATCCTTGACCCCAGTTGACTCACCCTGAGTTATCTGCTGGAGGCTGTTGAATAGATTTGTCCTGCCAAGTATTTAAGTTTTCAGTTTTATATAATGGAACCATGGAACTTTGTGACCAACACCGCAAGACATTCCTCGATAATTTGTCTATTGAGGGAAGTATAGACATTAGACCAAATAGATGGCAACAATAAAATAGGGGCATGTTTCTAGATCCAAGGAATCCTTAAAATTTACGAATGTGTGAATCAAACTTCTAAGGCCATTAGATGTCCTTGACATCCGGACTGCATTGAAAGCATACATTAAAACCGGGATCAACTTTTATTGTACCATTAAACACATCCTTATAATCTGAGATTTAAAAAGCATTTAAATTATTAATTATATAAAAACAATATAGGAGCAAACATACAAGCCTTTGAATGCAGTGCTCGAAAGACGCCCACCAAGGTCTGACCCATACCCATATAAAAATAGGATATCCCACAGTTTAGAATGGTTGACCCTCTCGAAGGAACTGCGGGGGTCTATAAATGATAACGTTGACCGTCTTGGTCACATTGTGCTTACAGACCATCAGATGAAGATTTACACAATGTTCAAGTGTGCCTAGCTGGGTCAGAAGCCATATTGAACATGCTTTAAAACATTAGATGCCCCAGCTAAGGCCATAATGATTTGTAGAACAGATGTTTTTACCACTGAATCCAATAGCAACATGTGGCTGTTTCCACACGGATCTTGCTGAGCCCCTTTCTTGAGCAATGACACAATTATAACAGCATGCCAAGAAGAGGAAAGATGCGTGCTGCAGGAGGAGTCAATGGTGCTAGTGATGACAGGTGCTCGGAAACTGATATTAGCTTTGTAACGATCACAAGGATTCTGTTTGTTCCCGGGACCTTAAAAGAGAAGCTATCGGCCAAAGCTGCAATTTGAACCTAGTAGTAAGAGCATAAATAGGTGTGCGTTTATCAGGGTGCGGGTCAGTGCATCCACCCAACTGATAAATAGACGTAAGGTGTTCCTCCATTTGTTCAACACTTATATTAGAACTAATGCCCTCTATCTCACTATAAATTCATTTGATAATAACATTCCAGGAGATTCCAGGGTCCTTAGAGGGAATGATACAAGGTTCTCCCATAGTTCCTCCGTTAGTACTGACTTCCTTTTATTCAGGGCCGATTTATGAATAGATCTATATCTATCGATCTCCTCTCGCTCCCAGTGGTTAATAATTAAGGCTTTCCGTAATCTTCTATTTGCTACCCTACACGCATTATCGAACCATCAAGACTACTCATGGTTTGGGCGCCTAGTTAGTACTAGAAGGGCTTCTCTGATAAATATTTGCCTATATTAGGAAAAGCATCAGTGATGGACTTCCCAAAAGTATCATTATTCCAAACATGCATTAATAAGGGCTGGATGAGCTTTAATTAAATTACTTAGGAATGTCTGAATAGCAGCGGGCTTCCATCTTAACTTGCACCCCTTATCTTTTACTAACAGACCAGTAAAATACTTCTTAGATGCTCTGTGTGTGTTATGGGGCATATTAAGGGCACAGACATTGGGGTCATGATCAATGAATCCACTCTCTCTCCGGACTTGGCTATTGGAAGTAAAGTGTGTGCGAGAAAGATGCAATCGATACTACTCTGCTGTCCCTTGCCTATTCAAAGGTGGCTAGCTAATTTTGGTTCACCTAAAGCAATTCGGCTATAATGCATAAGCTGAAGGATGTAAAATGCTTATATAATAAGGTCCTCTCGATGAATCCAAATCCATATAACGAGTTTCCCTAACCCTCACTAAATAGGAGTCAGGTGCGTGAATCCGCACCCAGTTATGGCAATAAAATCAGCCCCAATAATTAATCTGAAACAAGTCAATGTAAGATTGACCCCATCTGGCAAAATCTCCAGTACCTCAAACAAAGTCTTTATGCTACACCGTTTGTCCCTAAAATATGCATCATTAAAAAAATAATTAAAAATAAGCTCAAATATCTAGAAAAGATAATACAAAATGTTGGATACCAGGGAGGGCTAAAAGTATAGCAATCACGTTATGATCAAGGGAAACTTTAAAAGGTATCACCAATCCACCCTAGCTCTACCTGATGTGGAAGAGGGGTGCAGATAAACAGTGGCTGAAATACCCAACCAGAATGCTGTTTTCCATGGACCAAGGGGCAGATTTACTAAGAAGTCACACAACAATACCACTCCAAGACAAATGTCTCTGCTGCATTGCATTACTAAGAGAGAGCAGAAATGCGCCATATCTACTATGAAATGCCACATTTCTGCTCTCTTCCTGTGCTGGTGCACAATGTACTGCCTAGTACCAACACAGACACCCTTGCACCATGGTACAAGGGTGCCTGTGTGACAGGCAGATTTTTTTGTGTGCAGAAAGGGTCACCTTTTCAATGCAGAGTCACTCAAGGCAGAGATTTGCGCTGCCTTGCGTTACTCTTGATTCACTAAACCATGCAGAGCTATGCAAGGTGGCTTTGCATGGCTTAGTAAATCCAACTTAAAAGCTTGTATTGCCTTGCGTCGCAATGCGTGATGCAAGGGCAACACTATCCTTAGTAATTCTGCCCCCCAGGTTTAGTGTAGCATGACAATATCATATTTCCAAATATTAGATAGCCCATTGTCATTGTTTTGCTTTGAGTATATGGCAAAATATTCCAACAAATTAAATTTAAAACGCAGAATTCACCTTCTCTTAGTTAGATACATCTATACGGACTATTTCCACAGTCCACAAGTCGGTCCCCAAAGAGACATAACCTTGGTTAAATATCAAGCAATGCATGCTGTCTATGGATTTCCTCATTTGTCAAAAGACACGTGCTCCCTACAATGGACTCCAGGATCATTACCTTTCCACCCCCCTTTACGCTTTGTTGGTTTAGCTAACTTAAATTAGATAATACTTGAAAAATATCTTAAGAGCCAATGAAATTGGACGTAGCCAGGGTGGCTGGAATATAGTTTTGTGTTACCAATCGGATTGTCCCATTGCAAATGTTGATAAAAACCTAGGAGGAAGTATATGGATATGCTCAGATAGGTGCAAACTTGAGGATTCAAGAACCATAAGTATCCTATTCACAAATGGATATTTACAATTGCTGACCATGCAGTCCCCCTTTTATATTTTTGGCATGGAACCTACCCAGGCCACTCACCTAACCAATAGTATGTACTCATAATGAGCTATGTTAAAATCAGCATTCTTTGTCAGCCAAAAAAAAACCTTTTTCTTAAGCAGTATTCCACAGAGTTGATAAGCAACAAGGGGACATTCACTAAGATAGCTGCATAGTGGCACGCTTCCAGCGGTAAGTTGAAACTAGGTTGCTTGTAGGACTCACTCTGGGCCCCATTATTGGTCTTCGCCAAGTGACTGCTGCCTCCACTGTCTATTGTCAGTTTCTAGGTTAGGTATGCTAGGATGCCTAATGTCTGTATGCGCTACCACTTCCTGGTCTATATCTTTTGATAGTGGCATAATGGTGTGGTGTCTGCTTTTTGTCTGCACTAAAGGACAATTGGATGCTATGACTGTTGAACCGACAACTGAACTAACGCCATTCCCACTCGGGAGAATTGTGGGATGGGTTTTGGTGGGAGCTAGTTTGTTAATGACTCCTTTATCTGATTTCAAATGCTCTAGTAAAGGGAAGAAACTCTCCATCACACACTTCAATATGAAAAAAAACATCCAAGGTCGAGGGAACAACCCCCTCTATCGGCGACTCTTGGTCCAAAATTACATGAAAAGTAGCTAGGACTGTCATGGGATTCAAGACCTGCAGTTACACCCTCTGCCTTTTCCTTTTAGGCAACAGGCCAACTTCACTCTGAAAATAAGTATAGGATTCGGCTATCCTGGAATTTGAGTCAGAATGGTTACTATCCTACTGGCGGCTAAATCCCACTGCCCCATATACAGGTACCAAAGGTCAATTATTAAACAAAGATAGCTGCCCCTCCACCAAGGCCATCTCTATGGATATTACTCTAACTGCACTTTCCAGAAAAGAGTCTAGAGTGGTAGCATTAGTATCAGGAATTGGTTTAAAGCTGCTGAGTTTACGCTTTCCCATAATGCAATCATAGGAACAGTGTTTCCAAAGAGCTAAACAAACAAAGCTTAATTGAGACAAAGACTACAGAACTGATATAATCCTACAGCGTATCACCTGCCCTGAGGCCGACTTACCCAGAGACTTACATGGTAATTGGGTCAACAGTCAGGAGAGGTCTAAAAGTGGTGACAAGAAGGTCCATCCATTTGGGCACAAAAGCTCCAGAAGATTTTACCACATTACTCCAGGTCTAAAACAGCTAAATTGGCTCTTGTTGGAACCAAAAATCCAGCTGCAGATAGCCTGCATGACACACAAGACATTTCAATATAACACTTTAGTCTACTTGTCGAAGAAACTCAGACTGTCTGGTGGTAGTCTCTCCCTAAGAAGCGCTAACTCCCTACTGTTGAAACCTTAGTAGTTCAACAGTAAGGAAACTTACAATCGCTCATTCTCAGGTTAAGCCCCAAGAATTTGGAATGCACTGCTTCCTGCAATCAGGTCTAACCCTTCGACTTTCTCCTTTAAAAAAGTAGTAGAGCTGCATCCGCTGGATAAATTCCTTTAACAGCAGCCCTGAAGCCACTCAGCATGACTACTTTCTGGAGCACATCTGGAGCCTAAATTTGATGATTGAGTGTTATATTGTATGTGTTTTGATGAATGCATATTACTTTTTAATTTCTCCCTTGTATGTATAACTTACGTGTCATTTGTGCAGCGCTCTGATACGCTAACGGATCATGTTCCCGCTATAAAAAACTCCAAATAAAATAAATATATATTAATCCTGGTGATAATAATAGGCAGAGCAATATAGTCACGCGTACAATATGCTGAGTACCTTAACAAAGATGTTGGGCCCAAGAGTGGAGGCCCAGCCCAGCCTCTTCTGGTCGATGACAGACGAAGACACAGTGGGAGTTTCAATGTGCTTGATAGCACTAAATCTTTCCTGAGAGGGCCACCCCCACCGTAGGCTCCCCGCTGCCATTCGGAACCCTGGGACATGTAGCCCAGCTGTAGAAGAGTGCAACCCCAACAGGCCCCAGCAGCTGAGTCCCCTATTTATTTATTTTGAAGCTTGTAAAGCGCACAGCTACCCCCAACGGGGGTGTCCCGGCCTATTCACAGATAGCGCTTGTCAGGAGGCTGCAACAGTAAGTTGGTCCCCTTTTCATCACTTGCTTGTTCAGCTCCGAAATTGAAAGGCAGCAGGACCTGTATGTATATTTATTTATTTATATTGTGAGGCTGGTGAGACAGCTAAAGTTGCCTACCGGCTAGCCCTAAAACATATAAATGGTTCACTCTGATGACTTCATAACCAGAGAATGAATCTCATCTACATAACACATCATGAGATCACACAACACAGAGTCTACAACATGAAGTTTATAAGCTTGTAAGGAAAAGGCATAGAGTTCTAAAAGCATGAAACACTGCACATTTCCCTGAAAATGATAGAACATATTTTAGGAGCACACCATATTAGTGGTATGACAGCACTGAGTTCAGGACTGCGTGTAAAGGCTAAAAAGGAAGTACATAAAGTGATGTCGTTGAACTGCAGTCACTCTTGAAGTCGTATGAGTCAACAAGAGACATGTGAGTTAGAATGTTTCTGACTTTGGTTGTTGAAGATCGGATTCTAATTTCATTTATTTCCCAGAAGAAAGTAATTGACCTTTAACAGTGGTGTGGTGAGAGTGTTGAAACTCCAGATGTAGCGTGGACTCCTCCTGCACTCCGAAATCAAAGTGCGCAGAATTAACAGTAAAGTTACCTTCACTTCTTATTAATAACTCATGGTTTTTCCTATCTTGAGATCTGTTCTAGGCAGTAATGGACATATTACACCTATTTACCTTGATGATATTTTTCTAATCAACATTGTGATGTTAATCTAAGTGCAGTTGATATTTAAAATGGGATATTTTGGCAAAACGTTGCGTGCAAGAGCCATAATATTGACCATCACATATTTGCTGATGAGACCCAACTAAGAAATCGAGACCACTCATGGCCTGGAGAACTGATGACAAGTCTGGATTTCTGTTCTGCATAAGTGACAGAAAAGAGGTTATTGCTCCCTGCATTGAGTTTCTTCCCCATGCTGCTATCTGGTTGACCTTCTACCATCAACTCGTTTGCAACCTTCACCACGCCCCATCCATAACTTTAGAGTTCTTTGATGAAGACATGAGACTCATCCTGCAGATGAACAGCATGTTCAAAATGACATTCCATTATGTATGAAATCACTTTAAAAACATGGCCGTGCTGCAAAAACTGCTGAATGATGCAGGCTGTCTGACTCTGGGTCTGAAGTGAATCACACACTTTATTCCTGCTCTGTTGCTTCTTCACTAGTTACCAGTCAAGCAGAGTTGTGTAAAGAACTTTTTTGCTTGTACAGTATTATGTGAATGCTCTGATGCACTGGTAACTAGTAACAAAGCTGTTGTTCCTATAAGACCCAACCAGACAGCTAAGCGTGACTGCCAATAACATAACTGTCAACACCATATTCTAGGAAGATCATTTCAGACCAAAAACTCAGCTTAATGAATCTCTTTTCCAAAGCTACCCATCTAAAGTCAACCTTTGGAGATCACCTAAATTCTCTAAAGGACCCTTCTTCAGCCAATTCAACAAGGGACTGCAGAGATATGACCACATCACCCTCAATCCAAATTGAAACTGGACTCATCCCCACCTGTACGCCTTCTCCATCCTCAAATTCAACTGCATCTTCTGCAAAGTCATCATAACTGCCTTCTTTATTATGCAGCCAGGATTTGAAACATCTCTCCCCCAAGTAAAACTGACTTAAATGTGCTCCAAATTAAGAAACATCTGAAGACGAAAGAGCGGCATCCTGAGACTGTTATCCTTACTGTTCATTCAGCTTTTGCAGGAACAAGTAAGGGTTGAACTTAGGATTCCACTAGGTGTATGTAGTGCCACCCACACACATTTGATTTGTAGTTCTGGTGAAGGGCAGGAATTGACAAATTCGCTCCTGTAGTACTCATTTTCCAGCCACATCGCCTGTGATTGGTTGCTCCTCTATGTAAGTTTGTTTCACTGCCAAGCTTGTCTGCCTGAAGCTCCCTCAGGCCTCCAGTCTAATAGCACTAAGAGGAGAAATCAGTTATTGATGTGCAGGTAATGAGTATACATCTGCCTACTTTAATCGATTGAGTACTTTCCCTCCACATGGAGAAGGAGAGGTACTTTAAAGTGCCAAAAATTGTTGTTCAAGCCATAACAGCAGATTCAAATCACTGTGATGCAAAATTGATCACATCCACATATCACCCGACTTTCCCAGAACCCAGCATCTCACAAGCGTTAAAACATTGAAATTATATTTTGCTGCAATTATTTTGCTATAGCCCTAGGGTATGATTATTATTATTATTATACTGGAACAGTCTAACAACCATTCACACACCCTCAGTAAAAGCACATTGCTTTATTCTCTTGAAGGTGGCTCTAATGCAGGACTGGTTACCTGCTTCATACTGGGGTTCCCTTTGAAATAAGTTCTTCTCATCTGATTGTCATCAACAAAGCCTTCGTCTAAAACATGCACCTCGTTGTCCTACAGTTACATGCACATTTTCTGTCTGTGCTCTTTTAGATGGAATTGTGAAAAATGATGGGTACCTCGCTTGGTATGATGTTTTCGTTTGATAAAACGCATAAACAATGTTTTTTTTTTAATTGACAGCAATTGATGTACCCTTGTGTTTAGCAAATTAAGCTGTATTAAGAAAAGTAAATTAAACATACAGTAGTAATCTGCTTCCCAGTGTCATTTATCCATATCCTTTCCTTGCAATTTATTATCCCCCACTCAAGATATATCTCGTTAAATTTAGAATTTACTATTTGTTCAGTTATACAACAAAAACACGAAAAACTCATTTTTTTTCTTCTTACATGAATGCTTATATCCTGCATTTTTTGTTCTTCGGGAGAAGAAGAAAAACTATTACAATTTGCAATAAGTTTTACTCTTGCCCGGAGGTTGCACTTTTCTCTATGGGCAACTGTAATATAAAGATGTTTCCCTGCCAAATAACAAATCTCTTGTACAGGAGACTCGTTATGTGCTGTGCTATACGTGCTGTAATGTTGTTGGGTGCTTTACTGTTTAATTCAAAACCCTGCCGCAGAGTCTCCTGTGGCAAGCTATTGCTTCGGTTATGTCTCCGGCACTAATGCGCATGTAGCAAACAGAAGTCTGTTCTCCTCAGTGCAGCGGCTATGAGAGAACGCGCAACAGCGGGCCAATGATGCTACGGCTGCAATACACCGGTGAGTGATTTGCTGTATTTCAATTTCACAGAAGTTGTTTTAAACTCCATATCCCATTGTGTTAATGGCGGCCGGATCTGCAGTTCCTGCTCCATCGTTCTGTTGCAGTCCCTTTAGAAGCCGCTGTGGATGGAGGCAGAACGCTGCGGTGTGCATGGCTGTTTAATTGTAGTCGCCTCGTGCAGGCGGTGCTTTACCTCAGGAAGGAAACATAATCTAATTGTTTAGCTTGTTTCAGTAGCATGTTCTTTTCTAAATGTTCCCAAAAACTATTTATTGAGAGTGTTTGGTCTATTTGTAAATACAATAACTCGGCCCCTCCAAGAATTACAAATGTATGATCTTGTGGGTTTCTTCTTGATATCTCACTGAATGAAGTGCTTGCTGCTGCCTAAAAGATGCAACATGTTGGCCCGAGTTCGAATCCAGGCAGGGTCAGCTCAGCCTTTCATCCATCTAAAGCTGAGCCATTGAGTACCATTTAATTGGGTAATAGGAAGAAATCTTATTTGTAGTACTTACTGTAAAAACGGATATTAAGTGCTATATAAAAGCGAAAATGTATTATTCTTTGATTTGTACAACGTAGTTTGTTTAGCTACATTGAAGGGACTGCCCTTTTACTGCCAGGCACTCTTCCCTAACTGTTGTTATGAAATTGGCCCAATCATCTTTCTCTTAATATGCCAAATACTTGACTTGTACAATGTGTCTTCTCAAACTCTGGACAATGTGCTCTCGCTTTTTCACCAACACAAAATAAATACATTCAAATCGATAAACACGTGCTTTTGTGTCCAAACAGTCCTTCGATTTGGTCGAAGCTCGCAGACTGATAAACCCTGCTCCCTAAATTAGGAAAGGATCATGTGTAAATCAGCATAACTTTCGAATATTTCTTTCGGTAACTACAGTTTTATAGTAATTTTGTGAGTGTGGTTGCATTATAAAATGTTTAAAGAGGAGAGGTTTGTTTTATCTCATGTTCTCTGTTTTCTTTGTTAAGGTTTTATTCATTTTCTTTCCTTGTTGTCTGGTGGCAGGACTCCTGACACTCCCAGCATGCTTCAGTGTCATTGTTGTAGGTTCTAATGAAATAGTTATTCAGTTGAAGCTCGGAATTGTGGTGTGGAGGCTGGATTGGGGCCAATATCACCAGTGGCGGCCAGCATGGCTTGCGGATGCAGGCTGGGAGGGGCTTCATGGAGGGTGGCGGAGAGTCGTGCAGGGGGGGATTGCAGAGCGCAATATTAAAAATAAATAAACTTACCTTGCTTCTGGGTCCGTGTCTGCTCCTGCTTTCTCATACATTACGGAGGATTACAGGTAAGTAAACATAAAAATAAATAAAACAATTTTCATTGCGCGCACTGCATCCCAAATGTGATGCAGTGCACGCAACAAAATTCGTTTTATTTATTTATATGTTTACTTACCTGTAATCCTCCATAATCCATAGATTACCACCCCCGCCCTGCCCCTCTAACTCCCCACGTCACCGCCCGGCAGCTACTCCCACCACCGACCGCTACTGCCAGGAACAGACAAAGATTGTCCTGTACCATAGAGTGACAGTCCCTGAGTAGAGAGACACCCAGGTAGAGAAGTCAATTCGAAAGTCATGCTACAGGCAGTCGAGCTAGAGATAGCTCTGTGTTTGGGGGGGATCAAGGGTGAGGCCTCCTCTTGGTCCAACTGATCTTATAGCTGCAGAAGTAGGCAAAGGAGTTCACAAGGTCCATAAGGGCAAGAATCGATACCTCAGGGTCGCTCAAAGTCAGGAGGATATCTTCTGCATGCAGCAGAATCTTATGCTCCCCTTCACCCATCTGGATCCCCGAAACATGGGCCGAGTTTCTAATAGCCACATTCAGGAGCTCCAGAACCAGGAGGAAGAGGAGATGTGGCAAGGGGCAACGTTGCCTGGTGCCTCGAGTGATGGAGACCGGATCAGAGAGACGGCTGTTACAGTTGATCAAGGCTACAGAGGCTTGGTAGAGGCAGTGAACCATTTAGATAAACTTGGGGCCAATACCAAAGTGAGCTATGGAGCGGAACAGATAGGGCCATTCGATGCGTCAAAGACCTTCTTCATGTAAAAGGAGAGCAACAAATGCTCATCCCAAGCTGTCTGGAAGAAACAAATTACGTGTTCTAGGGTACGCACGTGGTTTTGGGAAGAGCAGTAGGGCACAAAAGCCACATGGTTATTATGTATCAATGATCTGATCACCCAGCCCAGCCTGGTGGCCAAGACTTTGGCCAGTATTTTACAATCACAGTTCAGTAGCAAAATGGGGCAGTAGATAGAACAGCAGTGATGGTCTTTCCCTGGCTTGGGAATAAGGGAATAAGGGAAATGTGTGATATTTTAAATTCCAGATGGAGGGAGCCTGTAGACATAGGCTACTGGAAAATGGCAGTAAGAAGTGGGATTTCAGATTACTCATAGCCATATATAATTTCAGGGGAAAACCGTCCCGACTTGGGGTTTCTGTCTTATACAGGGATTTGACGGTCTCGGCAACCTCTTCCTCTGATTTGAGAAAGTCCAGCATCTCTCAATCTCTCCTAGAAAGTATGGGGAGGCAGAGAGTCAACATGAAAGCCTGTTCCCACGTGGTATCAGTGGGGCAATCTGTAGCATAAAGCACCATGTAGAAGGCATAGAATTCCAGCACAAAGTCCAGTGGCTGGATCAGAAGAGACACAGCATCCAACTGGAGTGCCAGATTTACCTGTTGCGCCTCACTTTGTCTCAGTTGCATCGCCAGGACAAGCCCTGCCTTCTTGCCATGTTTGTACGTGTTCTGCCATATGTGGGACAGTGCTTTATCTCCTGCCAATGTGTATTAGTTGTTGAGTTCCAACTGCCCACTGGGCTGAGGGGGAAGAAAAAGCTCAGTATGCCTCTGGGAGACTTTGGACATCGTTTGCTAATGCAGTTCTCTTAACAACAGCTTTGAATCATGAAATTAAAGCCTCCCTCCTCAACATTTCCTTGGCGGTACACCTTCCCCGCCACCTGGAGGAGCTGGGAGGAAGATGCCATCAGCCCATTGAGTTAAAGATATTCCTAAAGAAGAGCCTGACGTCTTGACTTCTCTTCTGGAGATCTGAACTGCAGGATATTCAGGTGCCATTTGCGGGACAGGGGCTGCATCAGCTGAATATTCAGATCGAGGGCAATGGGAGCATGATCTGAGAGCCCTCTGACATCAGTGCGGCAGGTGCGAGTGAGTGGCAGGGCCTCAGCGGACACCTAGAACCAGTCCAGTCGTGACTCCTATACCATGGGCTAGAGAGGTAAGTATAATCTCTGTCCACAGGGTGAAGTAGGCTCCATACGTGATGGAAGGAGTGGTCATCTATGAGGTCACGGAGCACTACCTTGTCATTACCCCAGCACATGGCACACCTCCTCGACTCATCCAGAAGTGGGTCCAGAATCAAGTTCCAGTCACCACCAATAATAATTTTATGGGAGCCAAATTCCATAAGGAGCCTGTAATGTATGTGTTCTTGTAAAGCGCACTGCTGCCCTGAGGCGTCGTGGCGCTGTAGATCGCTGGGGAATCCGTCCTGGCTATCCCTGTGAGATGGTCCCTACTGGGTATCTCCAAGGTGAAACCAGGCATCCCCGGAGAATGTGGGGGGCCATTGTAGAGATGAGGCAAGCTAATGCCCAGAGTTGCCAAGTGTGATCCCTGGTTAGAGTAGGCACCGAGGCGAGGATTATCGAGTCCACTGACCCTGGTCCACGACCCTGCCGCGTCGGGAATTGAACCCTGGTCCTCTGCTTCCGGGTCTGCCGCCTCTAACCAGTGAGTCACAACACTCCACTATGGAGCTGAGAGAGCCAAGGGTTATTTTGCTCCGATGGGGGCATAGATGGAGACAACAATCAGAGTTTTGGCCACAAGTTATATTTTTGCATAGACAATGATCATCCGAACAGGTATTTGAGGAGCTGCACTGGGAGTCTCTTGTTGAACAGAAGTGCCACATTGTTTTTCCTGGTGGACATGTATCAAAGCCATGGGCAGACAGGCCTTTGACAGATCCCGCAAAAAAGAGAGCCGTGCCATCTCAGCCTCTTTTGAGTTTAGCTGATCCCTCTGCTGTAAGATGCATTTCCTGTAGAAGAGAAATGTCCGGGTGTTTAGAGCCATTGTGGAGTGTAACAGCAGCACAAGCACCCCCCGGGGTACCCAAACTGAGGGCCAGAGAAATGTCCCAAAGGCTTTAAGGCAAAGCAAGAGGCGGCTTAGGAAGCCGCACCTGGAGGGCTCTATACACAGTGTATTCCGCAAGTAGGCAATGCGCCAAGACAGCCAGGTGGTGGCTTGCCGGATTTCACACAGCGGCAGCATAGGCACTGCCTCACAGGGAGCAGCCAAGGCTCCTGAGAAAGCAACCCTGATGGTTGAGGCCATCAGGTTGGCAGTACCAGCAGCACTGGAAGGAGCCAGGAACAGTGATGGACCAGGAGGGGCATCCGAGGCCATGGTTTTCAGAGGGAAGCACCTTAGAGGCTGCTGGAGGAGAGCGGCAGCCAGAGGTAGAGCAAAGTCCATATGCCATCAAGGAGTCATCCAGTGTTGGAGAAGGAAGCAGGAGGCCAGTAGGTGCAGCGATTGCCTGGGATAGGACCTGCAGCACCAGCACTGCGTGCCAGTAAGAGGCTGCCTGCAGTCCCACTGGGGACAGCGATCTGGAAGATGGACTGGTAATGGAGTCTGGCCCACTGGTGTGGAGAAGTGCAGTGTGGCCCAGGCCCCAGAAGGAGTCATTTGGTGATTGGAGCCTCCCCTAGATGTCCCGCGTGGCCACAAGAAGGCAGGAGGATAGATGGGCACCTAGCGGCGAAGTCCCGGGTGGCCACAAGAAGGCAGAAGGATGGATGGGCACCTAGCAGCAGAGAAATCAGGCAGAGAAATCAGCCAGAAAATCCTCCCATGACCTGGGGAAAGTGCAGCACCGAGCGTGAGGCTTGGGAGCTTCACAATGGAGCCGGCATCTCTGAGAGTGGCTTACCTCCGTGCCTATAACTGTTTTAGAATGAGTGACTACAGTGCAGGTGGGGTTGTTTTTGTCTTGAAATGCTCCTCTGTTCTCCATCATATACAGGCTCTGGCACAATGTTCCTCTTCAATAAATTTTTAATGCAATGTTTTGAAGAGCCTGTGCATAGAGCTGGCTTAATTAAATATCCCAACGTTTTCATGCTTCCTCTAAGATCCAGACCTTTTACTTACTCCCGCAAATTCTATATTACTGCATCATCACACAGATCCAGGGGTCAGTTGTACTACACATTTTAATGGTTGCAAATGCTCCAATTCAGCATGTTCGACTGTTAGAATGTATTTCCTATATACTAAACCCATTCGGAAAAGATTCTTCTGTCTCCTAAAATGAGTTTCAGTATCTGGCAGCGGTGTGTTACAGGTATCCCTTCAAAACACTGAATCAGTATTGTATGTATTAATGTTTTGAGACCAAAATCTGGTTGCAAAACATTGAAAAGTTACTGATAACGTAAAGGAGGTTGTAATGCATTTACACTTATGGCCTACAGACTCATCACCATGCACTCGAAGGCTCATACATTACCAGGGCCTTGTCCAGTGGTGAGCTGCGACATACGAGTGGGGAAATCCAAGGCTGTGGCATTAAGATGTTCGGAGGCTTGTGGTTTGCGCAGGATCCTCATGGCTACTGATTGAAAGATGCTTCCACACCTTGCAAACATGTAAGGAGCAACTACTAGGTATTCCCACAAGCATGTCCCCATCTAGTCCCATCCTCTGGCGCTTGATACAGTCAAGCCTTCCCCTTCCTTCTCCCACCCCTCTCTCCTTCCTGTATAAGCAAGCCTTAAATAATACGGAATGTTCAAGTAATGCGTTATCTGACGACATCCCACAGTATGCCATCATGCACAGGTGTAAATAAACACATCAGGGGAAGATGAAAAACTTGCCAAACTATTTAGAATATTCAGAAATGTGATAATGCCACTGAATTGACCTGTTGTTTCTAACTGTATGAATATTTTCAAAAAGGGCCAACGACCTCTGCCAGCTATGTTGCGTAATAATACTTGTATAATATGTGTGATGGGGACACCCACCACTTCTACATATATCACATTGTTCCAGCTATGATTAACTTGTATGTGTATTACTTTTGAAATTCAATAAAATTGGTTAAAAAACATATAGACTGGCTCGTGTACACACCCTATTGTTATTCTGATGAGGAAATGGCTGGATGTGTGAAAGGTGTGAGGAGATGAAGGAGAGCACACCCTGCATCATCTGCTTCAAAGGCATGTGCTTCGATTCTAAATGTACTGCAACACGTATCCAAACATGCAGTTTATGTAAAGGTTATTTGCATCTAATGTTTTGTAGTGCACAGTGAGTATGTTCGAGAAACTATTTCCCAGAGGTACATGCAGCCCCTAGGGTGAGAGGTTATATCTCAACCATTGTGCGTGGTGAGTGATGGAAAATGTAGCTGTCATATGTGTGCTTACATGCAAGGGACTGAACACATCAATGAAACAGCCACTGACATCACAGACAGCTTGCACATTGAAAGAGTGCCAGCGGAGTCATGGTAGGGAAGGTGTTTCCTGTGGTGAGGTGGGTGAAGTGCTCCATGGGCGTAACAAAAAGCACCTAAGACATGAAGGAAGAGTGCATTGGCATTGAATTCTCTGTGCCACCATTTGCCTTTTTGTCAGTGACTGACATGGCAATAAACTGGAGAATGCGTTGCTCATGCATCTCAGTACCTGGTGCAAGCTTAGAGAGTGTCTTGCCCTCAAGATGCTTACATTGTCAGAAGTGACCCTCTGGAAAGACCCAGTGCCCCAATAAATATAGTGCAGCCAGTATTTTGCCATAGTGAGGGACAGGTTCAGAGCAGGCTGTAGGAGAATCAAGCCCTGGTTCACAGTATCTAACCATGTCAAGAATCACTTCAGGTAAGTACGGTACCTGTCATGACTGCTTCCCTGGACATGTCAAAAATGTTGATACTTTGCCTGTAAACCCTCTCTCTTTTTCAAATAACTGTTCCTTAAATGAGGGGCAGAGCTACAAAGATATTCACCAACATATTGAAGGCAAAAAAAGTTGTTTGGTGTGTGAGCTTCTTTTTTACAGGGCTCAGTCTGCATGTAAACAAATTATGTTATAATGGGTCTCACCTGTAGATAGGTGGTGGACTTCTGAGTCATCATGACCTCCCCCTTTGCTTTACAGTGTGTTCCATGTTTAAGCATAGTAAAAAGAAATCATTATACATTTAAAAAGAAATACAAAAGGTTAAAGAAATGTACGTACAAAAATGTGTTAAATTCATGAAAAAACTGTCTTCAAATATTTTTCTGTTTTTACTTAGTGTTTTTTGGTGCCTCCACTTATTTTTATGGGAGTGTGTTGCAGTAGCTTTGAGTGGCCATGTATGGTACTTGACTCAGTCCAAGGCTTGACTGGAGTGACACTTGAGACTGGTTTGTCTCTATTAAGGCTGTAATAATTTAGAGAATGTATTTTGTATTTTGCATTTTGCATGCAGCAATTGTCTTACCCTTTTGTGGGTCTGTTTTTATATTTGCACGTCACCCTAAACTCTCTCATTTAGTCGTTTTTCCCATTTTCCAGTCACTGCCTCTTATCCCTCCCACTTTTTCTAAAAAATCATATACATATGTGTACAGAGATCGTTGTGCATGTGGCAGACACCTCGTGAGAAAAGATACTTAAGTTGGAGATTTCTGGCCATAGGTTTGGGAATACTGCCAGTGTAAGTATTACACAATGTATATAATTTGATGTGATGTCATGCTAAACCATTTTTCACATTTCCTGTAAAAAATAGAAATCCATTTGATTTAAAATAGCAATTCAATGGGCAACTCACTTTCATAAAGTAATATCCCCTCGAATTTGACGTTTCGATACAGCTCATTTGTCCAATAAAAAAGTAAAGTATGTAATCTATAGCACTGCATACATACAGACAAATACATAAATATGTTTATTTACATGCACACACAAATTTTGTTAAATGTTTGTCAACATTCTTCCAATTAGGGGTTTGCAGACGGTACTTGTTTCTGTGCTGTCGCTTTAACGAGGAAGGCAAAAGTTTCGGTCATCTGTTGTAGACTGTGGTTTTCTAGAACATAACGTTTACCCAGCTGGTATTTAACTGTTACAGGCGAAGGCCCTATGTTGTGAATAGTTTAATTGCGCAGGTAGTTTACCCTTGTTTGAAATCTTGTGTTTCTCAATCCCGCAGCTGTCGTTAAAAAGTAGTTCTATCGAGTCTGTCCATCCAAAGCCCATTTTTAGCCTTTGCTTCTGCATACCTGTAATTTGTGTACACTTGGAGAGTGTTTACCATGTCGCTGTCCTGTTGCTACGTGCTTATTGATGGTTTCGGATGCAAATGCCGTGATCCACGCTGAAAAGGTTACAAGCAATTCTTCTACCACAAACCCTTATTTTTCGAAGCGAAAAGAGGTATATTCCCGTCTCTACTTCCAAGAAAAGATCTCTGCAATTATCTTAATAGTAATGTATTTTGAGTTTGGTGATTTGCATTGTTTGTGTTCCAGGGGTCGACATGACACAGATGTTAAGGAGCTTATGGTTACTCTTGAATTCGCATACTGCTGAGAAATGTGCAAATATTTACCATACATTGTTTAGACCCATTTCCCTTGCATTTTGGTAGGCATCTCTGTCTAAATTAAGTTGAGTGAACTTAAGGAAAACATCGAACACTTTTTTTTTATAAACAAAAAGGCATTTATTAGCACATTATTTTGAACCTTCTTAGAAACCCCAGTGGGACAGCAAATCTGACAATGTGCCAAAATAATGATTTATTTCCATTTTGTACAGGACAATCTTGTTCTAAAGTTATAATACTGTTCAGTAATAATGACTTTTTATGTATATCACTTCATACTGCATTTCTGATGTTCTAAGAGTTGTAGTTAACTGTTACTGTTAATAATATCCAATGTAAAGGCACTCAATTTAATGACTTTAGTAGGTTTGAAGGCCGAGTAGGTTTTGCTTTAATATTATGCTCTAAATGTCACTGCTGGTTTAAGTAAATGATCGTTCCCCTTACTGAGCTATCTAGTTTGCACAATGAGTTAAACAGTTGACCACACTGACAGCCAATTAATAGACCTTAAGGGGATAGATTTACTAAGTGTTGCATGGGTCCCGCTCGGCACAATATCGCCCTCACCTAGTGGAGTGGTGTGGCTCACTGGTTAGAGGCGGCAGACCCGGAAGCAGAGAACGGCCCGGGACCAGGGTTCAATTCCCGGCGCGGCAGCGTCGTGGACCAGGGTCAGCGGACTCGATAATTCTCCTCGGTGCCTACTCTAACCAGGGATCAAACTCGGCAACTCTGGGCATTAGCTTGCCTAATCTCTACAACGGCCCCCCACATTCACCGGGGATGCCTGGTTTCACCTTGGAGATACCCAGTAGGGACCATCTCACAGGAATAGCCAGGACGGGTTCCCCAGCGGTCTACAGCGCCACGACGCCTTAGGGCAGCAGTGCGCTTTACAAGACACATACATACATACATACCTACAGGCCTTTTTTATTGGTAAGTGTAATCAAAGCATTTCAATCTCAATCTTTAAATATTTTGCCAGACTATTTATTTCATTTTTACACAACCAGACACATCATCATAATTACAGAGGCATTATATATACTTAATAAAGAAAATTTAGTTTGATCCATCTGAATTGGGCATTTTTTATCTCAAAGTTTAAATTTTTCTGCCAAGAAATGTATTCTGTCTTTACACAACCAGACATGTTATCGTAATTGATGGGGATAAATATATAGCCAATACAGACACTTTAGTTGGCTAAATATGAATTGTGCCACTATTTTCCTACTCAAGGCACCATTTTGATTTCTTCTCCTTCATCTTCAGGAATTTCTCCCATATCGCCTTCCCATTCCTTTTAACTTATCAAAAGCGTCTGGTGTGTTTATTACTAGTGATTTATATATTTTGGATACTTTCTTCTTCCTCAAACCCTCCATTAGTAGTTTGGCTTCTAAGGGGCTGTGGTCTAGCAAATCTGATTTTTGCTTTACATAAGAGTCAGTGCGTGCAACAACTGCTAAGTATCAAAAGAACTGCTACTTATCTAGGTCGTATATGTCCTCTAAGTTCAAGAAAGAGCACATGGTTTCCTGATAGGACATCTCATAGTCTAGATAGACCAATGGTATTCTAGTCACACATTCATTGCCCCCTGTTCACTTCCAGCATGTGGACAACCATCCAATGAAGGTTCTCTTTTGTGAGTTTTTGTGACATCCAATGCTTTGTTCTGTTTCCCACCACAACTGTATCATCACCCTGGATGTGGTGGGGAGATCCCAGGGTCGACTTTATACCCTACAGATATTGCACAGGACGTACGTTGCCCATAACCCAAGTCTCAAATGCTTTTGCTGATATTTGCAGCTTGCTAAATCATTTGTTCACCACTATCAAGTGGGATGAACAGTAGTACAATTAGATATCTGCAGCTCCAATCCCTCCATCACATTGTGATTTATAATATCTTGCCATTGCTTTCTTGGGAAGACCTCCATTCCACAAGAAGATACAAATCTAGGAATTTATGCACAAGAAAAATTATTTGGGTATATAGTATGTGTAGATTTGCAGTTGATATAGGAGGCGCAGCTTTGAGACTATGTTAATTATTGGGCCTTTACCTGATAGCAACAGTGGGAGTGGTGTCCAAAACTCAAGATCACTATGCAATCTATCTACTTGATGTTCGAGGTTACACTCTCATGCTGTAACCATCTTTCCTGTCACGTATACACCCAGGTACTTAAATCCTTTTGGCGACACCCACATGCCCTATACCCAATCCATGTCCTCTGTCTCTCCTGTAATTAGGAACACAACAGATTTCTTTGGGTTTGCCATCAGTCTTAAGTATTTGCCAAATGTCTGTAGGATTTGTTAGGCTATCTCAGCACAATCCTAAGATAGACTGGTACAGGTAGATGTGTATATTGTCAGCACACTTTGAGATACACTCTGATTCTCTGTGGTCTAGTCAAAACCACAGACCTATTCTCCAATTCTAAGCCATTCTGCCAGTGGTTTGGTGTATATGGTGAACAGTATGGGGAAAGAGGGCACTCCTGCCTTGCATTCTGCTTTGTGTGGAACACCTCTGATGTGTACATATTCATCCTGACTAGCCAGGAGTCTAGTCTGTATATAGGAGTTGCATATAATGTTGACATTTGGGACCAATATTGACTTTTCACAACTAAGCAAATATGTACTCCCATACCAAGAAGTAAAACACTTTATAAAGTCCAGCGGAAGTCAAACACTTGTCAAAGTCCACCAGCAGCAGAGCCAAAAGGTTATTGAAGCCCACCAGCAGCTGGGCCAAAGAGCCCCACAGCCAGCCAGATAATTCCAAGACGCTCTGAAGCTTTCTGATGTTAAGCCAGGTTGATCTACCTGGGATGTGGTCAGGGTGGATTGTTGATTTATTTACTTTCACTGGCTCACTGGCCAGAACTTTGGCAAACATGTTTCCTCAGTTTTTATCAATCAATCAATCAAGACATTTGTAAAGCGTGCTACTTACCCGTGAGGGTCTCAAGGCGTAGGGAGGGGGAGGTGGGGGGTGGGGGGGCTGCTGCTACTGCTCAAACAGCCAGGCCTTGAGTACCCTCCTAAAGGTAAGTAGGTCTTCGGTCTGCCGTAGCAGGATGGGGAGGGTGTTCCAGGACTTGGCGGTGAGGTAGGAAAATGATCAGCCGCCGGTGGTCTCTCTCCGGATGCGGGGGACGGTGGCGAGGGCAAGGTCGGCGGAGCGGAGCTGGCGGTTCGGGTATGGAAGGTGAGTCGTTTGTTGAGGTAATCTGGTCTGGTGTTGTGGACTGCTTTGTGTGCGTGGGTGAGGCGTTTGAAGGTTATCCTCTTGTTGATGGGAAGCCAGTGCAGGTCTCTCAGATGGGGTGTGATGATATGCGGGCGCAATGATATGCATAGAGCAGGTAGTGTATTGGGTGTAAGTATTAGTGTAATTTCAGCAGTCCACAAGTGCAGGGAGAGCCCACAAATCATCAAATGCCTCATCAAGTGTGGTCTTAAATGGTGGCACAGCAGTACCTGATATGTGATTAAGGAATTTAGCCAGATTGCCATAGGTCCTTGGTGCTTTCACTTCAGGCAAGTTCCCAAATGCTTCAGATAAGGTATCCTCACTAACATACCATAACCTTCCAAAACAGCCCTTTCTTCTGCTGTGAGTACCTTCATGGGGAGATCACAATAAATCTCACTGAGTTTGTATCTGTGCCAGTCTATCTGCATACAGGTGTGAAACGTGTGTCACAAAGGTCTGGGCGATAGAGAAATTCTCTTGGGTGGTGTCCCCATCAGAATTACTATACTACATTCAAATCAGTTGGACTCTTCATGTTGGTATAGCCAGTGCATCAGTTTACCTGCCTTTTTGCCCCAGTGGTAAACCATACTTTGTGACCCTGACCAGGCTAGTCTTGCTGACTTCATCAGTACCTGGGCCAAACCAGAGTGGTAGCACTCAATGTTCCTAAGAATGGATGGTTGTTGTGTGGCAATATATTTGGCTTTCAACTTCAGGAAGCACACTTCCACTTGGGAGACCTCATCTTGCTGACAGCTAGTATGTTTGGTTAGCAGCTAAAGAGTCTGCCTTTAACCCATTCCAGAGCATAATGCAAGAATCTATTGCACCTGCATCTAGTACCTTTTAGTTCTTCATCTCTTTGTTGATATAAAGCTTAATGTTTTTGTCTGCCATCTATCAAGCACTTAAACATCAGCTTGTCCTGCTGTTGCCACATGTCTCATCTAGTGTCATTTTCAGGTGAGAGGTCCGAGATCCACTAGGCCATAATTTGTATCTCTGGGACCTCACCCCAGTATATTTCAGGCAAAAATAAATAATCTAGTCTCAGAGAAGAACCTGTCGGGGGCAGAGTAGAAGATGTAACTTCTCTGGCCTGGGTAATTTCAACGGTACACATCACCAATGTCCATTGCAGACAAAAATGTTGACAAAGGAGTCAGACTCTGTGAGCACGAGACCCCAGATCTAGATCTATCCATTTCCAAGTCCATGACTCGATTAGGATCATCATCAATGTTCAGACTTACCTCAGGGAGTTGAGTTATAACCCAGCCTCTACATTCCAAGAAGGCTGAGGTAATCGGGGGGAGGGGGTCAAGACATTCTCAATCTTTTAATCTAATTTAATTATTAATTTTACAACTCGTGTACATAGAGTACGTAAAATGTTAATCCTATATAACGTTCTTTGTACTAGTTCACACTCGCAACATTTTATATCTGAAATAGTCCAGATCACTAATTCAACGTTCAGTGTCAGAATTTGTTAGTTAGCTCATAAATTCATGCACTATGAAAGAACAGGATTACACTCAGTGGTTTAAAATATTTATTCACTTTTACACAACTTTTCATTCCCCTCTTGTACATAAACATGTTCATAAAATAAATAAACAAAGGCAGTGAAAACATGGAATAGCAGCTGCTCTATAAAATATCGGTGCTAGCTTTATTTTTGGACGACCACAAAAGATGCATTAGGGTTTCCACATTTTTATGGCACAATCTACTCAGTCTTATGTAGCAAACATGTACAGATGATTATTTGAAATCATCACAATATACATGAATTAGGAAAGTGCCAGGCTGTGTGAGGCTGAACCAAAGCCCTTTCCCTTTCTGTAGTTCTTCTTATAGTTCTTCTCCGAGAATTTTTGACATGGAGTGTTCTACATTGTTGATCCTTTCTGTAGCCAGACCCAAATCTGGCTTCTTCTGGTCAGGATCATATTAAAATCAATTAATAAACAATAATATTAATAAAATGCATTAAGCGAGTTCCATAAAGTAAAGAACCCCTATTCTAAGAATATGGGAAAAAAGGAGTCAGTCAGAACCCCTAAAGAAATTTAGTTAAAGATTCAGCTATAAATCTGCTCAATAGATCAAATATATAAGAGCAGAACTTCCCATAAATAGAGGCTAAAAAACTCAGTAGAGTCTCAGTGCCGCATGGAAAATTGAAATGGCAAGTGAGGTCTGGATAAAAACCTTCTTTTAAAGAAGTGGCACAGTGGTATTTGTAAACTGCCCGAGGAACACACACTTATAAAAACAACATATTTCATGAAGCTTCAGTAGCATTTGGATCTTCAATCTCCCTTCGGCCAATCAGCATTCAATGTTCTCCTAGAAACAGAAACACTCCTCATCTTCTCACCAAGAATACAATGGTTCTTAGACAGCAGTGTTAAGCTTGTAAATACGTTGCAATCGTTACTCATCAAAATTCCACATGTTATACACTTCTAACAAATTCCACGTTATACACTTCTAACATTCTAAAGGCAAGTACCTAAACAATGGTCTATGTAGAAATTGAAATATTTGTGTAAGGAAAAGTAAACTTTTTGCAGCACACATTTACTGAAAAGGAAAATCCAAGTTAGTTGAAAGGATAAAGTTTAAATGCTGATTCTACATGTATGAATTCTTCATTTCCCCATTAAAACTAATTTCAAATCATTCGCTAACAGCGTTCTTTGTTTAAGTAGAAACATTCTGCGGAATACATGAAACTTTATGCTACTTTTATTTATTATGAAAAGCATTTCCATTGAAAAGGTCAAGTGCTAAATATTTTAGTTATATACATGTCAGTTCCTGGTCAAGAAATACACTTTTTATGCATGTTTAATCATTCTAAGCAAATCAACTTTTCATGCAGTGTTAGCCAAGGGGAGTCCTAGTATATGTAGATAGGATAGCCTTGCGCAAATTATCGCATTTGAAACATATTTTATGTTCATTAAAGCTTGCATGTCAATACTGCACATTCATAATAACCTGTACTATTTTCTTTTTCATTAAAACACTCCCTCATATGTGTGCTGCAGAATGAAAAGGAAGAGGAAAAACTTTGGAAAATTAAAGATAATTCTCCTTATTGCACCTCTCCTGGGAAGGCGTAGCATTTTGACACATTCCCAGTTCTACCACTAATAGTAAATATGGGAATGAACCAAAATCCATGGAAGAATGCATGGGAACACCCACACTCCACCCAATGAATGCCTCCCTAGGACAGAGTAACCCAACGCAGCAGTTTGCGTTACTTTAGTTTTATCAAGTTACTAAGAGCTTGATAAATCTAACTCACTAGTTGATTCGCCCTTGATCCCCATTGTGAAGCGCAAGGTGTATTCAACTCAATGATAAATATTCCCCTGAATGTCTGTCATAGGAATGCTATTGTATGAATAAATGAATAAAATATCTATATAATGTTTTACAATAATTGTTTTGACCTTCTTCATTGTTATTGTTTAGTATAGTTACAATTGACTATAAAGACACTTATTTAGCATCTGTTTATTATTCACATGATTATCTAGGAATGTATTTTTCATTGTGTTTTACCCTGTCCTAGAAATTGGAAAATATCAGGGGGTCCTTGTTACTTTCAAATATATAGGAATGCTATTATAAATAGTTAACCTCCATTCTGGAATTATGGCGCTGGTAGGTCACCCTTAGCAAAGCCTGCTGTTCTACCTGCTACACTTATTGTGTCCTATTTGTCTATCTTCAATAGGATTTGATATATTCCAGCTGCAAGCCCTGTATTTAAAAGCAAACTTTAAAAGAAAAGATGTTAATTTCAATAGGTATATTACCCTGTTGAACACTGGGACTAAACCTTGTCAATGAGGCAAAATTGCCTTAATTGGTCTAAAATTAAAACAAATGTACCTCTTCATAACCCACACCATTGTGTGTTTCCTCCTCTTACTGTTCCTCAATAAAATATCATAAATAACTGTACCCCCCTCTTCCTTTTACATACCAAAGACAATACAGATTCAGGGACGGAGTGGATCAAGGAAAGTGATGAGGAAGACTTGAATTCAGAGTAATGAAGGGTATTGGTAAGTAATTGAGGCATTACTCTGTAGTCTGTTTAGCTCATTCCATTACAAATACTTAACCATGGGTGGACTCCGAGTCAGGGTAGAGATCTGCACATGGTAAAGTGGTAAAAACACACCTCTTCCCATAAACATACGTCTCTTGATCTCCTTTTTTCTGTATTTCTTTCCTGTTTTGCCCCACGTGCTCCTCAGATCTGGCTAAATTAGGGTCTCTTTAGCGCTGGGATACCTCCGGGTGACTATCGCGCTTTATAAAAATAAATAATAATAATAATAATAATAATAAAGTATAGGAATACATAAAAAAGTTTATTCGACCAGAATATAAACATTTTAAATATAATTATGTTAATAATAATGTACCTAAATTGTATACATTTATCTTAAATGTAGAACAAAATAAAATGATGCAGCACTATTAACCTAATGTTGAAATAAATATTTAATTAATTGAACTACATTAAACTAAATTAAAATTATTTTTCTAGAGTATGCATCAAAAAGAATTCTGCCTAAATATAAAATATTTTACTATGCATTAATAATTATTAAAACTGAGATAAAGAAATAAATAAAATTAAGTTTGTTATATTTTAATAACACAATTACTGTGACATCATTTTTTTTATTCCAAATAGTTTTTTATAAGAAATAAAAAATTATGTGCTATTTTTACATTTTTAAATATTAAATAGTATTTATTTACATTTTCTAATATTTTACATAATTTAATTTATTTTCATGTAATTTTCTCTTGGGTTTTATTTTAATTTCCTATTTACATTGCTTTCTATGGGAAGGTGTTGCAGTCCAAGCAGTTGGCCATGTATGATGGTGGACTTACTACTGTTTATTGTTGTTTTTTAGTAGTCATTATCACTAGTGTAAATTATTAAAACGTTTAAGATACCTTGCAAATCAGAACCTCACATTCTTTGAACTTCAAACTGAAACTAAGGGGGATATTTACAAAAAATGTCGGAGCAAGGTGTTACTACAAAATTGCTAACGATGCACTACGACATTTTTTAAGCGCAGGGATGCACCAAATTTACACAAAATTGGTGCACCCCTGTGTTTCCCCAAGTTCTGGCACTAAAGAAGCCGCCTAGTGCCAGCACACGAACCCTTGCACCATGTTGCAAAGGTGCCTGGGCTGTAGGGGCGATTGCTAATGTGCAGGAATGGCTGCATGTGGTCCCCGGGTGTACTTTGAATATAACTGCTCTACACTGTCCACTCCGATCTCGCACATCTCCTGCCTGATGGTCAATGCACATTCTGGCAGAATCTTCAACACTTTCTTCAACACCCCATCATGCACTTACACATCTTCCCCAAACACCAGGATGTCACCTTTTCAATGCCCTTAAATATTTGGTGCCTGGCCCTTTGAAATACCACTGCCGTGGGTGCCAGACCAAAAGGCATAAGTATGAACCAGTATGCTCCTTCAGTAGAGACAGAAGATGTGAGGGACCTTGACTCCAGATGCAGTGTGATGTGGTGATATGCTGATGACAAATCTAGTGTAGAGAAAAACTTTAGCTCCTTTGACTGTCATCACCATGCACACACAGTGCTGAGAACAGTTCCAACCTGCATGCCTCATGAAGTAGACTCGAAGGAGCCTAAATGCAACAGAAAGCTTTAACCCCTTCCATGCTCATGACGAGCTCAGCTCGTCATGCAGTACACTGGTCGTGTGCTGATGACGAGCTGAGCTCGTCATGAACAATGGGGATCCTGGAGTTGCAGCACAGGAGGGGAGTTCCCTTAGCACTGATGTGGTTTTAAACTAATGTCGTTGTTTTTATATTGGTTTAATGTCTTTTAACCAATGTTCATTTGTGATAAATTGTATGTATTCACCTCTGCTAATTTCTTCACCTTTAGGGCACCACCTTTAGAAAGTTGGCATTTTTTTGTCCTAACCATTTGGTTCCTGCAACCTGAATCCTGGGTCACACAACAAGGTGTAGTTGGCAGTTGGCCGTTGTGTATTCTTCCCAGACAGTATCACAAAGAGGGACTGGTTGTTGACAGGATGGGCCTTCCTAACCTGAGGGGAGGGGCAGAGCTGTCATGTACCACAATTGCACTTCAAAGGAACTGCCTCAGAACATACAAGGACATTTCCACTAGATTTTTGTGACTACAGGCACTGTGGGACAAGGGCCGGGAAGAAGGCAATTTGAGAACCAGATGCGGGTTGAATCCTAGAGGTTTCTCCCTCTTCACTGCTGGCACCAGGTATAGACATTGGACCCTCAAACCAACTCTTTTAGAACACCCATGTAACTCTGGATACTACAGAAGAAGGACTGCCCTGCTCCCAGATAACTGCCCTGCTGCTTGAGGTCTTCCCTGCTGTCTGAGAAGTAAGACTGGACATGCTCCCTTTATCCAAGGCTTCCTGAGTGACTCCAAGGGTCAGTTGGTTGACCACCGCTACACAACTCCAGGGACTGTAACTGGACTTGCCTGAGCCCTGCTGGACTCAGAATGAGTGAGTCCATTATCCCCACATGTAGCCTCCCCAGATCCTGTGCCCTTGGTTGGCATCAGAGTGCACTCCTCTGAACTCAAAAGAGAAATCCTGACACTCTGGGCTCTTGCTAAACACAAATGGGCACATTTGTGCCAAGATATTGCCACCTGTGCTGCCTGCCAATGTGAAGCTCCAGTGAAACCGACTCTTCATGCTACAGCAACCACCAGTGATGACCGTCAATGTAAGGTCAGCACTTTGTGCTGCAGCATCGACAGCCCGGGGTGACTGCCAACTCGAAGCTCCAACAACATCCATCTGTGACGCCCAACAGGATCTTCCTGTTACAGCGACATCCATTTGCGATGCCCAGCCTCCGTGATGCTCACCCTTCTCCTCGCGCACTCCTCCACTGCAAACTGGGCTCTGTGTATCATATATTTGTATCCGGCTCATGCTCCATTGCGGTCTACCTGAACTTGTGACATTCCACCGGTATAGCATGACCAGATAACCACGACTGGCTTTTTGTGTTGTGTTTTTACTTCATTTCTGTTGCAGTACTGCAACTACTTTACACATTGCCCCTAAGTTAAGCCTGACTGCTTTTGTACCAAGCTACCAGAGGGTTACGCACAGGTTAATTTAGTGACTTTTGTGGTTCGCCCTGACAATGACTGTGGCTGGTGCTTGAGAAGGGCTAACACCCCTCTTAACAAATACCCCAATTTTTTTCAGACCTTCATTATAAGTGAAATTTAAATTCTGATTCAGATAGAAACAAGAGTTTCCATACGAATCCCAGCTACAAATTATGCTGGAACATTGCGCGTCTAAGTTCTCTTCCTCCTGCAAATGTTACAAATGTTTCCAGGAAAAATATTGGCGAAATCTACTTAGAAAGTGTTGACTATAAATTAACGTGCATGAACAGTTTCTATAGTCTAATTCCCATAGTCACTACACTTCCCAAAGTTAAAAATTCAGACTACTGTGATAATACCTTACTCCAAAATGACAGTATCCCACAGGATCAGTAATTTTGGCCAAACAGTGGCTTGCTGCACTTGTAGGGAGGGCCTCAGTACTTTCAGAATAAATGAGAAATACCTGATAAAGAGCACCCCCTATTTATATGTGGCATGTTCCTGTTTACCTCACACGTAGATTTTTGAAAATACTATTCGTAAAATCAAACCCTTTTACCATGTCAGGATATTGTTTACTACCAGTGCTGATCGTTTGGAAAATATCAATATTTTTGTATCAAAATGACTATTTTTTCGCCCAGTAAAAGTATCAACATTACCATTTAATGAGTTTCCCTGATGGGTGTAATTTCATACCAGCTTCTCTCAAGCTGTTAACGCCCCCCTTCCTGTCTGCTCCATCCTGTTCAGTAGCATCTTCAAGAAGTTGCAGTGTAGCCGTCTCTGAATATAAATCAGTTAGGTATGCAAGAAATGCGCAGACGTAAAACCGGAAGTCGCTTCCGGGAGGGAACGTCTTCCAGAGGTGACGCGTCAGGCAAAGACGGCAGCCATGCAACCTGTAGAGAGGGCCATACGTGCCCTCCAGGCATTGGCAGTAATTAGATGTTTTTATTCCCTTGCCCACTGTCCAGAGTGTCTCTATACATAAAATGCGGAGATCACGCGTTAGCTGTCGCGGACTCGACGCAGTTGGAGTTGTTTATGTTCATTCCATTTTTTATGTACCAATAAGATGTTTTGATGAGGCCACTCAGCCTCGAGGGGTTTGCATAGAAGATCAAACCTTTGATGGTTTAAAGACATAAACAAATAACGCTCAAAATCCTGCAAGCACGATAACGTGCACTGTTATTAACAGCAACAGTTATCAAAGCACTCAGGCGCGGCAGTGATGTTTTTACACGGCAGAGCCCACGCGGCACTCTTTCTTTCATGTCCGGTGGCGCGAGCTATTGCGAGTGTTGCCCACTTCCAGCAAATATGTGGTATATTGTGTCAATGACTCGTGAGGAGATCTAATATATATATGAATGATAGATTTACAACACCTCATGATAACATTCATGATCTTAAAAGCTGGAGGCTGGTTTGTAATACTTAGTTTACTTTTTTTTATTGACAGTAAAGGTATGGGCTGACACAAATATTCAAAATGATTTCGAGCAACAAACTGTGAGATAAAAGCCGCAATGTGGGGATATTTTTAATTGAAGAGGAGCTCTTCATTTGGTTAATATTCAGACAGCATGAACTATTTTCAAATGTGGCCATTTAAGCACGCTTGGTGAACAGCGATGAAGCTGGCACCATTCCATGTAATTGTGGAGGAGACTTAGATATGACTCATGATTTTTAGTTCTGGCCTAGAGACAGCTTCAGTTGTTTCGGAAGCCTCATATAGTCAAAATATCCAAAAATAAAAATACATCCAGGCATAGAGGAGCTTTGTATCAGCCGTCTTCTTCTGTTGGTAAAATCTGGCAAACCTGAACTGGTTGGTGGAAGATAGCTCCAGCTACTCGCTGAAATACCTTGCTTTCAACAATACTTTTGAATCACTTTCAGACAACTCTGTAGTCCAGAAGACATTGAAGAATCAGTTCTTTATTATTGTACTAGATCAATTTCCTTAGGCCAATAGCCTTGCACAGCCAGCCAAGCTACGGAACACTAGTTTACCATGTGTCTCACAAAGGAAGCACATATATAGTTCTACATCAAGAGCCTTTTTTTTACTTCTCAACAGCAAAAAAGGGTCACAATCTCACCAATGCTTTCTTCACTGCGACATCTTCCTGAGGTGCTCTTCACAGCTCCTTGCTCAGCCCACCGCTAATTAACTTCAAGTTCTCCACTGGGGCAGATCTCATTTATTCCTTTGATCTTTCCCTATGTGGATCAGATGTAGAACTTATATCAAGCAGATGGAAAGGGAAATCACTGAATCATTTTCTGTTCATACCATTCATTATATGGATGCAAATTTACATTTTGAAACTTTATGTCAGTGAGAGAGAGGGTTATCTTTTGAGCAAAATACCCCTCTTTTCTTCTCAATTTCTGGCTAAACACCTTTGGATTTTGTCCCAGTCTAAACCTCAGGTTGCAGAATCTGGGAGTACAATTTAATTAAATCTGATGGCCATCCCAGACAAAAAGACACATTCAAAATATTACACCTCAATACCCTGAAGCAAGCACATCTGCTACTTCATGAGTTTCAATACTGCTGAGTTACCACCATGTTTGTCTCATCACTAATGGACAACTGTAAGAGGTTTTACCTTAGCCTTTTCAACAAAGCTGCTCTTTCAGAATACCACTGTATTATTGGTAATGTCTCCAGTATAACCAGGTTTAGCCCAAATGCACAGTTTCTTGTGAGTAAGGGACCTGGATTTGATGGTCGTTGGATTGCTCACAGTGCTACTTCTACCAGTGGTGCAACTATATAAATAGCTAGGTTTCAGTGACATATCCTGCTGAACATCTTTGCCCATCTGACAACTCTGAAATGAAGGCCCACAAGCTTTGGCAATCTTTCTTAGGAGACAAATCTTTGTCTAATTAGGCATATGCGCACTGGAATTTTCTGCCTGAAAACCTAAGAAAAATGTAGAGCACTAGTGTCTTTCACAGGAGTCTTAAGCACTATTTTTTACTCAATTATAATGGTTTAGCCAAAGCAGCCTCACACTTCTGCTAGTATCAGTAAACGAGCACCAGATACCCTTAAGTTATTGTGCACTTGTAAGAAACTGAGTTATTGGCTGTGGGCATTGGTAGTTACAGTCAGGCAACAACCACAGTCCTTGTCAGGGTGAACCACAATCGTCGCTCATTTAACCTGTGTTTAACCCTCTGGTAGCTTGGCACAAAAGTTGTCAGGCTTATCTTAGAGGCAATGTGCAAAGTATTTGTGCTGCACACAGAGAGTAAAAAAATGAAACCATAGCACAAGAAAAATACCAAACCAATTTAGAACAATAGGGTACATTTAAAAAAATACAATTATACAAAAATCCAATCTGTAGAACTGAAGATATGCAATTTCAACATTTTAAGGCAAACTGTGCTTAGATCCACAAAGCACCAACTGAGATTATTTGGTCACACTGGACCCGGACAAAGTCACAAGTTCCGTCCGATCATGATGGAGTGAGGGTGAGATATAGGGACCAGGTTAGTCCTCCTGCGTACGGTCCCTTATGTCCTTGATGTGTGGCTTTGCGTTGCACTGCATTGGTTTGGATGAGGAGCTGTGAGGGCTGCAATGCGGGGTCCTGCATCAAGCTGCATTGAGCTGCGTTGGTTCTAATGGAACCCACAGTTAGGCAGGGTGAAGTGCACTCTGATGCCAGTCAAGGGTCTACACCCTATTGTGCAACTCTTGGGGATCAATATTCACTCCAGACAGAGGCCAGCAGCAGTGCTCAGGCAGGTCCAGTTGCAGCATTTAAGCTGGGCAGTTGAATGGAGGTCTCTGGAGCTTGTTCTGTCCTTGTAGCTCAAACAGAAGGTCAGCCAACTGGCCATTGAAGTCACTCAGGTTAGCTTGGGCTAAAGGTAAGCAGGTCCAGTCTTCCTTTTCAGACAGCAAGGCAGTCCTCAAGCATCAGAGAAGTACGCTTGTAGTAGCAGGGCAATCAGAGGATGGCAGGGCAGTCATTCGTCTGTAATCTCCACAGGTCCCGGAGTGCCCTGATGAGTTACACCTGGTGCCAGCCTTTGAAGTGAGGAGACATCCTGTCTTACTGCCACCTCTGGTTCTGGAAAGTTCGTCCCTTCCCCTGTCAATGCTCCTAGAAGTCTAGGGTGGACAAAATAGTAGTGTCAGGTTCTTTTGTGTGTGCAGGAGGCAAGCTCTTTGAAGTGCAAGCGGGTCAGGGCGCAACTCCACCCCCAGCAATCTAGGCAGGATGGCCCTTCCTGCCCAAACTTAGTCACCTTTGTGATATTGTCTAGGAGGGATACACAAACCCCAACAGCCGAGTCATGTGACCCAGGACATTGGCAGAAGGCCCAATTGGTTAGGGCAAGAAAATTCCTACTTTCCAAAAGTAGATTTTTCAGAATTATGATTGTGGCAGAGTCACTGCAGTTCTCAGTGCGGAGAATCCACCATGAGTGTGGGGACTCCGCCACGACTGTGGGGGGACTTTGTGAATTGGACCCTACCGTTACCATTTAGGAGAGTTTTAAATTATAATTACTTTGAGGGCAAACACATAGCTCTATCTGTTTCCAGTCCAACGTTATCACTTACACTGCAGTGGCAGGCATGAGACATGTTTTAAAAGGCTACTTTAGTGGGTGGCACAATGAGTGCTGCAGGCCCAGTAGTAGCATTTAATATACATGCCCTGGGCACATTTAATACAATTTACTAGGGACTAACAAGTACAAGAACTGTACCAGATGTACATGACAATTTTACCATGTTTAAGGGAGAAATCGCAAGCACATTATCATCGAAAAAGAGCACAGAGTAAAAATGCCAACAAGAACGGGTTCCGCAATAGAAGGCAAAAATCTGTGGGAGACCCTGCAAAAATGTCAAGGTCCAACAGCGCAATACAAATAAAATTTCATGTAGCACATTAGGTCTAGACTGTCTTTACTTAACACTATGGCTGCTAAGGCAATTCCCCTCCTGTGCTGGGAATTGCCATTTTGCTGGTGTCATGACGAGCTCAGCTCGTCATGAGCACAGCTCCAGGCTACCTCATGACGAGCTGAGCTCGTCATGAGCATGGAAGGGGTTAAAGCGTTGTGAAGCACCCCAAAGTGGCAGATTTAATTAGTGTGCAATTAATATTAATGCACTTTTAGCATGATGTATGGAACATTAGCCATATTTTGGTAGATGTCCTGTATCCATACAACATTAGATAGGGCCCTTGGTCATGAAGATAGCACATCTACATCTCAACGGACAGAAACCATAGACAATTAAAGACACAAAGCTGAGGTAAGACGGCCTATACCGAAAGGGACAGTAAACAAATACACCAGAACACAGTCTGGAAATAACACAGAGTTGAATGGACAACACGGAAAGGACACAAAAAAATCACTTAACAAGGGTAGAAGTTAGGACAAAGTGGAGAATTAAAGTACGCACAGAAAACAGAGTTCAACACATACAGATGATAAAAGGCAAACATGCATAGTAGAGAGAAGTGTATGCATAAGTTATAGAGGATAGCATTCAATATGAGAATTCAGGACTCAGAGAGTAGAGAGGTTTTCCACATGAGTGTAGAAAGCAATACACCAGACAAAAAAATTACAGAATACCAAACAGCACACACAGAATGTGCACATAGACGTGAGGAGAGCAAACAAAGAGGAGAATACTCACATAGCAATGAAGATCCTATGGCTATCATTACAGTGGCCCCCTAATTCTGATGACCGATACGGAAGAGTTACTTGGCCCAACAGAATTACGAGTTCAGTGGAAACACCGCTGAAAACTAGAATTCCTCCACGTGGCTGGCACCTCGCGGTGCCTGCCACTTGGTGCAGGGAACTGCAGGGGGGTACCATGGGTACCCCCAAGTGCACTCCCCACCCCTCCATCCCACTACCCCCGGGGGGCCGCAATGGGCACCTAAATCCAATCCCCACCAGCCTTTGCATGGCGGCATCGCCTCTATGGAAAGGCTTGTCCGCTACCGGCACCGCCACCATGTTACTGGCCCAGCACCGCCCGGCCGGCAATCAGAACAATTGCCGACCGTCGGTAAAGTGGCAGGCGGACTTTGTGAATACTGGAAGGGGATTTAGAGCAGGACACTTGCAATCAGTATTTATTTGAGATGGACTATGTATTGCTGGTGCTGGTGTCATGTGAATACCTACCGTTAGAGTCCTCACCGATGACTTTTAAAACGGTGATTTCGCACTAGGAGTTTTCAACTATTTTTAACCCTGTTTACGTGATGAATTCAGTGCTTTCAGGCTGGATTAAAAATACTGTCTTCAAGTACAGTCTAAGGCTAGAAAACCCATGTTGGTCTTCCGATACTAACTTCTCTTTTGAGGCTTTCTGTTAAAACTTCCTCTATCCTAGTCCACGATAGTGCTATATTCAGCAATTCTATTATATGATTCCTAAGAACTGCTCTCAGGTTTTAGTGGTTTGGATTCACTGTGTTGAGCTACTATGGCAGCACTTTATTTTTCAGTGTATTTGTGTTAATTTCATGTAGGCATCTTCATATTAGACGTCATTGTATTTCTTTTACATGAAATTGTTTCGTAATTTATCTTTAGTGGCTTTTGAGCTTTTAACCTCACAATCTTTCAATATTTCACATGATTGCTTTATTCATCTCGCCCCACCCTCTCCTGCTTTGTAATGTTTACAGTGTAAAATTAACCTGCCGCTAAGATTTGTTTCTTTCTGTGTCTTTATTTATTTTATTTATTTATTTTAAGAATGTTATATAGCGCTGGCTAGACCCGGAGGTATCAGAGTGCTGTACATGAGGTTCCACAAAATTACAAGATTACATCAGTTCCAATTTACATCAGTTGCTAGACAAACAATTACAAGAGCATAGAAAACGAGATAAGTGAAGTGTAGAGGGGGAGGGGGTAAGGATAAAGGGCTGGGAGGGAGATACGACAGAAAGAGGAAGGAAAGTCTGCCCAAAGTCCGGCTGGGTAGGTGACGGTCGAGGGGGTAGTCCTAAAACCCAGCTCCTCTATAGCTATCAGGTAGCTCTACCGGGCTTTGGCCAAACAGCTAGGTCTCAATGGGAAAACATTTAAAGAACATGGAGGGCAAAATAAATGGAGCGTAGAGGGGAGGGGACAGGTAAGGTGAGAAAGGGAGGATAGGGGAAGAGACAACAAGGAGAGACGAAATGAAGTCTGTCTAAAGGCCTACTGGGTAGGTGACGACCAAGGAGGGAGTCCACGGCTCATCCCCCCCCATAGCTAAACCAGGTAGCTCCATCGGGCATCAGACAAAATAGTTCAGTCTCAATACATTGAGAGAGGAGAGAAGGAGAGACATGGTAGATGACGTCCAAGAAGGGAATCCCCAACCTGTCTCCCCTATAGCTAAATCAGGTAGCTCCATTGGGCATCAGACAAAATAGCTAGATCTCAAATGACGAGGGGAAATTCACAGGTTAACAGGGTGGGGACTAAGGGCCAGGACAGATAAGGGCAGAGATCAGTAGCAGGAAAGTGGAGAGGAGTAGAGCGGGGAGGGGTAGGTGGTTGGTAGTTCGGGAAAGGTTCCCAAGGATCTGCTTCCAGTCATTCAAAAAGCAGGTCCGTTCCTTCTCAGGTGCCATCTTGAGGTTAAAACGTCGGGTGAGATTTTCGCCAGTATCCTTGTGTTGCTACGACCGTTTGGAACTGCGGCCACAGCGTCAGACGCTCTCGACCATCCGATGTCCGGAGATGGTTGAAACGGGCACCTCGAGACCACAGTCTATATGGCAGGTGCTAGGAGGCCTCAAATGCACACCAATTATATCAGTGGGGAGAGGGAGGCTGCATCGGGATGGGTTCAGTCCGGGCAGTTAGGCAGCCATCTTAAGGTCAGGCAATGACCCTTTGCAGTGCATCTGACCAGCCCAAGCCAGCATTGGTGGTAGTGGGCGGATCAAGGGATCCACAGCACACCTCCCGTTCTCCACTGTGGTATCTCCGTGGCGGGCCGTATCCCCTCTCCCAGTCAGTTCCAGTTGCAAAGTCTCTTGGGTGCCATTTTGAGTCCAGGCAGCCCTGGTGTTGAACGCGTCCAAATTGAAGTCGGAAACGGGGGTGCAGAGGGTGAGGGAAGTGCGCTTCCTGCCTACAGGTGAAGGACGCTGTGATAATTGTCCGTCACATAGTGAGAAAGAAGGAACCTGGAAGATCGAGGTTAACGGGCAGTGAGTTTCTGGTAATGGATTAAAGAGGGACGAGGTTAATTTAGAACTACGCCGCCTTCATAGGCAGCCCAGTGCCAGCCGCGGGCTTCAGAGCGGAGCCCTAGGCACCGGCCCTCATTCTTTTACAACTAAGGCTTTGTAAAAAAAGAGAACCTAAAGCCATTTTAAATTATTCAAAGTTCTTTATTACTAAGACTAGAGTGCTTTGACAACGATAGAACTGCCATTAACTGGAGTACACTCTAGCATAAAAATGAGAGCAGCCAACTCCATGATCTTGTTTGTTTTCTTACAAAGGGATGTCCATTCTAATTCCAGGATAAGGGATCAATGAAGGGAGTGGTTGTAGTCCACCAGGATGAATTCCTGTTCGAAGGGTCATGCTTTAGGAAGCAGTGGATCATTTAGTGGCTTATGGAATGCAGAAAGTCAACATGTGCGGTACTTCAATGATGGGTAAGATGCAAGATAACAATGCGCAACTTAGCTCTCCCAATGCCTTCTGGTAGACATAAACAAACAGCAAACTATATTGACTATTGACCACAGCGAACTTTAAACGGAAGAAGAGGAGAATAAAGCTTGGCAATTACAGGCAGAACCTTCGGCTCCCATACAGAGCAATCATGCCATAGGAGATTCCCAAGATTATTGGTATGTAACACCAAAGAGAGATTCAGAAGTACCTGCAGATCTGTACTGGCGGGCAATGTAGGTCTCTTAAGATTTTTTACCAAATTATGTGATACATTAGTTATTCCTGGAAGCAGGAAGACTGTTGCGCAGCAGGTTGTGCACTGCTTTGTGTATTCGATGAGACAGTCTTACCCAAGGAATGTGGGCTTCAGATGTAGTGATAGGACAAAGCATTTTAATGCTGGAACCTACTCGCATGGCACTTGCTCCGGATTTATCCAGTGATCTCATGAGAAGGGATGCCGCAGCCAAGCTGTGATGTTTCATTATAAGAAGTCAATCAACAAAATTTGAGATGGAGAAAAGTTAAAGCTTCAAGAACATGTAATAAAGAAGAATTGACAACTCAAATTGATTTTGCATTTTAGAAACGAGTAGCAAGATATTGGATTTACAATGCTAATTTCTCTTGGCACACGTCCTTTGGCTCCAGTTAGCTCTGTGTTCAGTTTTCATTTTTGCCTTTGTCATTGAGTCTGTCATTCATTCATTCCTCATTTCATGAAAACCCTAAGATTCAGTGCACACTAGTTTCTTTCTCTCAGAGATAACTAATTTTCTCATCACTAGTATATTCCAATTAAAGCTGTAGAGTGGTCTCTGTATTCACTTAATTAATTAAGTGCATATGCTGATCTCTTTGGTGAGTTATGGAATTGTTGTATAATGCAATATGCTTCTGACTTTTAGGATAACCAGGTGCGGCTCCTCCGTAATGGTGGAGGAGCATCGCCCCACTGCCCAGAGCCAGCAGATGCTTAATAAAATGATAATGACACAAGGTTTTTATCATTGTATTTATCGTTGTCTGAGCCGGGCAATGTGTATGGGGGAGGGGGTGGACTGGCCATGGCAGGGAGGAAGACTGTACACTTATAAGTGCTCATGTCAGTTTGGCCGGCCATCTTAGGCTGGCCAAACAGACATGCACACTTATGTTTTTCCAATCCAGCTGTGTTGCACAGCTGGGTTTATAGAAAAACCACAGGCTCCCAGGCACTGTCTGAGCGTCAAACAAGGCCTCTCAGACCAATCCTGGTGCTGCTCTCATGCTATAGAGCAGCGTCTGGAGTGGGTGGGAAGCCTGTACTTTGAGGTCCATCTACTTCTGAGCCAGACGAGAGGAGAAATGAGTCGGCCAGCAGTGTCAGCGGGAGCGGATCGGCAAGTAAGTTTAAAACGTTTTTTATTATATCCCACCCCCGGTCCCACTACCACCTTAGATAGGCAGTGGCCTCCACTGAGGATATTTTCTAGATTCTTAGCTGTTTATAATGTGTTACTTGTTCTCCACCACCCTGCATGGGTCTGTGTTGGACTTGGCCCTTTTTGCAGGGTCATCCCTAAACTTTTTGCTTTCCTCCTAGCGTTTTTGCTGATGTGGTGTCCGTGGTTTTAGGACTCTGGGCACTTTAGCACTGGTTAGCAGTGCAGAGTGTGTGCGCTCTCTGCCCTCCATAGGCTAACATTGGGAACTCCCCCCTTATGGGATAATTCCTAAATAATACAAAATAAGTATGTCATGTTTGGCATGGTGGAAAGGGAATAATAAATTCTGCACAATGGTGGGTGCAGATTTACTTTTACTATTGTAGAAGTGCCACTTTTAGAAGTTGGCATTTCTGTGTGCTGTGTGCCTGCCTGCATGTTTGTTTCTAGAAGTGACCGGGGCTGGTGAGGAGTGGGTGGTGCCAGGGAGGTAGGGTCAGGCTGAGTGGGAGGTTTGCAACTAGAGTAGTGGGCGGAGGAATCCCCTGTCCCTGACTTGGTCAGTGCCTGCCCTGTGCAAGGCTAGCTCCGCCCCTACTAACACCCCTCCCATGGCCAGTTGGGACTGAAACCTCCAAGACCCTTCCAGAAGCCCCTATTCCCAGACCCTTCCAGAAACTTCTACCTCCTTCCAGATGCAGGGCAGGGAGGTGTATAAATACAGGGGCTGTGAGCCCATGGTGCTGTGCTTGTGCTGACGTGGAGGGGACACTCTGCCAGGAGGAACCGCCGTGGGGCACTGCGCGTTGGCCCATGTGCCCACATTTGCCCCTCTACCTTCTACTGGACCCAGGAAGAGAGTCTGTGCTGGATGTTGATTGCCAGAGAAGAGATGCACTACCTCCTAACTGCCCCCCAAAGGAAAGAATCCAAATCTCCAGCGGGGCTCCCATGTGCCAGGGAGAGACCCGTGTTGCCAGGAAGAGCGGGTGCCCACCCCACATTTGTGTCGCATTTCTCCTGCATGCTAGACCATGAGCGGGAGCCGACCCCGCAACTTTGCACTTATTAAAACAAGCGGGTGCACACCCCGCATTGCCCAGAGGAAGAACAAAGCTGCCGGAAATCACCACCACCAGCCGGGGCCCTGAATGTACTGTGCGCCACTGAGAGCGCTGTCAAGGAAAGTGCTGTGCTGCGAAATTTCACTGCTGCCAGCCCCGAGTCTTTCAGTGGGGCAACGTACAAGTTCTGCCTCAGAAGCACCACCGCGGTGGGGGGGGGGGGCTCCACTGTGCCAGTGCAGTCAGTGGTGTCAGTGTTCTTGTGGGAAGCCCAGCAGCGCCGCAGGAGCGTGCCCTACAACGTGGGGGACCTTTGTACTTTAGAGCCCCAGAGAGGGAGGGCTCCAACACGCCAGTGCCCCTGTGTGCCTACTTACACAGTGGCGCCGCAGATGCGGGCCGCTGCAGCGTTTGGGGAATTTTGGCTATAGAAGCCCCGGATGGGGGCTCCAACGTGACCAGTGGTGCCAGTGCTTATTGGAGAACACAGCTGCACCGCAGAAGCAGGCAGCTGCAACATTGGGCATATTTTTAAGTTCTGAGTCCCAGAGAGGGGCTCCAACTTGGGCAGTGCTTTAGGGACAAACAGCGGCACCACAGGAGCGGGCCGCAGCAACTTTTGGGCATTTCCTTTACCTTCAGAGTCCCAGGGAGGGGCTCATACGTGACAGTACTGGTTTTACTCCATTCTGCTGCCCCACCGGACAGTGGGCAGCTGCAACACAGTGGGCCATTATTTTAGGTGTGTGCCTTCCAGATTATGTTTTATGCCCCTTGGGTGCTCTATTGAATGCCTTTTTGCCAATAATGTTGCCTCACGCTATTTTCTAATGCTCATACTACCGATTGGTGACATAATGTGGTTCCTACCTACTGTTGACGCTATCTTTTGCATAGGGTGTTTTTGCTAAAATGATGATACCTAATTTCATGTGGTGTTGTTCTGGGTTCATGCCTGGTTCAGGTTTTGAATTGCTAATATTATGCCTAATTTGTGTCTGAGGCCTAATTAGAATACATGGTATGTTTTTATGCTTAATGCTTTTATGCTAATGAGGTGCCTCATTCTCATGATTTCTGCCCATATGATTAAACCTCCTGTTTTTATGATGATGGTGATGCCTACTGAGATGCCCCATACTATCCCTAATGGTTTTATACCTAATGAATGGCCTCATGTGATCATGCCCTATGTTAATATGATTATGCATAATGCGACTTATGCCTAGTGGTGGTCTGACTAATGCTAATAGGATTTACGCCTCATGATGCTAAGTTTATGATCTTGCCAGTAGGTACTGGGGGTTCTACATTGATTATCATTGTACTTTTGCAATGGTTCTGGTAGCGACCCGATTGGCGCTGCCTTGTTCATAATCCCCTGTAAATAATGTCCTAGTGCATGTAGGCACAGTGTATATGTCTGTGATTCTAATGTGTTTTTATAATACAAAAGGCTATTTTTATATAACCTTGTGTGGAGTCTCTTTTGTAGTGTGTCTAGTGTGTCGGCTCTGTGTGTGTGTGTTGTGCAAATGCTTTACACATTGCCTCTGGGATAAGCCTGACTGCTCGTGCCAAGCTACCAAGGGGGTGAGCCGGGGTTATCCTCAGGGTGTAGCTCTCGCAACCTGACTAGACTGGGGGTTTCTGCCTGGCTCTGGCACGTGCCCTAGCCTACCGGGAACCCCCGTTTCTAACAGTCTGCAAATGTTTATTTCCTAAATTATCCATCTGCATTGGTACCAAGTAGGAAATTCATTGGGATGAGAACAAATGGGGCAGAAATCTACTATATTTACGTTTGTTGTGGTGCTTTGACCTCTGCAAGATTTTGTTACACTGAAAAGACTTTCCTTCGAGTTTCCTACGTTCATCTTTTATCCTTGTCCAGAGATTTCTTTGCAGCTAAATCTTTGCTTTTTATTTAAAACACTTGTCTTCTTCTTGGTCTTCCCCTACTAGAGCACAAGTGATGTGGGCAGGAGAAGCATTTTTAATGACATGCCATCAAATAGGAAAACAGGGGTGGAATTTTTACTCACTGAGAGCATCTTACACATAATTTCTTACCTGTTGAACTAAATAATACCATTAATTATCTTTTTTTATTTGATCTTATATAATCAGAAATCAATTATCTGTGGACTGATTTCACATATTCATCAGTCCTTTCCTGTGCTGATATCTCTAATGCGTGATATTGCAGATCTAGTCTTGTTTAACATGGATTTCCTTTGGCACAGAAGGAGTGTCCACAACTCTTTCATCAGGCCAGGCTTTAAAAGACTTGGAAGCACATACGTTAAAGAGGGCTCTTGCTCTCAAGCCTCGTGATCTGAATGCGCTGCCATTTTCCTCAGAACTATTGGTCCCCGGAGGGTAAAGGTTAGTTTTGGGGTGTTTGTCCCGTTTTGACATATCTTCCTCATCCATTATTTTCCCTCATTTTTAGGTCGCAGCCTGCTAGACAGTGCCCTCCCATTTCCCTAATTCTTGTTTACTGCATTCTTCTACAAACTTGCTTTCTGTTAAACAGGCCTTTAAATCTTGTTGTTACATTACTACATTTGTTGTGCATTCAAAGACAGAGGTCAAATGTCAAGATCTCAGAGATCTTGCTGTTTACTTTTCTTTCTCTGCCTTCAAAGTGAGAGAATTTATGTGACAATCCGGCTCAGTATCTACATAAAAAGGGCGGGTGGAATTTTTTTTCTAGCACGCAAAAAAAAGAACTGTGCTGATGTTTCAGAGTATATCAGAAAGAAAAAAAATGCAGGATGTTTTTTTATTGCCGAAGTGTGGTGGAAACAAATATTTGATTGTGATCAAAACAGATCAACACACTAGTTCATGACATTTGGACACATTATTGTTTGTGCGCAGTAATACCACATTTCAGTGCCAATGTAAAGGTCATTTCAATTGAAAACACGTTGTCTATAACGGCAGTGCGCTACCACACCATGCATACTCCACACTAGGCCACTGCATTCCACTCTATGCCACATCACTACAATCTACGCCACTATACTCCACTCCACTCTACGCCATGCCACTCACTAAACAACACAACATGCCACTTTACTCTACGCCCTCCCCTCCATACCACTTACCCAACTCCACAATACCCACTCCAATGTACCCCTGTCCACTCCAATATATAAAACTCCACTCCAATGTATCCCAATCTACCCCATTCCACGTCACTTTGCTACAATCTATCCCAATCTACTCCACTCCACCCTAACCCACTCCACAGAGTCTACCCCACTCTAATCTACCCCACTTCAATCTACCCCATTCTAACCCAATCTATCCCACTTCACTCCAATCTACCATAATCCACTCCACTACAATCCAATCTACCCACTACAATATACCTATTCCAATATACTCCACTACATGACAGTGCAATCTACCCCAATTTACTTCATTCTACTCCATCCCATTCCACTCTATCTAACCCCTTTCCAAGGTACCCCAGTCCACTCCAATCTATCCCACTCCACTTCAATGTACCCCAATGTACCACATGCCACGTCACTTTGCTACAATCTATCTCAATCTACTCCACTTCACCCTACTCCAATTCACCCAGTCTACCCACTCCACTTCACTCCAATATACCACAATACACTCCACCATGATGCAATCTACCCCACCCCAGTAGACTCTACCCACTCCAATACAACCCACTCCACTACAGTGCAATCTATCCCACTCCACACCAATCTACCACCCTGCACTAAAATCTAGCCTACTCAGCCCCAATCTACCCCATACTACCCTACTCTATTCCAATCTACCCCAATCCACCTCACTCCAATGTACCCCAATCCACTCCAATCTACCCAACTTCATTCTACACCACTCCAGTCTATTCCAATTTGCCCCACTCTACTCCAAACTGCACTATAATCTACCCAACTCCTGTTCACTCTAATATACCCCTCTCTCCACACTCTAATCCACTCAACCCAAATCTACCCCATTCCACTTCTCTACAATCTACCCAACTCCAATCCATCACACTCTATTAGTACTTTCCAAGTCTTGGAAGAGGTTAAACGTCCCCCAACACAACCTCTGAGAACTAAGATCTGGAAGAGAAACCTGAAAAACGTTGGCTCTATGCCCCCGGGTAAGCTGAGCGCATTACAAATTTCATATAATAATAATATAATAATAATACAGCATCAACTAACTCAAACCCTCTATGTCACCAGGAAGACCTAAACGAAATCCAGGGGCTCACCAATCACTACTTTCACTCCATGAACAACCTTCTTGATAACAACGCCAGCTTCAACTAAAAAGAGCTTCCACAAAAGACTCAAAACCTTGGTATGATGGGATGCTATATGAAGACAGACGCTCACTCAGATTAATTGAACGGCGTTGGAGAGCCGCACCCTCAGCTGACCACCTCAAGCTTCTAAGACTCTCCAGAAACTCGTATTTTAGAAAAATCTGAAAATCTTAAACCGACTTTTTCAGAACTCAACTAGACCAAGCCAAGAACCGCCAAAAAAAGCTATTCGATCTTATCAGAACCCAAACCAAGAGCATACCCAGTCTCCCGAACGCCATCCCTCTTAATCTACCCAATTGTGAAGAATTTGCCTTCTTCTTCAATTCTAAAACAGAATCCATAAAATCAGATCTACTCAAGGACCTATTATTCATCTCAGACATGGATATGAACTGGCCCCTGGCTGGGGCACAAACTAACATCCTGCAACAATTTAAACTCAAAAACAACACAAATTGGTCCCACTTCAACACTTACAGTGAAGACTACATATTAAAGACGCTAACCTCTCTGAAAGCCTCCAATCATTTCACAAACCGCTCCTGGCCAATTACTTAAAAGACTTCATTCCCCTGTTATTGCCTCTCTGGGCCAAGATCATAAATACGTCCCTCCTTCAAGGATTCATTCCAGACATTCTGAAAACAGGTCAGGAGTCGCCTGTACTAAAGAAAACTACAGCTGACCCCTCGGACCGAAATAACTATAGTCTGATTTCTAACATACCTATGCTAGCCAAACTCCTGGAAAAATGTGTTAACTTGCAGCTGAACAGTCACATTGATCAATTCAACCTGCTTAACCAATTTCAATCAGGCTTCCGAGCAGGTCACTTTACCCAATCGGCCATGACACATGTAATTGACGAAGCTTTAAAAATCCTGAACCAAAAAAAGCTTGTTTACTTATCCTACTTGACCTATCGTCAGCATATGACACCGTCAAACACGACAACCTGCTTGAACTCCTGAAACACAGAACTGGAATGTCTGGTACTGCATTTAACTGGTTCGCCTCCTTCCTTCAAAACAGATCCCAAAGATTCAAGGTCAAGCAATCCCTTTCTAACCCCAGGCCAGTCACATTAGGTGTTCCACAAGGCTCCTCCCTCTCACCGACCCTTTTCAACTTTTTTATGGAACCTCTTACCGATCCTCTCAGCCTCACCAAGATTCACTTCAATATGTATGCAGATGACACCCAAATCTACATCAAGATTCACTCACTTGATGACATCAAATCACTCAAGTCCACTCTACAAAAAACCCAAACATGGCTGGCCAAAAGCCATTTGAAACTAAACTCCCTCAAAACGGAATTCCTCTTAATCGCTCCCCCTAACAAAACTCCCACTATCCTGGATTGGCTGAAGCACTTAACAGCTCTCAAAGGAAAACCTCTCATCGTCAAATCAGCGAAATCGCTAGGGATAACGCTTGACAGCAACTTAAAGATGCAGAAGTATATCAGCGCTTCCACAAAAGGAGCCAACTTCCACCTGAAGACTCTACGAAAACTGAAACCCTTTCTGCCAGCCTTCAATTTCAAACAAGCAGTTCAAGCCCTAGTAATACCTAGAGTGGAATATGGGGCGATAACCTTATGCGGCCTCCCAAGGTCATCGACAGCCCCACTAAGACCCTCTATCAACTCAGCTGCGAGACTCATCACGGGTTCAAAGAGAAACTCTCACATATCCCCTGACCTGAGAGCCCTCAACTGGCTACCATTTGAAGCTAGAATTAATCTTAAAATCACTTGTATGACGCACACGACCCTACACCCCAATTCTCCGCACTTCCTAGCTCAGAAACTGGAGCTCTCTGTGGGCAGCAGAGCCTTCAGGTGTGCCAAGACACTTCTTCTAAAACCACAACGATTTGCCAAGAAAAAAACCTATATCCGTTCATTCTCTGGTATGGCTCCTAGGATCTGGAACGCTTTGCCCACTGATACAAGAACGAACCTGTCCTATGCCTCCTTTAAAAAAGAAGTGAAAGCGATCCTCATGGCTAAATTCACATGATCTCTGCCCTTTTGCTAGGTTTACTGTATATTATAGCTATCTATGTCTTTGTGCTCAATAGCTGTCATTTTGTCTTTCACAATAGCTGATGTGCACATGTATAAGCTATGTATAGCTGTTTCACCTATATCTTTGTTTGCTACATCTTGTTTTCTACATTTGACATGTAAAGCGCTCTGATACTCGCAAGGGTCTTCTTTGCGCTATATAAAACCCTCAAAATAAATATATAAATAAAAACTTTGCTCTAATCTACCCCACTCCACTCCAATCTAACCCACTTCACCACATTCCACCCACTACAATCTACAAACCCAACCCACCCTACCCCACTCCACCCAGTCTACCCCACTACAGTTCAATCTACCCCATGTCAATCTACCCCACTCTAACCCAATCTATCCCACCCCAATCTACCCAAATCCACTTCACTACGATCCAATCTAACCCACCCCACTGCAATCTACCCACTGCAATATACCCCACTTCACTACAGTGCAATCTACCCCACTCCAGTCTACCCCACTTCAAAGCAATCTACCACACTGCACTCAAATCTACCCCACTCAGCCCCAATCTACCCCACTCTACTCCAATCTACCCCAATCCACCTTACTCCAATGTACCCCAATCCACTCCACTACAATCTACGCGACTTCACTCTACACCCCTCTAGTCTATTCCAATTTGCCCCACTCTACTCCAAACTCCACTACAATCTATCCAAATCCTCTTCACTCTAATCTACCCCACTCCAATATACCTCACTCCACTCTACCACACTCTACTCCACTCAATCCAAATCTATCCCACTTCACTTCACTGCAATCTGCCCAACTCCAATCCACCACACTCCACTCGAATCTACCCCACTCAACTCCAATCTAACCCACTCCACTGCATTTGACCCCACTATAACCTTCCAGACTCCATTCCAATCTATCCTACTTGAATCCACCTAATCTAACGCACTCCACCCCACTCCAATGTACCCCACTCCAGTCCTTCCTCATCTATCTCATTCCACTCCAATCGTGACTCCTTTTCAATTTATCCAACTCCACTCCTCCCTACTCCCCTCCAGTCTACCCCTACCCTACTCCACTCTACCCAATTCTACCCCACTCCAATCCACCCAATCTATCACACTCCACTCTACCCAATCTACCCCACTCCACTTCATTTTAATCTACCACATGGCACCCAAACCTACCCCACTCCGATATACCCTACCCCACTCCACCCCAAGCTACCCTGTTCCAATCCACCCCATCCAATCTGCCTCACTCCATCCTACCCCACTCCAGTCTATCCCAATCTACCCCACTCTAATCTATTCCACCCTAACCCAATCTACCACATGTCAATATATCTCACTCCATCCCAATCTGCCCTACACCACTCTATCCAACTTTACGCTAATCTACCCCACTCCAATCTACCCCACTCCACTCCAATCTACCCCACTCCAAATGACCCCACTCCTATCTATCCCACTACAGTCTTCCCCACCCCACCCTAATCTATCCCACTCCCCTCCAATCTTCTCCTCGCCACCCCTATCCACCCCACTCCACTCCAATCTACTCTACTCCAATCTACCCAACTCCACTCCAATCTATCCACTACACTCCACTGTTCCCCAATCTACCCTACTCCACTCCAATCTACCCCAATACATCCCAATCCACTCTACAGTGATCTACCCCACTCCACTCCAATCTACCTCACTTCATTCTAATCTACTCCACTCCACCTCAATCTGCCCCACTCCACCTCAATCTATCCCACTCCCCCAATCTAACCCAATTCCGTCTACCCCACTCCCCCACTCAAATCTACCTCACTCCAATCTATCCCAATCTACTCCGCTCCAATCTACCCCACTCTCCCCAATTCCAATCTACCATACCCATCCCAATCTACCCCACACCCTTCATCTACCCCACTCCACCCCAATCTACCCCAATCCAAACTAACACACTCTACCCCATTCCATTCTACTCTACTATAATCCACCCAGTATATCCCACTCCAAACCAATCTATCCGACTCAGTTCCAGTCTATCCCACTGCAGTCCAATCCACCCCACTCCACTCTTAAACAATGTACCCCATAACACTCCAAACTACCCCAATATATCCAACTACCCTGTACCCAATCTACCCCTACCTACCCAACTCCAATCTACCCCACTATAATCTAACCCAGTCTACTCCACTCCAACCCAATGTACGCCACTCCACCCCAATCTACCCCACTCCACTCTATCCTCTCCATTCTACCCCAATCTACCCCACTCCACCCCAGTGCAATCTACTCCACTCCATTCTACCTCACTCCACCCACAATCCTCTCTATGCCAGTCTACCCCACTCAACTCTACCTCAATCTACCCCATTCCACTCTACCCCAATCTATCCCAATTCAATCTACCCTACCCCACCCCACTACACACCACTAACTTGTAGTCATGCTGCACAGCAGCAGCACTGGTGTACCAAATTGCTAAAACACACTGTCAAAGCCAATAGCTCTTGTATAGGTGAGACCTATTGGTTGTGCCAATTCTTGTTTCTCTGTAGTGCCGGAAGCAATGCTCTTGTCAAGCTATGCATCGTGGTCAGAAAATTGAGTTCAGTGGTAATTTAATTTTAATGTGATAGAGACTCAATCAACCTTTTCTTGTAAAAGTAAGGACTCAAATAACAAGAATTTCATATTAAATTGTTCATTTTCTGTCAGCCAGTTAACATGCTGGTGAATAATGGCTAATATGATTCTCGCATCCGAAGACACCTCTAATTATCTGAGCTGGTTTTGGCCTATCTAGGCACGAGTTAAAACTCCAAGCCTTGGGCTATCTTTTGCCCCTCTTCCTTATTCAGTGCATTTCATCTTCTTCTTTAGTTAAGAGGTAGCAATTTACAAAAACCACAAAGTACATTAAAAAACATTACAAGAGCTGAAAATGCAACAAATGCATATGTGCACTCACTGGCTACTACAAGAGACAATGCAAGTACTCCAAACCATTTAAAGATATGAAAATACAAGAAACTGTGTATATCATTGACACTATAAGTACACTACAAAAACCTCAAGGGCTAAAAATGCACAAAACGCATATTTAACTATAAGAACTGTTAGGAACACAAATAAGCAGCAGGAAAATTAAAGGTGTCATAATGTGTGGATATTTCAGGCAGTAAAAGGAAAAGAAATTGAAAAAGCAACGTCCTCATGGAGCTCCCCAGCACCTGGTATAACCCCCAGCATGTTTCAACAGTCATCCCTCTCCTCTCAACTGCTGTCCCATTTGGCTTCTTCTGTTACCTACTGCACCAGGGCTGCAGTTGTTGCTTAAAGATGCTGTTCCACAAACTCTCAAGGGCTTAATCTTCTGCTCCCAAACTATCTGTTTAGATTTATCCATCATTGTCACCGAGCAGCCATCTTCATTTTCCCTGCCCATGGCACCTCTCGCATTAATTCCTAAGGCTTCTGTTCCTGCTTTTGTGTGGGATCCTGAAGACAACTCAGAACGGCCACTTCATGCTGACCAACACACTGTGCACCATCCCAACAATATGTGTGCTACCTCTCAATAACTGAAAGCTTCCAAAGACAAGGTTGATTTCAGTGTCCTCCTATGTTCTTGATGGCTAAAGCGATGGCCAAATTCCACAGGTGCGGACCCAAATCTCATTGCCATCTTCCAGGTCATATAACATTCCTTTATGTCTTCTAATGTGTCACTGCACCCCATGCCAAAATAGTACAGATGTGACCACACTAGAGCTCTTGTCAATTCAATGTGTGATTTGCCTGCATGAATGTGAGAGAAGTCTGAGCTATAGCTCAGATTTCTTTATGGCTAAAACTATCTGCTGACTGAAAGGAAGGTCCGAAGTGAAGCACACAGTAAAGCTTTCATTACAGATAGCTTGGTAATTTAGCTGTGACCTCTGATTTCCTGGTCAGAGACCTGGTCTCTCCCCCAGCAGCTCTGCTGTTGTGCCGCTGCCCCCGTTTCACCTCTACTGCTAGGTGTTCAAGGCCTTCCTCCACCTGCAGGCTCCTGCTTGTGTCTAATCCCTGGTGGTCCAGTGGGAGAGCCTTGCTCTTCTGCTGGTCCGCTGATGTCTGCCTCTGTGTTTGTGCCCGTTTGTTCTGTCCTTGTTAGTGTTTTATTATTGTGCCTTTGGCATCTTGTTATCATGCTTGTTTTCCTCTTTGTGCCTTTTTGACAGTTTTTCGGTCTTTTTTGTTGTTCCTGTTTGTGTGCCCCATGCCCTTCCCGCCGCTGCTGCCTCCGCGGTCCCTCCCCCCACCCCACTTCCGTATTTAATGGTGGCCGCTGCTCGGCTGTCCGAGCAAGATCTCTGACCTCCTGGTCAGAGACCTGCTCTCTCCCCCAGCAGCTCCGCTGTTGTGCCGCTGCAGCTGACCCTATTTCACCTCTGCTGGTAGGTGTTTGAGGCCTTCCTTCACCCGCAGGCTCCTACCGGAGCCTCATCCCTTATGTTCCAGTAGGAGAACCTTGCTCTTCTGCTGGTCCGCTGCTGTCTGGCTCTGTGTTTGTGCTGTCCTTGTTAGTGTTTTGTTATTGTGCCTTTACTATCTTGTTATCGTGCATTTTTTCCTCTTGTGCCTTTTGCCTATTATTCCTGTTGTTCCTGTTTGTGTCCTTCATGCCTGTTTCATTCCCACCACTGATGCCCCAGCGGCCCCTCCCCTCCCCCTGCTAGTTGTCGCTCCTGCTTCTCGGCTGCTCTTCCCTTCAACCTTCCCTATTTAATGGCAGCTGCTGTTCAGGAGTCTGAGCAAGACCTCTGACCTCCTGGTCAGAGACCTGCTCTCTCCCACAGCAGCTCAGCTGTTGTGCCATTGACCCTGTTTCACCTCTGCTGGTAGGTGTTTGAGGCCTTCCTTCACTTGCAGGCTCCTGCTGGAGCCTCATCCAATACTCCAGTGGGAGAGCCTTGCTCTCCTGCTGGTCCGTTGCCGCCTGTCTCTGTATTTGTGCCCGTTTGTTCTGTCCTTGTTAGTGTTTTGTTATTGTGTCTTTTTTGTCTTGTTATTGTGACTTTTTTCCTCTGTGTGCCTTTTTGCCTGTCTTTATGTCTTTCCTGGTGTTCCTGTTTGTGTCCTCCAAGCATATTTCCCTACTGCTGCCCCCATGGCCCTTCCCCCCCTGCCTGTTCCCACTCCTGCCTCCCAGCTGCGGTTCTCTCTCCCTTCCCTAATTAATAGCTGGTGCGCCACTGGCGTGCCAATGGCAAGCCTGTCTGGGACCCAACTGCGTCCAGCCCCAGAGACCCTGGTTCTCTGACCTCCCACTGCTATGACTCAGATGCCCTCCTCATACTCAGCCCCGGAAGGAACAACTGCCAGTTGTCTACACCAAACACCACCAACGGCCAGTTCTCCTGCCGACACTACCGGCAATCCTTCACCATCCTCTGCAACCCCACGACTGCTGCACCCATACCGGACGGCAGCACCAGCAAAGCTCTGCAGTGCATCCTCCTCAATGTACTCTCACTGCACAGACTTGCTGTAGAGATATAGGACCTCCTCGACATGCTCTCTCCAGACGTCGCCTTCTTCACAGAAACCTGGACCAAGGCTTCCTTCGCCCCAACATAGCCATCACCATTCCTGATGGATACAAGATCCAGAGGAAGCACTGCCCTAACCACCCAGGAGGAGGACTCACCATCGCACACAAGAGCTGCCTCTGACTCTCCACCTCCAGCATGAGCAACTCCCCCTCCACTACCGAACACCTCCCCTTCCAGATCCAGACCAGCCCTAGAACAATGCTTTGTGGCTCCCTCGCTTACATACCCCCCAGGGCCTTGTGCTTTGTTCAACTCTACTATCGCTGACCTCATCGCACCCCACGCCATCGCCTCCATGGTCTACATAATTCTTAGAGACCTGAACTTCCACCTCAACAACCTCAGCGACCCCAACTCCACCCCCGTCCTGGACAACCTCGCAAACATCGGACTGAAACAGCTCGTCACCACCCCTACCCACAAGGCAGGACACACCCTCGACCCCATCTTCGCAGGAGGGAACAACATCTGCTTCAGCCACACCATGCAGCTCCTCTGGATGGACCACCACTGAATACACTTCTCTTTCACCACTGCCACCACTCACAAACCCACTGCACGCCCACTGCGAAGGAGCTGGAGCAAGGTCACAGAGGAGCACCTCAACTCCACCCTCATCCACGACCCTCCACCCCCGCCTTGACTGGCGCCAACAATAAAGCCAAGGAACTACATCACTGGATCACCAACTGCGCAGACAAGTTTGCACCACTCCACACCCTCGACAGACAACACCCCTTGAAGGCCACCTGGTTCACCACTGACCTCCAAGAAACTAGATGCTCCTGCAGACGTCTTGAAAAATAATGTAGGAACAACAAAACCACTGAAGACTAGATCACCTAAAAGAACAGAATAACACCAATTCATAAGATCCACCAAGAGGACTTTCATCTGGAACAAAACCTTACCAACTCCAGCAACATAAACAAACTCTTCAGCATCATCCAGCAATTCCCCTAATCCCCCATCGAAGCCACAGATGTCACACCCCCCAGGACCTCTACAACAAGCTTGGCTCCTACTTCCACCTGTAAATCAAGGCCCTCTACGACAACTTCAGTGAACAGACTCCAAAAACCACCATTCCCTCCAGCGACAGCAGTCAGCCCACCATCCCCACCTGGACCCCGGTACCACCGAAGATACCACCACAACCATGAAGAGTACTCACTCAGGAGCCCCCATGGACCTCTGCATGCCGCACATCATCCACAGAGTCGCCGCCGCCATAGCGCCCGAGCTACAATGCACCATCAATGTCTCCTTCTAATCCGGCACTTTCCCCGATGACTGGAAATGCGGAGCAGTCAAGCCACTCCTCAAAAATCCCTCTGCAGACCTGAGGGACCTGAAAAACTACTGACCCATCTCTCTCCTTCCCTCTGCAACCAAAGTCACAGAGTAGATCGTCAAAGCCCAGCTGACAAACTTTATTGAAGAGAACCTCAACCTCAACTCTTCCCAATACAGATTCTGCAGTAACCGCAGCTCCGAGACCGCCTTCCTTGCCGCCACAGATGACATCCGCATAATCCTTGACCAAGGGCACACCGCAGGCCTCACCCTAGTAGACCTCACTGCAGCCTTCGACACCATCTCCCACTGCATTCTCGCAGCCAGACTCATGACAACGGCATACAGGGAACCGCCCTTGACTGGCTCTGCTCCTTCATCACCAGCATACCCCAAAGGATCAGACTCCTGCCTTTCCTCTCCGAACCCACAGAGATCAACTGCGGAGTAACCCAAGGATCATCTTTCAGCCCCACGCTCTTCAACATCTACATGGCCACCCTCGCCGCCATTGTCAGACAGCATGGAATCAGCATAGTATCTGTGCCAACAACACCCAGCTCAACCTCTCCCTCAAAAGGATCCCAAAACCACCAGACTCAGCTTCCAGGATGGAACGAAAGACGTTGCAGCTTGTATGAGCAGCAGCTGTCTGAAGCTCAACTCGGAGAAGACAGAAGTCCTCGTCGTTGGACCCACCCCCACAGCTTGGGACAACACTTGGTGGCCCACCGCCCTCAGCAACACCACCACCCCCACGGCCTGCACCCGGAACCTCTGCATCATACTCAACTCCTCCCTCACCATGACCTGCCAGATCAACATCCTCACCTCCACCTGCTTCAAGACCCTTTGCATCCTCTACAAGACCTACAAGTGGATTCCCCCCTGAAGCCAGAAAGACCGTCACCCACGCATCATAACAAGCAGACTGGACTACGGAAACACCCTCTATACTGGAATCAACAAATTCCTGCTACGCAAACTCCAGACCATCAAGAACACCGCAGCCAGACTCGTTCTCAGCATCCCACGACATGAGGACATCACCCAATACCTGCGAGACCTCCACTGGCTCCCCGTCGAGAAGAGAGTAACCTTCAAGCTACTCACCCACGTCTACAAATCCCTCCAAAACACCAGACCCAAATACCTCAACAAAAGAGTCTGGTTCCACATACCTAAAAGAAACCTCTGCTCCGGCGATATCACCCTAGCAGATACCCCGCTCATCCGCAGTACTACAGGGTGGGTGGAAGAGCCTTCTTCTACATCACGGCCAAGGCATGGAAGGAGCTTCCAGTCAACATCAGACGCTCCCCTACTCTGCACACCTTCAGGAAGTGCCTCAAGACCTGGCTTTTCAGCTATTTCGGAACTCACCTCTCCCCCAGTACCCTGAGACCCTCACAGGTGAGTAGCATGCTTTAAAATTACCTGATTGGTTGATTGATTGATTGATTGGTAATTTTGTGCCCAGGGCTACTGATACATGCAACAATACCACAGTATGGCATGGTGAATAATATTAGAAATCAACATAACCAATACTGAAGGTCTTTCCAAGTTCCTGGCCTTTGTGTAGGAATACGTTTCTTCAGATTTGACCTTATGAAGTTGTCCTTGGTCCCTGGAACTATCTGCAGTAATTTTGCATATATGGCAATGCCATAAGTGAAATTACTGCATGCTTCGCATACCAGATTTGAGTGGAAACTCCTCTTTCTTCACTAAATCATGTTAGTTGACCCCTTGTACAGGAGGTCTACTATTGTTTTGCTTTTCACTCTGTTGGCTAGTCAAATATTAAGGTGACCTTGAACATAACTTTGCAATCAGCATCTCGTATGTATCCTTTTAGACACAAATATTGCTTTTTCATCCACAAATGGAAGGTTCTCAGGCATTATATGAAAATGTTCTGGTGACCTAGTGAGTTCTCTAGGGACACACTAATATGTGCATTTTTAAGGCATTTGCCATTATAACTCCTGTTGTGCATGCACTTCTACCTAGGGCTGTAGAGAGTTGAGCCTTGAGGACATTGCATTTGATGGTCCTGGACGTGGTGGCACAAATTCTAACCTGGTGACTCCAGTCATAGAGGAGGGTCCATAGCTATAAGAGGGCTCAACCAGTGACTCAAGCCTAGCTTTGCAGGGAATCGAATGGCATTTCACAATGTGAATGTCTTGTATCCTACTAATTGATTCAGCGGGGTTTACCACATTCCTTACTAAGGGGAGATCCCCTTCAGTCTCATTTGATGTTTGTTTTTGGATGGGAAGCTTATAGCACCACCTTATATTAATGTGTGGGAATACTATCTTTGCTTGTCACCTACATGTTTCCCACATAATGCCTGCCATTCAGCTAATCTATTAATGCACTGATACCTCCTGTAACCTAATACAACGGTGAGTGGCTAATCAAGTTCACATTTTATTTGTGATCTGTTACTTGTAGTCCTGCATTTCTAATGGATGAAGCAAAATTATAGGTGAATGCAAATAAAGATTATAAACTTGGGACATATCTACAATGCCCCTGCAGCACTTTTACGCTACCAAAGCATCACTTTTGTGATGCTCCAGAGGTGCAGTGTGCCAGACATATTTACAAAGCCATGCAAAGCTGCCCTGCATGGTTTTTCATGGCCTTGTAAACATGGAGTAAAGTAATGCCTTACTCTGCGTGGAAGGGGTATTCCATGGGTGATGCTGTGGGTGTCCCCACACAACACCCATGGTTTTTGACACTGCCCCAGATTTACAACATAAGCAAAAGGAACAAATGTTGGACGGAATGCTGAACAATGCAAACATTCAACCCCAGTCACAAAGATCTCTGTTTAATCCATTGTTATTTTGCTCATCACGCCACCCCAGTTTGGACCCAGCCATATGCAAATCAGTCTTGACCCTGTGTCTCATGGGAACAGTCCAGCCCGAACTGCCAAGCCTGGTCCTTCCTGGACCAGAAACAAGCATCCTGGGACCAGTTTCGGGGCATCACCTCTCATCAGCCAGGCTAGCTTGAATCCAGAGGCACAGTGAACACGGAACCAACGTCTGGGCATACCCTTCCCATTTAGGGGGACAGAAGCAAAAGGAACAAGACTGATTTGCATATGGCTGGGTCCAGACTGGGGTGGCGTGGTGAGCAAAAGAACGATCAATTAAACCCAGATCTTTGTGACTGGGGTGAATGTTTGCATTGTTCAGCATTCCGTCCATCATTTGTTCCTTTTGCTTTTGTCGCTCTAAGTGGGAAGGGTAAGCCCATTCATAGGTCCTGTGCTCACTGTGCCACTGGATTCGATCTAGACTGCAGGGAATTGACTATGTTGTTATTTTGATTTTAAGGTGCTGCTTTTGAAATTATTACAGACTTGTATGAGGCACTTTATAAAGCTGTTCTTTTTGTGTCATTTAGGAATCCATACAGTGCTCTTCATGGCTATCCTTGTTCATACCATAGCTGCAAAGCAGCGTGGTGTAGCTGTCGGACGTGCTGCATGTCCAGTGGTACAGAGGCCTATCAGTGTGAGGGCCCCCTCCACTTAAATTCAAGCTGTATTTTCCTACCATGCCAGTTCCTTGCTTGCATTAAGGCTCACTCAGCTACCTCAAATGCACATGCACAGTTTTCGTATAGCGCTGATTTTAGTCAGTTAAATTATTTGAAGTCTGGTGGTGATGGGCCTGTATGGTGATCTGCCTAGGGTCACATAATGTGGCCAAGAGGGGTAGTATATCAAAACGTGCGTCCCTTAATTAAAATCAGGGCCAGAGGAACTTTCTAATTGTGCGGCCACTGAGTTATTTGCATAGTTATGGATTTACCACATTTGCCATATAATCCATCATCTGCTGCATGATCTGCATATTTGAGCAAAAAAACTGTTTGTATCTCAGATGGATTAAGAGTTACCAAAAGCACTGTGACACGTGTTGCAGCACAATGGAAGGATCTTTATAACAGTTAACTGGTCACCTTTCTGTAGCTAAATGCTGTATTTAGGTGCTGAACGGGTACCAGTGAGGTGCATTCTATGCCCAGACAGTGTTAACAAGTGCAAAAATTGCATGATAATGAAATAATGCTATTACAAATCTTCTGCATTATGCAGCATAATTTGCCTTTTCTTGCTGCATAATTTGGTCAACCCTGCCACATAACTTGGCCCTCCCCTGCTGCATAATTCCAGTGGCCCTGATTAAACCTTTACGTTTTCACCTGATGTTATCTGTAATTAATCTTGGCAAACAGCAGGAGAGTGCCCTGTAGGGACAACAGATGATGCATCTTGCCCTATCTGCTATAATGAATCCCTATTCCAATCGTACGGGAAATAGCAGCCCATCCCGTATTGTGTCTGGTAATAACTATCGTTTCTGTGAACCCCCAGATGGGAGAGAATGAGTTGAAGTCATTTGCATTCTGTCCTATTCTGTGCCACCACTGCAGCTGGGAGAAGTTCCCTGTGAATGGGTACGGTTCTGGAGCTCCCTACCTTGTTTTATCCCCTTTCTCCAGTTGCAAATTTTGTCTTGCTCTGTGCCTCTGAATGCTGCTGTTGTGAAAGCTTGTGAAAGCTTGTGGGTGTGCAGAGAGCAGTCTGCGCTCTGCAGTTTCCCGCCAGGATGGCCTACCTACTCAGCAGTCACAACCACTAAGCCTGGGCTGCACTGTTGCCTAAGGCCACTGCGAGTGAGGTGAGTAGACTTTTGGCTTATCACGGCCAATAAGGGATAGCACAAGAGTTTCTGGCAGGGTCGGACTGGCCATAGCGGGCACTTGGCAATCCCCCGGTGTGCCTCACGGGTGGGGGCCGGTTTTGCTGCAAAATCGTCCCTGTAACAAAATCAGCTGAAAACCGGCCTCGGGAAAGAGCTCGGCGGCACCCCCAACCCCCCGAGTGGGGAGGGGGGCAACCGAGCACTTTGCCGGGGCCGGTTGTGGGTCCCAGTCCGGCTCTGGTTTCTGGGCCAAGAGTGTCCAGGGTGTCCCACCCACTACTTGGTTACCTTAGATTTCCAGCATTCAGGGCACTAGGTGGATAGACATTTAACTAGGTATTTTTACTTGGAATGCTCATTTGATTTGCCACATAAGTGGAAAATAAGTTCACTGACTGCTCTAAGATTTATTCTTGCTAGGATGCTGATATACCTAGATCACACATTCCGGCAGCAGCTACAGCAAACCTGAAATGCCTGGTCTGCCAGCACCATATGATATGAATGTATGCATCTTTGTATCCTAAGCAGTGATATTATGGCTGTTTCACTTACCAATTGCTTTCCTCCAGCCTGCACATCACTTATAGTGAGTTTCACTGTTCTCTGCTCACAGCCATTTCTCTATTACTTAATGTATATGTGCATCTATTTATGTTATCCTTTTTTATCCCACCTCCCCATAATCTTCTTTTCCTTGTAAATATGCCCTCGTCTCCTGTTACACCATTTGGGTTTATCCTGCAATCCAACACAAATCCTTTCAAATGTTTTTGCAAGGTTGCTCTCCAGAAACAGCCTTTGTGTACTGATGCCCCTGACTGCAAGCCAGTCTCCATCAGTAAGCACCCAAAGCACAGGCACAAAGAGATGTGAGGTGTCAGCACATCTCTATAATCAGAGCAACTGAAAGTGTGATTAAGAAAGACAAAAGGCTGGGCCTCACCTGAAAGGTCCCCTTCACCTTGTACAAACATGCTTTGCAGTTCCACCCCTTGCCCTGCCATCCCACAAAGGGCAGTGACTCAGGAAATCTAATTAGTAGCCTCTTGCTAACAAAGGCTTCACTGGTTTGTTTAGGAAGCCCCTTTACCTCAGTATCTTGATCTCCATCAACAGCAATGCAGGCATTACACATTTCCACTGTCTGGGGAATCTGTCCTTACCTTTCTTTTTGCGCCATTTCATACCAAAGGCTATCCTAAAGGGATCCCACTCTGTTTTATAATAAATACTGTGATCCAAAATGTGAGGATGAACATTAGTAGAGATCTGGTCCAGTATTTGCAGAATCTCCTTTCAATGTTTGCAGCCTCAATGTTGCATCCAGACATACCTATACGCATCCAACCTCTGCGCTGATCATTTTCCTTGCTGAACCTGTGATCAAGTGGGAACTTAGCTGTGGATAGACTGTTCACATTACTCTAGCACCTATCAAAGTACATAATTTAGCACTGTCTTCAAGAACAAATAATGGTATTTCTTTACTGTCTTGCATTCTCAAATTGCATTCTGTTTCAAAACACCTCCTCTACACTTCTAAAATCCAGACTGAAAAATGACCTTTACTTAAAACTTCCAATTGTCACCTCTCCTTTTTTAGGTCTCAGTCTGCGTAGTCTGCGATTGCGCAGTCTCTCTGGCGAGAAATTTTGTTTTTCCGTAGTGGGGCTTGAACCCGCTCCTCTTCTCCATTGGCTGGCTGCCTAAACGGAGGCCAGCCATTGGAGGAGAGGGGCATCACTCTGTTTAAGACAGGATTTGGGATGTGTTTTTAACTTTCTTTCTCTTTTCTTTCTCTCCTCTTCCCATTGGCTGGAATTTTACATCCCAGCCAATGGGAGGAGGAGTTAAAGAAAACCACGCCCGAATCCAAAAATGACACTTGTTTCTCCGAGGCATTTCTGCCTCGCCTCGGAGGAACGTGGTGGTGTCATGGCGGAGCTCGCTTGGAACCATTTGCGCAGTAGGACGCTGATGTGATAAATCATCAAAAAAAAGTGCACCTGTAATCACAGTCGTCAAATACTTTGAGCCTGTGGGACTCGGTGACACTTCTTCCAGCTCCTCTGGCACGGGGTGCAGCTTCTTCGGGCTTCGTGCTGAATAATTTGGAGGGGGTCACTCAGGAGGTTGCTGTGATGCTGAGAGGGGCGAGGGACAGGGACTTGGGGGAGACTAAAATCAGAGTGGTGATAGTGCTTTGTCATTAATATTAATGTAGTTGGAATAATGTTGTTATCGGGTGTGCTACTACATAGTAGTTAAGACTGAAACACTACTCAAAAATGGCCACCCTGTCGCTTACTTGCACTACACGTCACTTTGACGAAGGCAATATTATCACGCTTCACTCGCTAACATCGATTTTTCTGAACAATCATTACTCCAGGTCTAAAATGTTGGTTCTGCATAACGCGCATCTAAAACCTTTGGTAATACACAAACTTCATTAGTAAGAAACTATTCCCGATATACGATGGCCGCCGCGCTTTGTACAGGCTTTCTACAACAGTTGTTGCATTTGTCCATCCTCTGTGTTTATGGTACTGGAGCGGAAAGATGGCGGCTCCCGGCAAACAGTGAGTGAGGGGCCTGGGATGTGGGTAAATTGTGTCTTATAAGACCCGGGTAGTGATTTCCCATAACAATTGGTCAGAGGTCTTGATGGAGAGAGGAAAGAAAAAAGGGGAAGGATTTAAAGCGATAATATTCTTGTCTCTTTTTGGAGGACGTTATTATTTAGACCCAGGCATGGCATTTTACCATCCCTCCTCAAGACGTCAGCCCGGAATCCCTCAAGACTGAGCGTTTTTAGAAGGAGGGCATCTGTACTGTTGTCTTCTGGGGTGAAGCGTGAAGGGAGTAGTGACGTTTCTAATACGATTTGCATAGCATTAATTCCTTGGGGCTCCATGGCCAGGTTATTAATAAATATCGGTCGGTGGAGAGGTGAATGCCGGCAGAGAGGCTGATTTCTTTGACTGTGCAGGGGCGGCAGACGCTGTAGGCACAGAAAACCGGGACCGGGAAACAAGGCTCCGGTTAGTGACTACAGTTGACAAGGAACCGGTGCTATTACGCCCCCAGGGGAAGACTCAGTACATGCTCAGCGTACGAATAATTGGTGGGGGAGCGACCTCAGTGGATTACTATCCTTGGTAATCGATGCCAGTAAAAACAAGCACTAGAATCTGCTAAGTTTGTGGGGCTGCTGTCTGGTGAAAGGCATGAGCAATCCATGAGAAATCTATAATGGCCAAGGCGTTATAACTGTTATGAGACGCTTCGTGGCTCGGTGGGGGCACTTTGACTGAAGGACTTCTATGCCCAGGAGACAGCAGGCGTTCCCTGGTGCATTGTAGCCCCTCCCTTCTCCAGCAGCCCTTATTTACATCTCGCGCCTCCCGCTTCGCGGGAGACGATTCGTGGCTCGGTGGGGGTACTTTGACTGAAGGACTTCTACGCCCTGGAGACAGCGGGCATTCCCAGGTGCATGGCAGCCCCTCCCTCCTCCAGCAGCCCTTGTTTACAACTCGCGCCTCCCGCTTCGCGGGAGACACTTCGTGGCTCGGTGGGGGCACTTTGACTGAAGAACTTCTACGCCCAGGAGACAGCGGGATTTCCCAGGTGCATTGCAGCCCCTCCCTCCTCCAGCAGCCCTTATATACAACTCGTGCCTCCCGCTTCGCGGGAGACGCTTCGTGGCTCGGTGGGGGCACTTTGACTGAAGGACTTCTACGCCCAGGAGACAGTGGGTGTTCCCGGGTGCATTGCAGCCCCTCCCTCCTCCAGCAGCCCTTATTTACAACTCAGGCCTCCCACTTCGCGGGAGACGCTTTATGGCTCGGTGGGGGCACTTTGACTGAAGGATTTCTTGCCCAGGAGACAGCGGGCGTTCCCAGGTGCATTGCAGCCCCCCCCTCCTCCAGCAGCCCTTATTTACAACTCGCGCCTCCCGCAACGCTGGACGTGCGCGGGTGGGCGCCGGGCTAAGTTCGGGCAAAGGGTGGGCCGTCTGTCTTGGTTGAATGAGCACCGACGGGATGGGAGTCCTCGTATTGTGGTAAACTACGTCAGTTGTCAGTTAAAGCTTGGCTCCAAAGTGACATTTCATATTGACTACCGAAATTGTGCTCTGAGGCCCTATTATCTTTTAGCGTACAGTTTATATTATATTCATTTTTCTCCCCTTTTCCTTTTACATGGGACTGCTAATTTGAGCCTTAGTAATTACAAATTTACCAGCACCCTACGTTGAGTATCATGGGCAAAACTAATCCCCCAACTTCCCGCCCTCTCACAAGGCAAAAAGCAGCCTCATCAACCCCAGTGCCGAGTTTAACAGACATAGACAAAATGTTGCAAAAAACTATTGGGGTGGTTGCTTTGGCCATAGAGAATACCGAAAGACGTCTTTTACTCACACCTGCTATGCCCTCCCTATTACCAATCGGGAACGTATCTCTAGCCACTGTCAATTCACCTGACTCATTGCTAGAGCCCTCTTTTGCTGAGCTTCCATGTGCGCAGAATGTGCCAGATGCTAGCTCCCCTATTAATTCTGTTCCTCCTTTAGTTCCCCAAGTAATCAAAATGGCACCAAAGCCTCGCTCTAGATCCAAGAAGCAGAAACAACCCAAAAAAGTAACTAAGAAAACTATAATTACCCCAGATGCCCCAGAGGATGAGCCAGGCCCCCTCTTCTCTACCCTAGCACCTCCGGTGTGGGCTACACACCCATTAATAGATTTTCAAGCCCAATTGGAACATCTTATCAATTCCCATTTTAAAGCTTTGATGAGTAGAATTGATAAAGTAGTTTCTTTGATAGACAACAAAAGGGGAAGAGGCGAACAGCAATCCTCTCCAACTGGGAATAACACTGCAAATCCGGCAATATGTAACACCAAGCAGGTATCCCTAGGTCACACCTCTAGTAAAGGCCCCCGACTAGACAACCAGGCACAGCGAGGGGTTCTAGCAAATCCGTGAAAACGTACCCCTGACACCACCGTTCCTGGACCTATTATTTCACCTAGAGCACACCCTAATGCGCTAGTTTGATTTTCCAAGACCCCCCTCCTACTCCAAAAGCCACTAGCAACCAAAATCCTGCTAGGATAGGACCCGGAAATGGCCCCCAACAACCTCCACCCTGCCCCCAGTTACCACCTGAGGCGTCTCCGTACGTGGTGATTCTAACTGGAGTTCCCTCGTTGACAGGTGAGCGAGGTGAAACATTCCCTGAGTTGAAAAACAAAATAACCTCTGGCTGAATGGATACAGACCACTAATGAGATCGGGCCAGGGGGGAATCCTATTTGCGAGAAGAGTTAGCTGGCTGGGAACTAAACGTAAAGATATCGGAGGGGATTGTGTGATTGTTAATTTCACGGATCCTGGAGTGTTCAATTACATTCTCGAGTGGGGTGGTCCCCGCAACCCGGGCCCAATCAATCCTCTCCCCCTGGGGTACTTCTTCTCACGGGCTCTGGCCTCGGGTGGGTTGGTATCAACTTATTTCCACCAAGGTACACATGAAGCAGAATATATAATACCCGTAGCCAATGGCTTCAGTGCCCTAAATAACGTGGATTGACTAGCTCACCATCCAGGGCCCAATGCTATAGTTCCCAATATAGCAGGGTGTCCTCTAGCGGAGGGCGAGAAAGCTGAAGAGGGCCCTCCCTACATGTCTTCTAGGGCTAAGAATGATCAATCCTCAATGACCTCACCTAGTTTAAATTTAAACACTCGCCCCCTAGGTGATGGAATAGAGCTAGACATCCTTTCAGGATCCTCCCCCTCCAATGTACCTGTACTGACCTCAGCTAGTCCAGCATGGGCTGAACCTCGTAAATCTTTAATTGGGTCCTGGAACGCAGCAGGGCTTGCCACTAAGCTATCTAATCCAGAATGGGGTGAGCTGATCGACAACTATGACTTGTGCTTGTTCCAAGAGACCTGGTTGTTAACCGCCCCCTCAAGGGTGGGATACGCAACATTTTATACACCGGCAGTTCAGGGACCTAGGGGAAGACCATTGGGGGGTTTGTGTATTTGGGTAGCCACCCACCTGGGGTGCTCAGTGAAAGTAATAGACTCCCACTCCCCGGACATCCTCTGTATTGTACTCAATTTTTTGGATGGTTCAACAGTGGCGGTTTTTAACATCTATTTGCGCCCTACTGCTTACCGGTCAGCGCAATCTATGTTAGAGGCTCTTGATGAACTCCTCTCCACATTTCCAGCACCGACACATAGAATTATCGGGGTGATTTTAATTGTCACTTTAAACCACTGGCTGGGATCCCTGCAGTCACTCTAGATGAGGATTCTACCTGGCACATCCAGGAGTGCGCCATGGACCCCGCAAAGCATCTAACTCCCTTGGCTCTCCAGATCAACAAGCTCCTAGTAATCCATTCCCTTAGAGCAGAGGTCTTCAAACTTTTGTAGGTTGAGCCCCCCCAGCTGAAAGTTTTTAGATGCTGGGCCCCCCACCACCTGACAAACATTTCTGGAATCTGGGACACTACATAATCGACTGCCACACGCATATCACGAGCCATATCTGTCAAATAATGTTCTACACAACAAGAATGTTTAGTAAACTACAGGTTTGTGAGTGGATGTGGTGAAATGACAGAGGCTTATTATACAGTTCAAACACAATTTTCCAAGATAAAATGTGTGCAAATTGTTTTTACTAGGATGCTTTGTTCCACACATGACATAGATTAATAATACCATCACCAACATAAATGTGACGGTGTGCATGTTTTTCATCACAGACGGTCAATCTGTGGATGGATTTTTGCTACTGCCATCCTCAGGTTGTGCTCCACATCTAGGGGCCTATTAGGATGACGGATCCTAGCGGGGATTGGGATCGCCCGCCATAAGGGCGGGGGTCCCATAGGGGGTATTATGATGTGCCCGCCTCAGTGGCGGGCACCACAGTGGCGGGCACATCCTGCATTTTTAGCATTGTGGCGGGCGGTGCTCTCAGCACCGCCCGCCACAATGCTAAAAATGCATTTCAGCATTTGCATAAACAAAGCCGCAGGCACCGCTAGGTTCCTGCTGCTTTGTTTATGCAAATAAAGGGGGGTACCACAGGTACCCCCCCCTGTGCAACCCCCACCCCTCCTTCACTCTGGGGGCCCACAGGGGGCACCCAGAGTGAAGACCTCATGCCTTTCCGTGGCGACATTGCCGCCAGCGAAAGGCATTTCTGATAGCCCATCCTAATATGGCTGGCGGTGTCTAATAGACACCGCCACCATATTAAACATTTTCCTACCCGGCCGCAAGGCGACCAGGGCGGAAAAGCGGCAGACGGTCTTTCCATCCGCCGCGGTCCCCCCGCCATTCTAACATGGCAGGGGGAATTCTGGAGAGGATGTCGGGCGGATTGCTCCTGCCAGGCCGGCGGTGGCTACCGCCAGCCTGGCGGGGGCAATCCGCCCGACATCCTAATGGGCCCCCTAGTCTTAAACGGTACTCAGTCTTTAATACCGCAAGTGCTAAGAACCCAATCTCACATAAATAGGACGAGCTGAAAGGCAAGAGAGTTTTGATAGCAGTTTCTCTAAAAGCTGAAGATTCTGCAGACATTTTCAGCCAAAACGGTGACTGTAAGGGAGACAGTGTTATCAGATTTTTCGAGCACTCCCTAACTCAGTGACGAGAAACAATTCTTCTTTAGAAAGCATTAACAATAGTGAATAGTGTGAGTGCACCGGGATTAGTGTGAGGTCATTGTGATCTCTGTGTGTGCAGGGTTAGCGTGAAAGGCAAGAATGAGGAGCGAGTTGTCTGAATGCAGGATGCATTCCCAGACACTTGAAGTAACTCAGCATGTTGTGGAAGGCGGCGTAGGGTGTCAGATATAAGTTAAACTTTTGTTATAATGGCATTAACCAGGGATCAGGATGGAGGAAATAAATGTGCTGATCTTGCAATAAACTTCCAGTTTTATGGTTAGGGTTGCCAGCTCATTATTTTGATGTTCCAGGCGGTACAAAAATTAGCAGTCACCTAAAGATGCATTGCCAGCACTTGTCTGTGCATAATTTGAACCTCAAATATAAATAGAAAGCACTTTTGCTTGTGTTCAATGGCTTCCTGAATGATCCATGATTGATGATAAAAGGGAACAAGCATTTACAATGCAATGGTCTCGGCATCATTAAAGGTAGAGCTATTGGCATTGCTCATGACATTTCTTTTTTTTTCTGTAAATCATAAATAAATGGCATTGTCATTTACATTGCCAATACACAGCTCTCTGCACCTGCACTCACTACTCTGCACACACTCACTACTCTGCACATGCACTCACTACTCTGCACATGCACTCACTACTCTGCACATGCACTCACTACTCTGCACCTGCACTCACTACTCTGCACCTGCACTCACTACTCTGCACCTGCACTCGCAGCTCTGCACCTGCACTCGCAGCTCTGCACTCAACAGCACACACCACTCTGCACGCACTTGCAGCTCTGCACTCAACAGCACACACCACTCTGCACCTGCACTCGCAGCTCTGCACTCTGCACCTGCACTCACTACTCTGCACACACTCACACTTTGCACTCAACAGCACACACCACTCTTCACACACTCGCACTCTGCACTTCTACAGAACCATGCAGGTTCAGACGGAAGCTCAGTCAGGACAACCTGACATGAGGATAGAAAACACTTAATGGTGAAGCAAGTGAGGTAAGGCAAGTGAAGGCTTGACGTTCTGATACCTAACCCATGTTACAGTTCAATGCTTACTGTAAACAGCTACTTAAACTATGTTAATGCACCAGGGGCAACCCAAAATTTGTTTGGGGCACCTTTTTTTCAGTTCTTTATATAGAGCGTCACTTGAACTTGATATTAAGGTATTGGAGCGTTTTAAACGAGCACCAGTTACATTACACTAGGAAACATTCATGTTTGTGTTGTCTTCCTGTCCACTCCAGCAGCAAAGGTGTGGTCCATATTGTAATCCAAAATTCAATTAAAGGTAATATCTGATGCTTCTTGTAAGTGTAAAGTGACCTAGTAATGTTTTCATAAATGTGTAGTTTCAAATATCCCCTTTAGAAAAGCAAGTATGGAAACAGACATAATCTCCTACGCCGACGACACCCAGCTGATCCTCTCCCTGACCAACAACCCCGCCGCCGCCAGAGCCAACCTGCACGAAGGGATGAAAGAGGTAGCCGAGTGGATGACGACCAGCCGCCTGAAACTGAACTCGGACAAGACGGAGGTCCTCATCCTGGGCTCCTCTCCCTCCGCCTGGGACGACTCCTGGTGGCCTCCCGCCCTGGGCACCGCACCCAAACCGACAGACCATGCACGCAACCTGGGCTTCATCCTGGACTCCTCCCTCTCCATGACCAGGCAAGTCAACAACGTCTCCTCGGCATGCTTCAACATCCTACGCATGCTACGGAAGATCTTCTGGTGGATCCCCACCGAGACCAGGAAGACCGTCACCCAGGCCCTCGTCACCAGCCGACTGGACTACGGCAACGCCCTCTACGCCGGGACCACCGCCAAGCTCCAGAAGAGACTCCAGCGGATCCAGAACGCCTCAGCCAGACTCATCCTCGACATCCCACGAACCAGCCACATCTCCGGACATCTGCGAGACCTTCACTGGCTCCCCGTCAACAAAAGAATCACCTTCCGCCTCCTCACCCACGCACACAAAGCCCTACACGACCAAGGCCCGAGCTACCTCAACAGCCGAGTCAACTTCTACGCTCCCAAACGCCACCTCCGATCAGCCAACCACGCCCTCGCCGCCGTCCCCCGCATCCGAAGAGCGACTACAGGAGGAAGGTCCTTCTCCCACCTGGCCGCCAAGACCTGGAACTCCCTCCCGACCGACCTGCGCCTGACCCAAGACCACCTCTCCTTCAGGAAGAAGCTGAAGACCTGGCTGTTCGAGCAGTAGCGGCTCCCCCCCCCCCCCAGCGCCTTGAGACCCCACGGGTATGTAGCGCGCTTTATAAGTGTCACTGATTGATTGATTGATTGAAACTATGTTTGCATAGGCCATGATCTGGTGAAAGCATCTCACCGCTATCAACTCAAAAGCTCCAAAGTTTTCCAGAACATGCCAGGGGTGAGATTATCATCTAATCCTTTGCTTACGTTTTTTTTCCTAATAGAAACTGAACTATGAATCTTACATGCTAAGAAAAAACGGTTGGAACTGGGAAATGTGCCGAATTCCGCTGCTAATTATTATCTAGATGTTAAGTGAGGTGGCATGACACACATCCCCAGTACCTTTTAACATACCTATTAAACCTTTCGATTTGTTGTTTAAAGCAGTCAGACTCCCTTGTCCTGCCACACTGCCTTGAATGTCACTGGCCCCATGATCTCCTGAATACCGGGCTGCACGTGTGGGCCGGGTGCTGTGGACTAAAACGGCCACTTAGGCAGGCAGCGAGTGTATTGGGAAGGAAAATCAAAGCTGCCTGCTAGTTTTCCATCTGTCTGCCTCTGGCCAATAAGGGCACTGCACGCGTGGTCAGCAGGGCGAAGGCCTTTCCGGAAAAAACAGCTGGCAGGGCGCGGATCCACGAGGGGGTGCTGGGCACGCACTGTCTGCTGGGTCGCATTAATTTGTTTGACAATAACAGAACACTGAGACACATATCACGTGGAAGGCTCCTTATCTTTTGGGGATCTGAATTCAGCTATCGGGCACCGGAGCAGAGTGTGACAATTAGCAACAGCGCACTAAATGGCAAGCAGGCTGCCTCAGTACTTACTGTGTCTAAGTGTCAGAGTACAGGCTGGCGAGGTAAAGTTGCGGCCCGCGACAACGCCGCGTGAGGGCATGAGGTGCTGTCCTCTACTCTGCGCAAGTTCAAAATGGTGGCTCGGGGGGCTTCTCTGCGTCCTGGGGCTGAGGTGTGTGCTCCACGGCGTCGCGGCTGCTGGAGTGTCCTTCAGAGCTAAGTAGACGAGAGAGATGGGAGCCCCGTGGGGAGAGAGTGGGGGAGTTGAGCAGCGGAAACGGGGGGGGAGGAGAGACGAAGGGGGGGTAGGGGGGGTGTGCGACGAGAGACGAAGGAGGGAAGGGGGGTTGGGGGAGATAGACAGAAACTCGGGATCAGGCTGGATGCAGAAATGATAAGAAACAGCGAGGAGCAGCAAGGAAACGGGGACATCTGGGTCAAAAGTCGGGAGCAGCAAGAGAACAGTGTCATGCGGGCCTCGGAGCTCGCGTAGCTTCGCACGGCAGCAGACCTGAACGGCGGGGGGGGGGGGCACGAGGAGGGGCTCAAGCGCTGTTTGCAAAGGCCGGGGTAGGCAGGAAAACGGCTCACCTTCACTGTGGTGCTGCCTTCAGGCTTGCGGGCGACTCGAGGAGGAGGCTCTCTGCACTTCAAGACTCGGCGGTGGACAGGCAACAATGGTGGCCAAAAACCTCTGAAAAATTTCAGATTGGGGGCGTGTTTTGCTGTTCTGAGTGACGGACGACGTCACTGTCTAAAGAACAGCAAAAATGACGCCCCCAAATCCAAAAAAGACGGAGCTTCTTTAGAGGTACGGCTCTCTCCTCCAATGGCTGGCCTCTGTTTAGGAAGCCAGCCAATGGGGGAGAGACAGAGCAGGGAGGCGGGTTCTGAAGCCCTACTACACAACATAAGATCTCCTGACCGGAAGCTGCTTCGCAGCTTAACGGTCCCGAGACCTAACAAAGGCAAAAAAGACACATTACAAATGGAGACATACTTCTTTATTTATAACCATATTTAGTGTCAGGACCAGCAATTTATAGGTTGTATAAACAACACAACTTGAAGCCCTTTTAGCCCTCTGGGCGCTGTGCGCCTGCCTGTGTACTTTTAAAAGAAACTTTGTCACACTTTCTGCTAAGAGCTAAGCCTCCCAGGACGGGTTTAAATTGGTAGAGCTCATAGCTGCCATGGTTTCAGATTGCTATGTGTGACATTTTCATAATTTGAGTTTAATTATGAGTGACATTTCAACGACTGAGAGTGACACTTTCTCTGGAGCAAAAATCAAGCAATGAAGATGAGAGAAACATATGAATATCACAAATTACATCCATTTGAGCAACAAGAAACTCTAAGAAGATCTTACAACTGCTGGAAAGCACCAGAAATGGAACAATGCTATTCTGAAACACACTGTGTGACTTCAGTTCTCAGTAACCAAGGACAGGCAGGCACTTACTGCTCAGAAGATGATCTGATCATTCATGACCACGCACTAGCCTAAAAAGCACATTTTATAGCATTGGTCAGCTTGTTTTTGAAACTAACCTCACAACCCTAACCCTACTGAATCTCTCCCACCCCAGAGAACAATTACTATAGCCAGATATACAACACAATAACCAACATACCCTAAAGCACGCCAGTCCTGTTGGTGTAAATCTACAGAAACATAACAGTTGGTAAAAAGAAATAGAATAGTCTTCAGGAATGCAATATAGAGTAAACAATCTGAAATGTAAGCTGGCGCTGCGTGGATGTTGTGTATTACCTTCATTTAGGGTGCTAGGTATTCTTAAGCAATGGTTTAGCACTCTTAGAGAACTTCCACTGACAGTCACAGTAGCCACTCTGCTGGTTTTGCTGCAGAGTGGACTGGCCTCCGTGGACAATGATCTGCTCTCTGAGTCACATCGGCAGCCTGGGACTGAAATTGTGTTTGAGGGCTGGAGGGAGCGTTCCATCAACTGCCAGGAGGCCCTTTGGTAATTGCAACAGTAAGGGGAAAAACATCCTGCCAACACCAATCAAGTTTAGAAGCAGGGACAGCCTTAGTAAGGCAGCCCGGTAAATAGAAAAATGGCCCGTTTTTGCCTGGAATGTCTACACTTCTAGTGCATAGTAGTGACTGGGGAGCCTTGCCAGCTTTTACACGGAAGGCTAGACACCACCAGATTAGCGTGGGGGCTGCAGCAGTGCCCCGTTCGGATAATGATCCAGATTACAATGTTTTCTTCCATGTGTTGAGCACCACATGAAGAAAGCTGGAGTCTCCTCTGAAATCGAAGGCGAAGGAACAGGACGGTCTCTTCCTTTGCTTTTGGTTTTAGCAGAGGAGACTTCCTGCCTCCCACTGCAGCTGAAGCTTCAGCTCTAACAATTAACCCCCTACTGGGACGGTTATTAACAGACAAAAGCATGGGCTGGCCGGCCTGATGATTTCCCCTCCCTTCCCTCTACCGGAGCTCTCTAGCGAAAGACAACAAAGGTAAGATTTTCGGGTGGAGTGCGCGCCTCCCCTGAGATAGTGTCGCGCGCCCCAGGCGCGCCCCACAGTTTGAAGAACTCTGCCTTAGAGCCTGCAACAGCAGAATTCCTCCTGATGTCCCGGGAAAGAGTACCTGCAACAGAGTGGGGAAAAGCACCACTATTGACTATATTATGATCAATGTGGAATTCTGGTCTCAAACGAGGGCCTTCACAGTAATCCATAGGGTAGATAGTGACCATAATCTTTTGTCACTAGAACTAAAATACACCCTAGGACAACAACATGAACTTGGGACATTCTAGACTCTCGCCGATCCGAATTTATTTATAGTGGCTGGGGGCAGACGTATTGGGTGGGCCAAGCTTGTGTTAGCCCCTGACAAAATAGCGGAGCTTTACCAACATGTTGCCAGCTCCATAGTAGAGGCCTTTGAACTCCCAGTTAATAACTACGATCTTTCCTATTTCCGGGAGTTTGAGCACATTCACACAAACCTTTTTTCTACCCTGGCAGACTATTTCTACATCACAGTCAACAGGAAGACACAAGCAGAAAAACAGGCACAATGGTTTAACAAAAACTGTAGGGCTGCTAAACATGTTCTAGTTAGGGAGGTTAAATCTGGCTCTCTGTTGAGTATTAGAGGGGCTAGACTCACCTATAAAAGTATAACCAAGGAGTCTAAGTCGGAATGGGAGGCTTTGAGATGGGAAAACATAAAAGAAGCCCTGGATGGACGTGATTACAGGGCTTTCTGGAACCTAGTAAGATCAGGCTCGCCAGAGGGGTCATCCGCCATAATTCCCAACCTGAGTGAAGATGTCTGGATAGCTCACTTTAATCCTCTCTTTTCCCACACTGACACTGCACCCCTAGCTGACCTAGTTACACCATTGGAGGGCTCATCTGCTACAGTGTTATCGGTTGCAAACAATATCGACTTCCTACCCTTCAGTTTGCCCGAAATCCAGGTGGCCCTTAGAAGCCTGTCCTCCGGGAAGGCCCCAGGTTTGGATAGGATCCCTGGAGATCTATTTTTGAGTGAACAGAAGGTATGGGCTCCCTACATTTTGCTTTACTTTAATGCCATTTACATGGCATGGACATCCCCTTAACTTGGCTGGGTGCAGAGATCATCCCCATCCATAAAAAGGCTTCCCCACTCAACCCGGCTAATTACCACCCCATTAGCCTCATTGACATCTCCCAGAAACTGTTTGCCCGCCTCCTACTAGCGAGGCTGCAGAGCTGGATGGACGACCACCACATCCTAACCTTCCTCCAAGCAGGTTTTCATGCCAAGGTCTCTACAATCGATCAACTGTTCAGACTCCAGCTGGGTTACTGGAAGACGGTGACCATGGGGGCTGGTAGTCTTTACTTGATCTTTGTGGATCTTCGATCCGCATTTGACTTGGTACAGAGGGACAAGCTCTGGGCAACAGTTAGAGCTGGGAGCCCCGGTTTATTTGTGCCAATTGTTTAAACATCTCCATCAAGGCACTTTCGCAAAGGTGAGGTATGGAAGGAATGGGGAGCTTTCGGCTCCCTTTCCGGTGAAAAGGGCCTGAGGCAGGGGTGTGTACTGGCCCCACGCTCTTTTCCTTGTTCCTCAATGGATTGATCGAACATCTGAAGGGAGCGAAGGATCTAAATTCTCTAAGTTTAGAAGCCCACAAGATACCAGCCCTGATGTTTGCTGATGACACCCTCTTGTTATCAAAATCGCCTATGGGGTTATAGCGAACATTGGAGACGTTTTGTTCCTTTTGTAAATCTAGGAATCTGGAGATAAATCTTTCCAAAACCAAGTATATGGTTTTTAATGCAAAAATATAAAACTGCCCCCACCCGCATCTGGAGAGTTCGGCGTTGGAAAGAGTCTCCTCCTTTGATTATCTAGGGGTAACACTAAATGATAGGATGGAATGGGGTCCCAAATGGCTAAGGCAAACTTAAAGCTGGCCCAATCGTCTAGAGGTATACTCAAGGTTTATAATGAGTGCTCATTTAAATTTTTGGGGCCTCCTGTGGAAATTTATAAAGCTCAGGCAAGAGGTGGGGCGCTCTATGGAGTAGAACTATGGGGCCACGCCAGCGCCACTTCGCTGACCACCACTGAGAATAGTTTCATAAGGCGCCTACTGAGACTTCCACAGAGTACACCTCTGACTCCCCTACGGCTAGATTTGGGTTTGGCCCCCATACAGGAGGTCATCTCAAATCACCCCTGGCTGTACTGGAGGCGACTCTGGTCTACTCCAGAGCTCCTAAGCTATAGGGAGCACCTAAGGGACTTTCTGACCATAAGGGGTGTGAGAAAAATCCCCCGGCTAGAACACGTTAAGCAGCTCTGCGACGCATTGGGCAGGGGAGACATGTGGCTCCATCCTGAGGAAACCTGCACCCTGACCTCTAAGAGGTTGTTGGTTGCTACACTTAAACAACACCGAAGGAACCTTATACTATTAAATCCATCTTTGAGTAGGCTGACCAACACTTTTTTGGAGGCTAAGGATATCTATCAGTTCGAGAAATTCCTGGACGACATCCAGCCCTCACTGGCAAAGAAGTTATATGTCCAATTTAGACAGGGAACACTACCAGTGCGGGCTGTGACAAACAAGTGGTCGAACGCTCCCCATACACCGAGCGCTTGCCCTGGGTGTGATTGTGGTGAACAGACAGATCTGCACGTTCTGCTCTTCTGCCCTTTCTACTCTAGGACCAGAGCTAAAGGATCATCCAACTATGTAAGTCCAGGGTCCCCAGGGACTATAGGGAGGTATTTAGAATATTGAAATATGACACCTCCCCCCTTGATTGTGTTTGCAACCTCCATATACCTTCTGTCTATGTGGTGCGCAAGAGGCGCAAATATTAAAAATTGCCAAAAGGCCCTAACCGCGCCAGCGTAATCTCTCTAATTCAGAAGGTAACCTTAGCACTATCACGCGCAGGAACTGAATCTTCTCCCCTTTTTTATTCTATTTTAATCTTTATAGGACCTTGCTATGCTTTTATCATCCTATTTTAATCCATTTTAGGAAGTGTTTGTTGTCATTGTGAGTGTTCAGTAGTGCTGTATAATGGTATGTTTTTATCAGAAATTATTGTATACACGTGCTTTTATGGTTTTTAACCGATAATAAAGCTTTTTTTGACTGACTCATGACTGACTAATAAATATCCTCTATATCTGGACCTATGCTCTGTTCCCTCGTTGTGATCGATTTTTCAGGCCTCTGTTCCCTGTATGTGGCTCCGTGTGTGTGTGTCTGTGTGTGTCTCCGTGTGTGTGTGTCACTGTGTGTGTTGGGCTCTGTGTGTGTTGGGCTCTGTGTGTCTGTGTGTGTGGCTCTGTGTGTCTGTGTGTGTGGCTCTGTGTGTCTGGGTGTGTGGTTCTGTGTGTCTGTGTGTGTGGCTCTGTGTGTCTGTGTGTGTGTCTCTGTCTGTGTGTGTGTCTCTGTCTGTGTGTGTGTGGCTCTGTGTGTGTGTGTGGCTCTGTGTGTGTGTGGCTCTGTGTGTGTGTGGCTGTGTGTGTGTGTGGCTCTGTCTGTGTGTGGCTCTGTCTGTGTGTGGCTCTGTGTGTGTGTGGCTCTGTCTGTGTGTGTGTGGCTCTGTCTGTGTGTGTGTGGCTCTGTCTCTGTGTGTGTGTGGCTCTGTCTGTATGTGTGTGGCTCTGTGTGTGGCTCTCTGTGGGTAGCTTTTTTTGTAGGTGGCTCTACGTGTGGGTGGCTCTGTCTGTGTGAGGGTGGCTCTGTGTGTGTGTAGGTGGGTCTGTGTGGGTGGCTCTGTGTGTGTGTGTGGGTGGCTCTATGTGAATGACTCTGTGTGGGTGGCTCTGTATGTGTGTGTGGGTGGCTTTGTGTGTGTGGCTCGGTGTGGGTGCAAATGCAATAGGTCTCGCATTTGCAAGCGATTAAGCTATTGGCACTGTAAATGACAATGCCATTTATTTATATGTTTTAAAAACCAAAACATAAATAAAAATAATGACATGAGAAATGCCAATAGCTCTAACTTTAACAATGTCGAGACCATTGCATTGTAAATGCTTGTCCTTTGAAATGCCTCTTCTCTCTGAGCACTACCTTCATTAAGTCATATGCATCTTTGCCTTCATCTCTATTAATGTATTTCTGCTAATGGCTTACACCTCAGTTAACAACTTTTTTTTGGAAACTTATACTTCTAAAACTTACACTACCTGATCTCCTCTAGCTCATCTATAAACCCCTTAAACATCCGCATCAGCTCACATGTCCCCTTTTCCTCAATACGGATCACACCTACCTCCTATTACTTCGCTCAACCACAAAAAAACTCGAGTGCATGCATGGCATGGTTTGTTTAAGTGCAGAAGAATAATCCCAATAACCAATAACACTGGACTAAACACTAACCTTGGGTTCCAGAACACCATGCTGTTAGATGTAAAGTACTTCATTAGGGTTAGTATGTCTTGTATAAATGCAAATAAAATACAAAACAATTATATCCCTGTTTTGTCTCAAAGCACCCTAGACCCAGGCAGTCTTTGTCTCACCTCTCCACCATGCCCAGTGTCTTCATCTTGAGCTCACCAGCAGCATGACAATTTCCAAAGCATTATAACACATCAATACTAACTTCCAATCAAAAAACACAAAGTTTTAGGAATTAAACATTAATCACAGAACTACACTGTTACTCTGAGCAGCCCACATGATATTTAGATCCACATCAAAAGTAACTCCCCCTGGCAGCCTCAATCTAGACCTGTTTACAAAACACTAGACGAATACGTTGTCTGCACTAAAACCAGTGATTCACATATTGTAACACTCTACAGCGCCATAATTAATTACTATCAGGGTATTCACACTCGCTGCCACCAGTCTGCAACCTCTTCAGATGCATGTTGCCCCAACCCTATCTCCAGAATTGTCATGCCTTTTGTTATCTCTCATAATTTCATATTAGTTGCCTGATTTGGTATATGATATTTTGCTGTTTGTTTGTCATTCAGGACCTGATGTACCTCATGACCATATTTTATTTATTCTGATTTTCGTTTCATTTCATAATTTGCCATGTATAGCAATACAAATGTATAGTACACTTTACTGGCCTGTCCTACATGAGTTCTGTACTACTGTAGCATGCAACCTCTTTCTGTTTGTCCTTTGTCATAAAAGCCAATAAAGTTTTTGAAATAAAAAGTGCCCTTAAAAAAAAAAGCCCTTGCCACCTCAGAACAAAGTCCATTAAACACAAATTAGCTACAAAATACATGTTATCAAAGCCTCCATCCTGAATGTCCCACGACTTAAACAATAGAACCAGTGTTTTAAAGCTTATTTATCTTGGGCCCCAAGATTCAGATTCAGATAGTTTTATTATTAATTCAAATGTTGACAATCCAACTCTTGAAAGATAAAAAAGACTGCAGAGATTAAAGTATAAAAGAAACTAAAAACGGGTTCAAATTTCAAAGCAATACACAACAATCAAGAGCAAAATATCAAAATAAACATATAGGTTTCAAATATTACTTGCACGTATTCAATACTGTGATTACATGATCCATCTATTTTCCATTCTTGCTCAAGTCATCAAATTATCACCACTCAAGACAAACATCAAATTTTTTCTAAATATTTTCTTGTTGAACTATGAACAGGAACTATCATCAGACTTTGATCCAGAACAAGAAAGGAGAAGAAAGAAAAGGAGAAAAAACGGTGGAAAATAATGACAGAAAAACGGAGAAACAGTGAGAAACAAGGGATGAAAAAGAACCAGCAAGCATGAAATACAGTGACAGGAACAATCAGGAGTTGAACTCAACAGTGAGCACCCCTTAATATTCGGGCTTCTGAGAAAAATGTTGGGCACCAACTCTAATTATTTTGCAAATCAAGTACGCTGCATATTCTTAGCCCTAAGATTATGGAATGTATGCACATTTTACAAATGACCAATAATTGAGTACAGACTTTCTATCTCCCAGTGCAAACAGGAGTCAAAGTAAAGTCTGTTTTGCACATCTGTGACAGCTCTCAATCAAAGACAATCCAATGCTCATTAGTGGTAGAGCCATATACAATCATTTCAACAGCCTGTTATGCTTTTTAGTACACTCCTGTTCTGCGACACTGACCCGCCCAGGCTTTCTTGCGTTTATATTGTTGGGGGAAGTGGTGCAAAAGTGGGATCTGTACAGTTTTCCTTTGGCCTCTGCATATCATACGAAACTAAAGCAGGGGAGAATACTGTGGGACCGCCTTCTGATTATTTTTTTCTCCAGCCCTGTGTAGATGCAGGAAAACAGGAGAAGATTGGCTACAGTTAGTAGTAGCGCTGTCAAGACAGTTTTTTGTAATAAGTCTACTGACACTCTAATTAACTAATTAAGAGTGTCGATGTGCAAGACCAGGGCTGTCTGGGGTTTCATAAGACATTGCGAGCCTTTGTAAGAATTAGTCTGAGGCTAATAAATGTAAACCTGAACAAGCTAAAGATTCCATCTTAAAACGGTATAGGTTTATTCAATAGTATAATTGTTACAGAAAACAAAATGCGAATTAGTTAGTGATTAGGAATCAGCATCAATTAAACAGCCCATGTATAATTCTGCAAGTGGACTACCATAAGGCCAGCTTCTGAAGGAAATCTTTGAAAGAACTAACTATAAAAAAATAGACTGACAAAGGGCCCAATTATGAGTTTGGCGGTGTAGTAGCTGGACCGCCATGCCGCCACCCTGCTCCCACACAGCCAAACCCGTGAGTGCACGGCCTGCCAGATTATGACTTTAACAGTCACTTGCAGGCAATTCTTTGGCGGTCCCACAGCGGTGCCTATTTCATAGGCACCGCAATAAGAATGTCAAAGGCAGTACCTGCAAGGCATGAATTGGTACAGTTTTTGCATTACAATGCAGGTACTGGGGTGCATGCACACAGGGAGGCCCAGCATGAGCCCCCCTGCATGCATCCCAGGACACTGAGGCAACAGGAAACCCTGAAGGGCCCCTTTGTTTCCTCTCCACCATGGTTTTCATGGAGTGGGAACCACCATGAAAACCGTGGTGGAGAAGAAACTTGTAATATGCTTTGCCGGGACCATGAAGGTCCCGCCAAGCTTACTGCGGCCTCAAGAACGCCTCACCACCACTAGAGATCCCTGATCCATGGCAGTTGCGGCAGTGCAATGGCAGTCTAACTGCCCAAGTTGTAATTGGGCGGTCAGACAGCTGATGCACGCACCCGGTCCATAGGAGCACTGTAGTCTAAATCGGGCCCAATGTGTCTGCTCCCAAAGAAGTAAGCCGAACGACTGTCTGATCTGCAAAATAGCACTGTTTTATGTGGTTTCAAGATACAGAAGCCAAACACATTCATGGTCAGATTATAACATGACAGAGTTGAACTAGCAATGTTGCAACCATGTTAACCAATCAATATTCTAGCAAACACAATACTTTTTGAAATACCAACTTCCTAAGCTTCTGATAGCTAGGCTATACATAACTAACTAAGGAAACTAATTGACATTTTATGTAACACAGCATTGCAATTATTTGTTCAACTAATGAATGACATACAAAGGACATCAGCAGGAATCCTTTGGAAGTTATAAAATAAAGAAACACCAAGTGCATTGCTTCCTCAACACCGTACAAATATTACATTAAAGATACCACAGAAGGAGGTTTCTCTTTGAATGAGTTTTCTGAAATGGAAAAACACACAAGCACACAGAGACAGAAAGGCTTGCTTACATTAAATATATGGGCACTATTATTCAGCAAGTATAAGTAGCTGTCAATGCAAGTGACTAGAGCCTAGTCTTGCTCACTAAACTACAATTACATTTAGAATTGTTTCTAATTAGTAAAAACGTACCTATATTTTCAAGTGCATGATAACAGTAATCCCACTTAAAGTGTGTATCTAAGGAACCCAGGTATTTTTTTCAATTTATTTTAGGAGAAATTACAAGGAAATAAGCGAGGGTGGCAAAAAAAAGAACAAATATATTTCATGTTTTGTAAGGGTCCCCAATAATTCCATCCTTAGAACCTGCACTGCTAATCTATTGAAACACTGCGGGAAGCAGGAAAGAGCACAGTCAGTGAGTCCAAACATACCATTCTGCATGTCCTCTCTAACAGCAACAGTAGTTTTTTTGAATCTCAGAGATCCCAATGTTCAGCCGCGGCTGGCACAGGTAATCGCGATGTTGCTGGGCAGAGCTCGGAAGGGGGGGTAATCGACTGATGACGGAATAGGTAATATTTCTTTAGTTATACCTAGTCCATCGTCTGTTGACTTACGCCCCTCCTGCCCCACCCCACCCTTCTTACCTGTGCCGCCCCCCACTGCCAATGTTATAGACAACTGGAGCTTCGCTCTTATTTTCTATTGTATGGTTATCGTACACACTCACAGGTTTTCTCTTGCATCTACTATATCGCTCAGAACTACTTTTTTTAACCTCATCGATAATCAGGACGGCTCCCGGCCGTCATGAGTCACGGTAGTCGTGTGCTCATGACGGTCGGGAGCCGTCCGACCGTTGCCGCTCCGCACACGCGCGAGTAATTCCCCGCCTGTGCGGGCGAAATAATTGGTGGGCGGAGTTTGGCTGCTCCTGGCCATCATGAGCACACGCCTACTGTGACTCATGACAGCCAGGAGCTGTCCTCAATATGGCAGCACCACGCCCAGCCCCGCCCCCTCTCGCACCGTGGCAGAATTTGCCGCACGGCGATGGGGTTAAACATCCCACTGTGGATTGAAAGTCCTCTGCACTTCACTACATGTTAATTAAATTTGGGCCCTGACAGAATGGACTGTGTTTTAGAGAACAGTGGTCCCTATTTTGGAAGGAAAAGTGGACAACTACGGTAATCATACGCTTAAGTAGATCGTATGTCTTTCTTCCAGCTGGACTTGAATTTATTTTTATATATAAGTTCAGTTGATTGTGATTCAAAACATTAAATGACAAGTGGGCACAGCCGTGACCCACAGAACACAAGACAAACCAACGAAAAACAGAATGGCCTAAGGCAGGGTATAAGATGTGTCTATTCGTTTGTAATCACTATGACAGACTTAAATTTCCATTTTCATACCATTGATCATTACAATATTATAAAATCATATTGCATATGGTGCTTTTAGTGTCGACGACGTTTGGATGCTATTCACAACAATATAAAGCATCATCTTCAGGACAAACGATAGTTCATTGTTGTCTTAAGCTTATTCACATATTTTGCCTATATCGCATTACTGTATCAACATTTACAAGGGAATAAAAGGGGGGAAAAAATACAAAAAATAGAGATAAGTAAAACTAAACTGCTAGGCATCTGATTGGTGACTTCTGTGAGGGTGAATTGATGTGTGAAACAAAGAAGAGGACATCCGCTTCAGGACTAGAGTCTAGTTGCACAGTACTCATGCGTCTTGTGCCCGAGTTGTCAGTGAAGAATGAAGGCGCAGTGGTTTAAGGTGTTAAAACGGCAATGTCAGTGAAGGTTGAAGGCGCAGTGGTTTAAGGTGAAAAAACGGCGATGGATGAAACTGCAAAAATGGGGAGGAACCATTGGGATAAAGGCGTATCATAGTTGTTCATGGGATGTGAATCAAAAGGGGTGGTGGTGGGCGACGCGATGCACGTGCAGTGAATTTTAAAAAAAACAATAGTGCCGTTGTATTTAAATTGTGGCTTAAATTTCTCGAAGCAAGCATTAGTATTACGTTGCTGGTGTTGACCATTATTTATTTAGCGGTTCGGTACAGATTGCCCAAAGTAAAACAGTGTTGTTAAAACATTCCTTACGTTTGAAGGATGAACAAGGTTCAACGGTAATGACACGCTTGTAATACAGCCCAGTAGATCCGTAACGGGGGCTGACAGCCACTAAATCTGCGGCGACAAACAGTCTATATTAAAACCGGCATTCAGATGTGATTTTAAAAATGAGGGGTGCTCAAAACGGCGCAGTGAAAAGTCATTTACCATCAATAGGCTATGGGCCTTCCTTGTATGGTTCAATTCCTGATATCAATATATGTCAGTGCCGGATCGCACTTGAGGCTTTTGGTTAAGTAACAATTCTGCTAGGTGCTAGGTTGCACCTCCTAAAATACAAAGCATTCAATTATCAGATTAAGTCTCGAATTTTAACCAAAAGGGGCTGGTCGCGAACACGGTCTGCCAGAGTTTTGGTTACTTACTTGAATAACGGCGAAAAGTCAGGGCACTGGGGCTCCTGCTGGCGCTGGATAGCGTGTGAGGTGAAGCAGAGTCTCCAAGTTACTTTATGACTTTGGAGGCAAAAATGGTGGGTGATGGAAAGAGGCAAGGGACTAACAGTCTCATGGTCCAGGGGCGGAGGCCATCTTGGAACGGCAAATTGTTGTGCTCGTGTAGCCTTCTACGGTGGCGGCCATCTTAGAACGTCAGAGAGGAGTGGGAAACAGTTATAATAACTAAGGTGCTGCCGGCGCGGGTGACAAAAAAGGTGAGCTGGTGGTGTTTAAACGGCACAAGTGACATAGATTATGCAAATTTCTAGCATGATTATGTACAACACATTGAGTCACATGTCTCATTTATATCCAGTTTCTGTATTGGAAGGAATATCACTGATTGTCTATTATAGCAAGGAGGTCCAGTCCTCAATACGATTGAGTCCATTCCTGATGCTATTAGTCCTCAGAATCCAGTGCAGTTCCTCCTTATTTAGTAACGTTGAGACATCAGCTCCCCTAGGTGGGGGTTTTATCATGCAAAACCCCCACCTAGGGGAGCTGATCACCGAGTAATCTGGAGGGGGTCCTTGAATTCGACTTTAGTATGTGATAAATCCGTAGTTTTTAAGGTAATCCTCACATGAGTAGGCAAACTCCAAGGATGGGCTGCTAGGGCCTGCTATAATAGCTGTTCCCTATCCCACTATGCTTAGGTAACAACTTATTTAACACCTTGCTTGCACTTGACGAGCTGAGCTCGTCATGAGGCTCAGTGCTCCGGTGCTCATGACGAGCTCAGCTCGTCATGAGCCGTGGAACGCTCAGGTGCGGGGAGAATTCCCCTGCTGTGCTGAGCGTTCCACGGCAGCCAATGCACCTGTGACGAGCTGAGCTCGTCATGAGCACAGGAGCGCCGTAGCTCATGACGAGCTCAGCTCGTCATGAGCATGCGGGTGCTGTGTGCACCCCACTTACCCCCCAGCACAGCGGGGGAATTACCCCCGCAGCGAAGGGGTTAACTTTACCTCTCTTTTACTCGCAGACTGGCATTTTAATGACGCGTAATTCTGCACATCTGCACTTTTTACAAGGGGGAAAAACGATGGTTCATGTAGCATCGTACATATACCTGCTTAATTCTGCATATAAGCACTTTTATTATCTATAGTGATTACCAATGTGAACTGCAGCTGCATGTATTGCAATTTTGCACCTTACCCTTTAGGGAAAAGACCAGTCCCTGATTAAGTCATTTTGATCCACTTATCCGCTTTTGGTATCTTCATTTATATATTTAAGAAAGAAAGTTAAAAAATGTGAAGGCCAAGCAACAAGATGTGCAATGGCTGAAGTAGATGTATGATGAATATTTAGTTTTTTATGTATGCATTTTAAACCTTTCTGAATTGTATGTTTGAATTATGTGTATGGTTTTAATTGACTAATAAACTATTACTCTCTAAAAAATAAAAAATAAGTTTGTTTCAAACGTACGTTTTAAACATCTATAAACAGCAGGTTTTGTATTTTGCAGGTTACCTTCAGCAGGAAAGAGACGCCTGCAAGCTAATATATCTTCTAAACCGACTGATCCCTAACCTTTAAAATAGATTTGTACGCCCTCCAAGGACCTGCGAAGAAACACTCCTGATTTACATGTGCGCCATCTGCTCCGGACGAGGGCTTGGTGCACAGATGTGTCTGTAATATCATCCTTTTAACGTAAAAAAACCTATCTTTTCCAGGATTAGCCTGCAGTTTGTAACAGTATCTTCACCGCTCCCACCCAAACAGTATAGGCAATATGTCCAAATGCTTCCTTGAGGCAGCCTCGATTTGCTGCATTTCATTTTCCTAAGGTTTAGGGGCGTTTACCGGGCGCAGGGCTGAAGTTAAAACATGCAAATAAAAGCAAAGCACCCTGGCAAACAGCCGTTACGTGCCTCGATTGTTTTAAACAAGTGATTATTTGTAGCACGCCATCTTGATTGCACAGCCCAAAAGGTTGCTTAAGGGAAGCCTGCGTGAGAATGGTTCTTAAGTTAGCGTGACATGATTTGTGCAGAGATAATTTCAAAGTAATTATGTTTGTTAATTTTCAAATAGTAATCGCTAATATTGCACTATTAACGAATAGAGGGTGCGTTAAGGATGTTATAAACCGGGCCTTTATCGCTGGTAACACTTGGAATTGAAAACAGCAATAAATCAGTATGCAAATGACTGACATGATCAAAAGATATCGTCCTGCTCAGTGACTGTATGTAAGCAGTCACAATAGCGACATTGTGTGAACTTTACCAACTTTTAAACGGCGCCCTTCAATGGAAAAAATCTTCGATGAAAAGATCAAAGGTTGAAAATCGGTGTTGGAGAAAGCAAACGGAATTGCGCGCTCGCACTAGTTATCAGGGGCCAGTAGATACGTGTGTGCGTGCGTAGGTGGGACGGTCACGGTATGTGCCTTCCTATAAACATTGATACGGAAGTGCATATTTGCATATCAGTCGGGAGTAATCACCGGTCCTTCTACTCATGATCCAGGTCAGACAGTCCTTTTTTGTACATTGTTAGGTGCACAAATCAACCGCGTTTTTATTTAAGAAATGTGCCCTATATGTATATTATTACTTTTAGGAAGATTTCTTGTTTGGAGTGTAATAAGTGGCTGTTGAAAGATCACATAAATGTGTTCTCACAAGATGAAACGTGAAATATCAATATTTATTTGTGATACCTTACTTTCTGGAAATCTAATTATGAAAAGGCAAAAATGTTGCAGGTGGCCGTCCATCAGGGTGTCAGGCAAAACGTCCTACACCACTGAACCACACTTTAAACCAGGCCTTGTGTTCCCTTGAAGATGTGTATATTTTGCAAGCAAGCGTCTCTCTCTCTCTCTCTCTCTCTCTCTCTCTCTCTCTCTCGCTCGCTCTCTCTCTCGCTCTCTCTCTCTCTCTGCAAATGGAGTGAACCCACAACTCACCAGGCCATGTCTCGCACCCATTTTGCCTCAACGGATCCCGGCTCTCCCTCTTCCTAAACTCACACGGGAAAGGAACAGACATGCTTTTGCAAAATTCTTCAGGGTCGGCCTGACCTATTGGGCAATCTGTCAGAGCCCGATTGGCTGCTTTCAAAGAAGCGTGTGTCCTGTTTTCTGGCTATTTATGCTTATACTGTGTCTTTACAACTTTAATCCTGCCCTATTTGCAAATGTGGGGCAGGTTTTTTTAGCTATCTTATACGCTAATGCTAGACCATTTTAAATTGAAGCCCAGGCCTAGTTTCTGTTCCAATCTGAACATGAGGATCTTGCCGAATCGGTGCAAAGGACTGTGGTCTAGACCCCTTCTTGAAGGAGCTGCTCTGCTCCTCTTTTTCTTGAATTTTTTTGAGTTTAATTCCTTTTCTGATTTGAGGGAAAATGGACCCTGTGTAATGTACTGTTAGCCATTCGAGCCCCAGTCTACTGAGATTAGATCTGCAGTCCTGGTAACAAGCATGTCACAATTTGATCTCAGTGAACATAAGCTGTGGAGCAGTTCTTTATTGACTGGGCTCACAATACAAATATGTTTGCTATATTATGAATGATGCAAACTCTCACTATTTCACCTTTTTCTGCCTTCATAATGGAGCCCTCTCCTGAGAGCATATAACAAGAACCAGGTATAGTTTAGATATTTCTATTACAGGAAATACTTTATTTAAATTCTGAAAAAAAGAATCCTCTAATAACAGCACAGACCATTGCAATTGCTGCTCACTTTGTCTAGCATCATTTGCACCCTAATGAAAACTAGGCATAAACTGTGCACATATACCATTGATAGAGCGCACAGGTGACCTGACTCGGTTTTACCATACTCACCTGGACCCATAAACAACATATGATGAGTTTTAATCATGTAACCTGTGCACTTACTCTAATCAGTTATTTATAAATTTCATTTAGGACCTATACCATTGACTTAGCAATCCTTGTCATCTGTAACTAAAGTCCAAAGGGATCAAAGGAGTTAGAATAATAGGTAAAATAATAACATTTGCACTCGAATAATAACCACAAACTCGGGAAAAGTTTAAACTCTTTATCTATATTTCTTAAATGTCTTAATCCAAATATTAAACATCAGAAATCTTTCATTCAGAAAAGTAATGATGAGAATGAAAATATTCAAAGATTTTATAAAGCAGTCTTTACACATTTGACATTAGGGTGGGAGGAGAGAAGGAAACAGTACAATGACATACCCACATAGAATATTTACCTAGAATGGTATGAAGACCTGACTCGGTTTTACCATACTCACCTGGGCCCATAAACAACATATGATGAGTTTTAATCAGGTAACATGTGCACTTACTCTAATCAGTTATTTATAAATTTCATTTAGGACCTATACCATTGACTTAGCAATCCTTGTCATCTGTAACTAAAGTCCAAAGGGATCAAAGGAGTTAGAATAATAGGTAAAATAATAACATTTGCACTCGAATAATAACCACAAACTCGGGAAAAGTTTAAACTCTTTATCTATATTTCTTAAATGTCTTAATCCAAATATTAAACATCAGAAATCTTTCATTCAGAAAAATAATGATGAGAATGAAAATATGCAAAGATTTTATAAAGCAGTCTTTACACATTTGACATTAGGGTGGGAGGAGAGAAGGAAACAGTACAATGACATACCCACATAGAATATTTACCTAGAATGGTGTGAAGAACTAACTCTGGCCACGGGTCAGTTAGAGAATAGAACCCAAAGTGCGAGTGCCAGCGAGACAACAAGTGCCGACCAGAAATCAGGACAGGTACAGCCAAATTTGGATCAGGACAGGACCACCACAGGCTAAGACCGGCACCCACATTTAAAGTTGCTACGCCAGCGCTACAACCCTCTTTGCAGCTAACAGCCTAACGCCGATTGGGTTATCGAATCTTCCGTCAGAGTGCTACGCCAGCACCCTTGCTCCCAAACCCCAATTAGGTTATCGAATCTTCTGACAGAGTGCTCCACCAGCACCTCTGCTCTCTATCACCTATTGAGTGCGTTGGGTCAGTGACAGGTCAGCTATTCGAACAAGTCGGACAAATTTGCTAACTAAGCCTACTGTAGTTATATTATTTTCCAGGACAGTGTACCACCCCCCAATGTTGCAAGTGTAAGGATCCCCAATTTTGATTGGACAAGAGACGGGGAGAGATCATCACACCATACTAAAATTAAACTTTTACTTCTGAATATTCTATTAACGTTCCCGCCCATTCAATTTAAATTTTCCCATGCATCTTTATTCCACCCAACAATGGATGTTATTATAGTAATACAATGTTAACAATATTTTCTTCCGCTTGGGGTCAGCAGGTTAGATTCCAAGGTGCATCGTCTAGTGTGCTGTAAGCTTGGCATGGCTTCAATGTCAAATGACTTCAGCTCCTTCTGGAGTTTGACATGCGCAGTGTGGGTTTTCAAGATGGAGTAATAACATCTCCCAAGCCCAAGATTATCGTTACATGAAAAATAGAAAAGAAACAGTTTTAGAAGACAGAATAAATGAATATACTGTATACCACTTATCTCTACTCTATTCCCATTGCTTTAATTTTACTATTGCGTTAATGATTAGGCAAAAAACGAACCGCTTAGCTTAGCTTCATGCATGCTGTAACACAGAGCAGCCATCTTAGTTCTAATGCGCAGAAGCAAAAGTTTCCCTTCAAGCTGAGAAAGACTTCATTTTACATGAATATGACAGATGCATGCGCAGTAGAAAATCCCACGTAGCATCAGCCATTTTAGTGCAAGCGGATTATAGTTAGTAAAAGCACATTGTCGAGCTTCCCTTGGATACTAGTTGTGTCATGTACTGCAGCTTTTAGTACACGAAACATGTTAATTAGTACATTAACGTTATGCCGAGAGGACTGAATACAAGCAAGTTGCATTACGTGCAAATACTTGCTCCATCACTATGAACTACCTTACACGGAAAAAACAATGTTATGGAGGCATCGACTGCAGGCCATTGAGCAAGAGCTTTTGTGTGCATTTTTATATTATTAGAGAAACACAGTGCAAACTGGGATGGTATTACACTAATTGCCCTGGGGGTACAACAGTTTCTGCTCCTTCCACTTCGATATTACGTATGGGGACTTAGACACTTTTATGGCCCCATTTGTAATGCATATTGCTCTGGCACATATGTAATGCCCAAAATAACAAAGGGAGAGACAGGGAAACTCAGGAACACTCTCTTGATCCCCGGTTTAATGCAAGTAAACAAGATAAGAGAGGTTGAAGTATCAAAAAAGCCACATAGATGGAGCGAAACAACTAGTGAAACTCACACCCTATTTGGGTGGAGAAGAAAGCCCTCACACACCGACCTAGTCAGTGTCATGCTTCATCATTGGGCCCCATCGAAGAGGCCGAGTGCCTCTTCGATGTGCTGCGACGCCAGAAGACTGCGGAGCTGGTTGTGTGAGATGGGCGTGTTGTGAGGTAAATTAAAGGTAAAAAGTGTCTAAAGGGTATCTACAAAAAAGTTTAATGGATGATCCCTAGGACACAGTTAAAAGGTTTATGTGTCTGGATTTAGTGCCACAGGTAATGGATGGTTAATTCAGAACTTAATCAGTCAACATGTTTCAGCCTTAAGGGTGGTTTCAATTTACCTAGGCATTCGTCAGGACGGAAATAAACCCCGGCGGTATGGACTCTCTAATCGTCCACCCTGACCTGGGGACGTGAAAGTGAAAAATTAATGAAAAAGTGATAAAGTGCATCAAAGAGCGGGATGCTCATTCCAAAAATACTCCTAGTTATGGAGTGTATCAGCACTTTAAAATATGTCGCTAACTGCACCATGGGTCTCGAGAGGGGGGTTGGAGCGTCCCTGGCACATCGCCCTCAGCACTCGCAACCCGCTTATACACCTGGTATTTCCTCAAACCGGACCCCGACCCCGACAGCCACCCCTCACAGAGTTCTTTCATCCCCAACATAAGATTAAGTGAGCTGATAGCCAGTGGTTTACTAATCTGGGTATCTCCCCTTTCCCCATAAGGCCCAAGATGATATTTTTCTTGCATGGGCTGTATTCGGGTATGCTAGTGAATGGTTGCACATGTGAGCACAACGCAAGTGTATGTAGCGGTAGAACTGAGATTTGTCTAAATCAAACTCAGCTTGAAGTTCTTGAAAGGACTACATCTGTTCCCCTCCTAGATGCCTCCAACCTTATATATTCCAATAAGTTCCCAGTCTTGAAAACCTTCAAGGTATGCAGAATGTGCCAGACAGTGACCCTTCCAAAGGGGCATCTCCAAGGTCACCCTGCGGTCCCAACCAATCTACTGCAGCGCAAACTTCCATTTAAACAGGACCACCTGGGTGACCAAGGGAGGGTCCGAGGGACAGGGTCACCACAAAGAAGTCCAACGATCTTCTCTCGGCTTACCAATGCCACTTTACCTCAGAAAGCAGGATCATTCGACACTACATTCAACCATTGAGTACCACGGTTTGTGCCACCCAATAATAGAGGCACACATCACCATGGCCATTCCACCATTGAAAGTAGATCATACAGATTTACCGACATGGACCTGGGTTTGCTGTTGTGCATAAAGTACTCGGAACGTAGGCCAGAAACAACCCCAGCTTTAGCAGCACCCCTCTGAGGAAGATACAATCCAAATAATCAAGCACTTTTTCAAAATTAATTAGCATTAAGGCACTGTGACACCAGATGCTGTAAGCACACAAGGGCTATAGGAACTCTGCATACGCAGTGCCGTATGCTGCAATGTGGGACAAAGCTGCATTGATCTAGATGAACCAGGCATGTCAATACTCAAAGGGCCCTCTTCACAAGGACCTTGACATAAAGCTTGATCTCGATAATGATAAGGGAAGTCGGACAATGAGGGGCACAGTGGTCTGGCTTTTTGCACACCTTCTGCAGTATCACAAAGATTGCTAGGTCCAACTCCAGTGGGAAGCTGCCCCTGTCTATTGTTACATGATACATTTCTAGGAGGGGTGGGAGCACCACTGCTTGCAATTTCCAGTAGTACTGGACTGTATGCATTAGGTCCAGGGGTTTTACCAGGATTCATGTTGTAGCGGACCTCTCCTATCTCTTCCGGTGAGAGAGGTTTTTGAGGTCCTGCAAACCAGTAGGAGTTGGGCAGTGAAAGGTCTACAAAAAGTGGAGATTAATGCTCACGAGTGAGGAGTTGTATCTCCTCACATACCGAATGCTAATAGCTTGCAAATGCAGAGGCAATCCTGACACCTCAGAAACTTGTCTCCCCATGTCAACGGTAATGTGGGGATCCATGTATGTCACAATATCTTTTGTTGCCAAGTAGTATAAGAGTTTTTTCTATTTATCTCCCCATTCATACAACAGCCTGGTGAATGCCATCCAAAACTGGCATGCATTCTGTAGATAGAGCTGCCTAATGGAGGCTTTGTCAACTGTGCATGGTTTTCTTATTCTGCGGCTAAGTTATTAGTCTCCAGTTTAATAATCTGGCTGTGTTTTTCCCATTTTCAACCTCTCAAATATGACAAATCCGTTTCCTATATTGTGGCCATTCCCGAGGTACTTTACCAATCCCCGGTTTGCTTTTAAAAAAGTCTGAAGCTCCTGCAGCAGGAGTTGAGTGAATTGCTCATATGCCAGGAATCAGTCTTTGAGGTGCCTAAAGCCCTCTCTACAAGTCCCAAAGGAGATTATTACCGGAACATGATCTGATCTGCCCAAGGTTGGATGAATGAAGAAGTAGTGTGTAGGAGGTCAGTATCAAGAAGCAGCAGCAAGTCAAAATGGGTTATTGTTTTATGGACTGCTGAACATGGGTGTATCCCATGGTCTGTAGATTTCAAGCATCACACCATCCCAGGCCATGCACCCAAGATGCTAATCCCTTCCCTTCCCTCTGCCCATCCTTGGGGGCGTGGTATAATCAATTGTGCCCATAGTATAATTGAAATCCCCTTGACAACTGTGACTGCCTGTGATACTCCCAACATAAGCCCTAAGAGGCTCCAGGGTAGACTTACAAGAGAGTTAGGAACATAGTGAGTGCCCTCCATACAGACTCCTACAGCCACATATCTCCCAAGCGGGTCAACAAAGGTTTCTGAAAACACCAGGAGAAGAGACCTATGGAGAAGGATCTCCACTTCTCTGGAGCCTTTGATGTACCCTGCATGATTTATCTGTCATAAAAGTAACAAACTAGGAAGGAACATTTGGTTTCCATGAGGTGGGTTTCCTGGTGTAGTAGCCTACTGGCGAATGGCGCCTTACAAACTGGAGGACAGCCCCTCTGTTAACCCAGCCAATCAGCCCATTACAGTCCATGTCATAACAGTAAATGGAAACATAGGGATGGATCTATCCAGTACACCTGTGATGGCTGTTTGACTTTAACTTGTATCTGGGTTTCTCCTAATAGGTATCCCCACAAAATAACATTAGTTGCAGCAGAAACTCGGCATCATCTCACTTTTAATCATCAGTTCTGGGTATCAACAAAGCAGCATGGGAGGTGAGAAGGAGATAACAAGCTTCTCATTTATTTCTGGAGATTTGTATGCACTGCACCAGTGCCAGCGGTGGGGTATTGCCATTGTAGGCTGGGCCAGAGCCTCTGCGGATCTGGTTAGGCCCAATATCAGCACCTCAGTACCAGTTTTGCTGCCCAGTATGTGTCTCATTCTGCTGACCCATTTCCAATGCAGCACTCCCCCACATGGCTTTGGAGGTGGCCTGGATGGTGCGCCTCATGATAGCATGCCTTACGCCACGTCAAAAGTGTTTCCGTAGGCCGAAGACCATCCAGGTCCTGGGGGATGTTGTTAGGCTGACCAGGGCTGCAGAGAAGGGTCTACACTTTGGCAAGTGAAGTGGGGCCGAGCAACCAACGAGATGATGAATGCTGCTCACAGGGGCCCTCCAGCTATGGTCCCCACATGACTGGGCTCACCCGAGGCCACCATCAGGCAGTCGCTACTCAATGCTCCACAGCCTTCTTGGCTCTGCTGCAATGCCCACCTGCCCAGTCTCAGGCCTCGGATCCAGAGTCCCTACATCAACACCTGGTCCGATTCTTGCATCCGATCACGGCTGTTGTCACCAAACCACCACCCTCCCCAGGCCCTGCCTAAGGCCCTCTATGGACCAGTTCTAGCCCACTCTTTACTGAGGGCTTGCACATTCCAGAGATAACTGCTGGGGCCAGAAGTGCTGCACATTGTAGGTCCAGGAGATGGGCAACCCAGCCGGTAAGAGATCGCTGAGCTGCTGCTGCCATATTATTGCTGTGTGATAGCACCAGGTATGCAGCTTCTGGGACACCTTGCATTCAGGTCAGTAACTGTGCTTAGCACCTACAGATCCGCTTAGGATGGACAGTGACTGCAGCTGTGCCAGCATGCAGGGTGTTCGATGGTTGAACAGGGGTGAACAGGAGCTTAGCTTACCAATCCAAGTTATCCTGTTCAGTCCCCCACAGGCTGTCATTGTAGTTCATACAGCAAGCAAATGATGGACGAAATGCTGACAATGCAAACATTCTCCCCAGTCAAAAGATCTGGGTTAAATCCATCATTCTTTTGCCCACTAAACCACCCCAGTTTGGGCCCAGCCATATGCAAACCAGTCTTGACACTGTGCCTCGTGGGAACAGTCCAGACAGAACTGCAAGGCCAGGTCCTCCCTGGACCGGAAACAAGCATCCTGGGACTGGTTTTAGTGTATGTCACCCTTCTTCAGCCAGGCTAGCTTGAATCCAGTGGCACAGTGAGCAAGGGACCCACATCTGGGCATGCCCATCCCACTTCGAGCGAAAAGTGTTAAAGCAAACAAATGATGGATGGAATGCTGACAATGCAAACATTCTCCCTAAGTGGGATGGATATGCCCAGACGTTGGTCCCTTGCTCACTATGCCACTGAATTTAAGCTGATAAACAAAACTGGGTATGGGTTTCCAGGCAGTAAGGCCAAACCCTGCCTTAACAACTATTCTAAAAATAAATGCCAATACTGCCAAATAGATTCACAGTCCTTATTTCATACTCCGCATATGATCAAAACTATATGCATCAAGGAATTTTATCACAAACCTAATCAATTTCAATTTGCATTTAATTTGCAATATTCTTCTTTTTGTATTTTTTCAAAACATTTTTTCTGTTTCACCAAGATTTTTTGAAGCACATAAACAATTAAACAATACAAACAATAAGCATGTCACTACTTACTTTTATACACCATTCATGCCAAAAAACATTACAATCATACAATAAACACATTCACACTACTAACATTATAAAAGGGGATACATTTTTCATACAATTATATACATTTCATGGGGAAGAAACCATAGATATACGTTTTTTTAAAATCAGAATCAATTTGATCGACAGAATAATTCAATTCTCTTATGGTTTCCACGTAAGAAACGTGATATACAAGGGTCTACGCGTTTCAAACTCCTTAAGTTTGGAGTTCTCGTCAGGACCGAAGGCTGTGAATGACAAGAAGGCGGGGACCTTAGTTAGTATGAGAACTATATCTGTGTATACCGCTAGGGGTTCAACACCCACTTCCCTGCGTCTTACCTCTCTAAGTAGAGCTTAGATGTGCCTGAAATATTCATCATGTTCACGGAGCGGGACCACCTAAGTAACAAAAGTACACCTAGTTGGTATAACCTTCTAATATCAGCAGTCTATGACAGGCATGCTCAACCTCATACTCACTTCTTGGATGGTATCTTTCTCTCCAGTTCTATGTGGGGAAAGGACAGGAGTTCTGTCAGTGATTTGTATTTAAACGACTTGTGTTTTAGATGGAACACAAATTGAAAATCAAATTGTGGCGTGTCTTACCAATTATTTGGGTGGAGGGCGCCGTAATCTTTGATCTGTACTGGGTAGATTTAGTAGTCACACGGCGTCTGTGGGGGCCAATAGGCAATACATGTCTTAGTATTTTTATGCGTGAACACGCTACCATTGTGCATTAAAGAGGTTTTTACTGTGCTTCCTGGGAGGTCTTACCGGTTTAATGCTTTCCTGCACGCCGGAGTCCGTACCTAATCAAGCGGGGATTCGAATCGCGTCTGTGGAGTCAAAAAACTGGATTGATTCAGTGTTTTAGCTCGCGTTTAATGTGGAGCGTTTAAGGGTCCCCCTGTACAAATTTCCGGACATACCTTTTGTTTGCGTTCAGCTCCGTAAGGGTCCCGTCATCCGATCGCAAAGGGAAGGCGCCCGATAGTGTTTAAGACTTCCTGGTTTGAGCGTCACATGACTCACTCCTGTATTGCGGTCGCCATGTTAGTGTGGTTAATTTTCAATGTCTGTTGCTGGCATTTATATTTGTTGGTCACTTTTCAATATCGGTTGCTGGTATATATATTTGTAGAGCATTAACCCGATGTTCCTTGGGATTTTTAGGCTGGTCATGTGTGATTTTAGACTTTACTGATGTAATGTGTATTATTTCGAGGTCAATTCGGTGGTGTCTCTGTGGGGGGCCATCTTAGATAGGGGACCATTATCAAGGATGCCAATCTGTCCTTATAACTTAAACATTTCGGACAATTTGTTTAATCCATTGGTTGCTGTATTAAATCTGACAATCAGCGATGCCTCTCTTCTGGACAGTTTAGTGTCTATATCACCTCCTCTAGGATCTTGTTCCACCTTAGATAATACAGTCCATCGGAAATCGTTGTCCTCGTGATTTTTTGATTGCCAATGACTGACTAATGGGGCGTTGGGTACCTTCCGTTTTATCCTGGGTTTATGTTGCTGGATGCGGGAACGAACCTCCTGATTGGTTTTCCCAATATATAGGAGGTTGCACGGGCATTTAATTCCATAAATCACATATTTTGTTTTGCAATTCGTAAATTGCTCATGCTTCCACGTTAATCCATTGTGTTTGAAGACTGTTCCTTCTTCAGTTGAGTCGCAACAATTACATCCACCACATTTATGGTGAACCATCACTGGAGGTAGGCCCATCATGCTTCTCAAATTGGAGGGTGGTTTAGTTGGTAATGCGGCTCTCACCAATTTATTGGCCAAATTAGACTCTTTCCTAAAAGCGAATAATGTTTTTTTTTTTTAAATCTTCACTTAGATTTTTAACCAAGTGCCAATTGTTGTTTATAATCTTTTTTAGCATGTTCGAATTTGGGCAGAAGGTAGTCACTAGGACTATTCGATCCAGTTTCTTTTTTGGTTTTTTGTCCAGCAAATGTTCTCTTGGAGTCCACCAAGCTCGCTTTTTGGAGCGATGTACAAGTTTTTTGGGGTACCCTCGGTCTATAAGACTGTTAGTCAGTTTTTTCGCATGTTTCTCATATTCTTCTTTGTCGTGGCAATTTCTCCGGATCCTAAGATATTGGCCGTAGGGCAAATTTTCTTTTAGACTGCGGGGATGATTACTGGTGAAATGCAACAATCTGCTGCGATCTGTTTCTTTTTTGTGGAGGGTGGTTTTTAGATCTCCTTCATCCGAAGGGTATATCTCTACGTCCAGAAATGGGATTTTGTTTCTAGAGTATACGAGGCTAAATTTGATCTCTTGGGTTCTGTTGTTAAGCCATTGGTTAAACAGCTTTAGTTCATCCTCAGTGTCAGACCATATGAAAAAGACGTCGTCGATGAAACGACTCCAATGTTTGATGGCATGTTCGAAAGGATTGTTATGGTAAATGAATTTCTCTTCATAGATGGACATAAAGAGGATGGCTAACTCTGGGGCGAATGGACAGCCCATAGCCACTCTTCCTGTTTGGAAATAAAACTCCCCATCAAAGAGAAAATAGTTGTACTTTAAGGCAAACTGTGCTAGCTGTATGATGAATTCTGTTGGGACATGTTCCGGTTTTTCTCGTGTATCCAAAAAATATTTGAGAGCCTGCATTCCTTCATCCTGTGGAATTTGGGTATATAAAGATGTTATATCCATAGTAACCAGCCACTCACTACTTTGGTCGAATTCAACATTTTGTAGTCTATTAATGAAATCTGTTGTGTCCCTAATGTAGGACCTAACACTAGGAACAAATGGCTTCAGAAAAAGTCCACAAATTTGGAGATCGGTTCCATCAAGGATTCACACCCGGATACTATGGGTCGTCCGGGTGGGGCGCTGGTGTTCTTATGTACTTTTGGGAGTACGTAAAAGAGTGGAATTCTGGGGTGTGTTCTTTTCAGATATTCAAACTCTTTTTTTCCGAGAAATCCTTTTTGATAGGCTTCATCAATAATGGAATGTAGTTGATGTTTTAATTCCATTGTGGGGTCTTTATTCAGTTTGCGATATAGCACTTAATGTCACTTAGTTGTTTTTTTTTTATTTTTTTAATTTTTTGAAAACCTTTATTGTCAAAAAGGGCAAAACAAATACGGGCCCACAACCTTCCGGCCGGCCTCGAAGACATTTAAAGCAAAATTGCAAATAGACAGATCCCGGCAGTGTCACAGTACAAATTAGCAAACAGTTCAAGTTAGACTGAACCCAAGGGGACTTCCGGGAAACAGGAGGTATGAAGGTTTATTTTAAAAGTTTTTTTTCTATAAAGAATAGTACCTAAGGAGGATCAGGGACCAGCTGACCATCGAGAAACAGGAGCGGGCAACACCATCAGCAGTAGATAAGCAAACAAAGCATAGGCAATATAGCGGCACAAAGCAATCCAAAAGGACAAGCAACCAAGAAACATTCCACGTGACGTTCGTCACCCCCCCTCCACCTCACCACCCCACCGATCCAAAGAAAAAGAGAAGTAAAAGCAAGAACATAGAATAAGAAGAAAAATAAGGCCCATAGAACCAAGATCAACAAAAGCCCCCCCCCCCACCCCCCCACCCTACACGCATGCAGAGGCTACGGCCTACCCCCCCCCCCCTTGCAGTGTGTCTGTCGCCCACAAAAGAGTACCCGAAATTAAGTGAGAAAGAAAGGAGGAAAGGAAAAGAAGAATCACGAATGAACCGAGAGGAGGGCCAATTCTAGATGCTCCCGGTGAGCCCAGCCACCCATATACCCCCGCCCCAACTATCGCCAGCAAAGCAGCAATTAGGAAATACAAGTACAGAAGGGGAGAGTCAAATCTTATTGTTCGTCTGGTTCATACAGTCAACACATGTAGCAGTCCCAACCTAAATCCCGCCAGTCAAAAAACAGTACCACGGAGAAAACCGCCTAACCCTGGCCCGATCTCGGATGCCCCCCCGAACACACCCCTCGAGGAAGGCCAACCCCCTCTGGAACAAAGAGACAAAATGGACGCCAAGAGGAAGGGGGAGACTCGTAGAAACAAAATGGACGTCGCCAAATACCCAAAAGTCCGTTGACCTCAGCAAGAGGAGCCTCCGAAGTGTTCTGATAATACAAGCTCCATAGTGAAAGGATCGGAGGCCATAGTGAAGGAACTTTCAGGAGGGCCAGAAGTCGCTGAGCCGGTAGTCTTGTCGATTACAATGGTAGCAGATACAAAGAGTCAGTCCCCGGAGGGGGAAACAAAGTATCACAGGCAGTGCTGGTAAACGGCCATCTACAGGCGCCAATCCCATAATCATCGGTCTCTTCGTTGCTGGGAACACCTGGAAACATAGTAGCCCTCTCAGGCATCAGCATGGGAATGTGCAATCTTTGCTGGGAGCCGACCCTCCGCTCCCGACCCAAAGCGAAAGCAGCTTCATCGAGCTTCTCGCCTATCCTGCGGGAGCCATGACCCAGAGCCGATCGCAGATCACATAGGGCAGCCAGGATATCTCCACAGGACAGTGCAGGTTGCGATCCCCCAGTATCAAGATCACAAGAGGGTGCATTCAGATCGGTCCCCAGCCCGGATATGGTACCGCAGTCCCAGAGCGAGGGCGGGCGATCTCCCCCATACTGCGATACAGCGGACATGTCCATTCAGCCGACAATCCAATGGTGAAGGCAGGGGCGGGTGAGGCACGCATAAGCAACTGTCCTAGCCTCTGTTGCTGCCAAGGCCAGCTGCAGTCGAGCGTCGTCAGCAAGGAGCCGCCATCGGCTCAGATAGTTAGTCAGGGCAAACGAGCAGTCAGCCGATGTCAGGCAAGCACCGCAATGGGGTCTAAATAGCACGCACCCCACACCAAACAAAGGATCTGTCCGTGCAGTACGATCTTCCCTGCAAGCGCGATGTAATCTCGACGCGTTGCAATCCACGGCTACCAGTGTACTACGGTCCGTGTATCACACAGAAGGCAAAACTCCCCGGGCTCCAGGTGTCGCGCAGGCAGATCGGCCGTCTCCGCTCCCTCGAGGTCCGGCAGCGAGCGGCGGTTCACACAGGGGTCCAAGGCTGCAGGACGGCTTCTGAGTTATCTCCGAGCTCCGGACGAGCAGAGATTCCGGAGGAACATGGGCGAAGTCAGCACGCATTCCCGTTCTGACCGCCGACAAAATGGAACAGGATTGCAGACAGGATAGCAATGCGGGGCTCAAGGGCTGGCGGAGCCGGGAGCCTACATGTCCGCTCCGGTCGCCATCTTGGCTCCTCCCCCACTTAGTTGTTTTTTGACTTCATTCAAATACAGTTGGCGGTCCCATATCACGATTGCACCACCCTTATCTGCTTGCTTGATTATTACAGATGTGTCTTTGGTTAAATTTGTTAATGCTGAAGACTCTGATTTCGTGATGTTATATTTCACCCATTTAGTCTTTTTCTCCATTTCACCTATTGGTGAGAGAATGGTTCTTTCAAAAGTTAGCAACTCCTTTGGTGTTTTGTAATTTGGAGGGCAGAAGGTGGATTTATTATGCAGTCCAGTGATTTCCATATTGATCGTGGTCGGATTTTCTGAAAAGTAGGTTTTTAACCTCATTTTCCGGAAGAATTTGATAGTTTCCGTTTTTAGTTTTACAAAGTCAGTCCTTTTGGAAGGAGCAAATGTAAGTCCTTTCTGGAGTATATTTTCTTCGTCTTTAGTTAGGACTTTATTTGAGATATCAAAAATCAGTGAGGGCGTCAGTTTTTGTACTTCTGACGTCGAGTTGACATCTCCCATGGCTGATTGTATCTCGGCTTCCCTCGTGGTTTCGTTTGGCCTCTTCCTAAAAAAGGGCCCTGTTGGTTTTGTTGGAAGGAACCTCTCCTGTTGGTAGTTCTTCTTTGTTCTGTGTTCTCTCCCTCGCTATTACCACTTGATGAAGATGTATCTGAGAACGTGATGTATTTTTGGAATGATCTACCCTGATTCTCTTGTAAATATCTTCGGGAATCTGGCCGTGAGTAGAAGTCCTGTTGGAGATATGGGTACACCTTTTCTATATTAAAACTATTTTGATCCTTGTCAAATTGGTTAGTTTTTTGGTTAATGGTGTAGTCTTTGAAATCACTAATTTCTTTATCTACTTTGTCCAGTAGTCCTTTCGCATCAGATATTAGTTTGTTAGTAGAAATACTTGTTTGTAACTTCTCGATTTCTTCCAATTGCACTTTTGATAGTCTATGTGCTGTCTCAATAGTCAAGACCATAAGGTCCCGACTGCACTTTGTTTCAATGAAACTATATCCCTTTTTATAAATAGGGTTCTCCGTAAATATCACTGGTATGTTCTTAATCTGTAGACCTCCTGGGATGGTTCCAGCTCTTAAATGTTGGAGGAGGAAATGACCGTGTAGGTCTGTCCGGATCTGTTTTTTCCTTAGTCTTAGCAGTTTTTCTGTTTCGTTTTGGTTTTGTGCTGGCACACTTAAAGAGGCCGATGCAAAGAGGGGTGGATCCGCTAGCAGGTTTTTTATGTGATCTTCGCTGTAAGCGAAAGTTTCATTCTCTGACATACTTCCCAGACACTCTGTGCACACTCACTCTAATTCGTATCGACAATTATTTACAAAAGACAAAACCGACGCAGGACAATGTTCCTGATTCTCAACCGAGAAAAACACAATTCCTTAAATGTCCAGTTGCCACGCTTCCACGCGAAGGGGCTACCACACAGGCGGCTGCCTGCTAATACAATGATAAACAAAACTGGGTATGGGTTTCCAGGCAGTAATGCCAAACCCTGCCTTAACAACTATTCCAAAAATAAATGCCAATACTGCCACATAGATTCACAGTCCTTATTTCATACTCCGCATATGATCAAAACTATATGCATCAAGGAATTTTATCACAAACCTAATCAATTTCAATTAGCATTTTATTTGCAATATTCTTCTTTTTGTATTTTTTCAAAAAAAAATTCTGTTTCACCAAGATTTTTTGAAGCACATAAACAATTAAACAATACAAACAATAAGCATGTCACTACTTACTTTTATACATCATTCATGCCAAAAAACATTACAATCATACAATAAACACATTCACACTACTAACATTATAAAAGGGATACATTTTTCATACAATTATATACATTTCATGGGGAAGAAACCATAGATATACGTTTTTTTAAATCAGAATCAATTTGATCGACAGAATAATTCAATTCTCTTATGGTTTCCACGTAAGAAACGTGATATACAAGGGTCTACGCGTTTCAAACTCCTTAAGTTTGGAGTTCTCGTCAGGACCGAAGGCTGTGAATGACAAGAAGGCGGGGACCTTAGTTAGTATGAGAACTATATCTGTGTATACCGCTAGGGGTTCAACACCCACTTCCCTGCTTCTTACCTCTCTAAGTAGAGCTTAGATGTGCCTCAAATATTCATCATGTTCACGGAGCGGGACCACCTAAGTAACAAAAGTACACCTAGTTGGTATAACCTTCTAATATCAGCAGTCTATGACAGGCATGCTCAACCTCATACTCACTTCTTGGATGGTATCTTTCTCTCCAGTTCTATGTGGGGAAAGGACAGGAGTTCTGTCAGTGACTTGTATTTGAACGACTTGTGTTTTAGATGGAACACGAATTGAAAATCAAATTGTGGCGTGTCTTACCAATTATTTGGGTGGAGGGCGCTGTTATCTTTGATCTGTACTGGGTAGATTTAGTAGTCACACGGCGTCTGTGGGGGCCAATAGCCAATACATGTCTTAGTATTTTTATGCGTGAACACGCTACCATTGTGCATTAAAGAGGTTTTTACTGTGCTTCCTGGGAGGTCTTACCGGTTTAATGCTTTCCTGCACGCCGGAGTCCGTACCTAATCAAGCGGGGATTCGAATTGCGTCTGTGGAGTCAAAAAACGGGATTGATTCAGTGTTTTAGCTCGCGTTTATTGTGGAGCGTTTAAGGGTCCCCCTGTACAAACTTAAGGAGTTTGAAACGCGTAGACCCTTGTATATCACGTTTCTTACGTGGAAACCATAAGAGAATTGAATTATTCTGTCGATCAAATTGATTCTGATTTAAAAAAACGTATATCTATGGTTTCTTCCCCATGAAATGTATATAATTGTATGAAAAATGTATCCCCTTTTATAATGTTAGTAGTGTGAATGTGTTTATTGTATGATTGTAATGTTTTTTGGCATGAATGGTGTATAAAAGTAAGTAGTGACATGCTTATTGTTTGTATTGTTTAATTGTTTATGTGCTTCAAAAAATCTTGGTGAAACCGAATTTTTTTTTGAAAAAATACAAAAAGAAGAATATTGCAAATAAAATGCAAATTGAAATTGATTAGGTTTGTGATAAAATTCCTTGATGCATATAGTTTTGATCATATGCGGAGTATGAAAGAAGGACTGAATTTAAGCTAGCCTGGTTGAAGAAGGCTGACATACCCTGAACCGGTTCCAAGATGCATGTTTCTGGTCCAGGGAGGACCTGGCCTGGCAGTTCGGTCTGGACTGTTCCCATGAGGCACAGGGTCAAGACTGATTTGCATATGATGGGGTAAAAACTGGTGTGGGGTAGTGGGTAAAAGAACAATTAATTTTATCCAGCTCTTTTATGGGGATTCATAACTTCTTTGCTGACCCTACCTGCTGCTGTCAGAGGTGCCGCTGCATTGCCGTGAGCCCGGCCACTTTGCCCAAGACACTGCCCAAGATACTGCCGCCATTCTCACCACTTTGCTCAAGACTCTGCCTCCGCTCTCGCCATCTGAGCTGGCTGCCTGAGGGGCTTTGGGGCAACCACGACCACATCTCCCAGGGTGCTTGGGGCTGCGCACATCGGGGGACGTCATCGAAAAGTGCACGGAGATGTTTAAATCAAGGCCGCGCCTCCCGTGGCGCGGGGTTCATACCTTCTTTGCTGACCCTACCTGCTGCTGTCAAAGGTGCCGCTGCATTGCTGTGAGCCCGGCCACTTTGCCTAAGACACTGCCCAAGATACTGCCGCTATTCTCGCCACTTTGCCCAGGACTCTGCCGCCGCTCTCGCCATCTGAGCTGGCTGCCTGAGGGGCTTTGTGGCAACCAGGACCACATGTCCCAGCGTGCTTGGGACCTCGCACATCGGGGACGTCATCAAAAAGCGCCCAAAGGCGTTTAAATCAAGGCCGGCCTCCCGCGGCGTGGGATTCATACCTTCTTTGCTGACCCTACCTGCTGCTGTCAGAGGTGCCGCTGCATTGCCGTGAGCCCAGCCACTCTGCCCAAGACACTGCCCAAGATACTGCCGCCATTCTAGCCACTTTGCCCGGGACTTTGCCTCCGCTCTCGCCATCTGAGCTGGCTGCCTGAGGGGCTTTGTGGCAACCAGGACCACATCTCCCAGCGTGCTTGTGGCCGCGGACATTGGTGGATGTCATCGAAAAGCACCTGGAGGCATTTAAATCAAGGCTGTGCCTCGAGCGGCGCGGGACTCGCCCGGGTCAAGGGCGGGCCCGTCCGTGCCCATCAGTGGGGGCCTGGCCGGGCTAATCCCCTTGGTTCCTATATTTCCTATTTCACTTTTAATATTGTAGTAACAATCATTTGAGAGACTATAGTGAATATTGCAAAAATATTAGGAGCAGTATCATGGACATAAGTAGAAAAATGGGTAAAAGGAAGCATGCTAGTCCTAAGCCTAATGGGGGAGGGAAGGCTATCGCGGACTCGCAACAAACATTGTTAAGTTACTTAACGGGGCGATGGGGGCCTTAGACAATCAGATAAGCTCAGCGGAGGAATTAATTAAGGCCAATTCCCTGGAGCTTAACCTTCCGGCCCCTACATCGAGTCCCAGACACGCAGCCTCAAGGGAAATAGTTACAAATGGCTGTTTTCAGCATACTGCTGATAGAATTTCCTTAAGCGACTCAGACTTATCCCAACAACCGCCCCAGAAAAAACAAAGAAACCCGACCCTCGCGGGTAGTAAGTACCCATTGAACACCACAACCAACGCCAACATACACTCGCTTTCAGGGAATGAGGAAGAGACAGCAACCCCAAAAAGGAAATACACCAAACAAGGAAAGAGGAAAGTGGGCGCAGGGAATTCATCCACACAAGCCCAAAGGGCCAACGACAGGGGTACGGCAAAGGCCAATAATGATATCAAGTCCTTTATCACAGTGGTGGAAAGGCTGGATATGTATCTTAGGATAAGGCTGGATCAAATGGAAGCTAGATTGATGCAAATAGAACAATCATTATCATCGCACCCAGGGCTCCTTAAAAACAATACCCATTCTGTCCATAACAAACAAGCTCCATTAGCTGGTCCACCCCCCTTATGCACACCCGTTTTCCTTCTCTAATTCTGATACTTAGATTAGGGTAAAATCAGAAGTAGGTGAAACTTTAGATCTTCCTCCTGCAGCGACACCCTATGTAATAGTGTTGGCAAATGTTCCACGAAAGCCACCTCTAGAATTAGAGGGGTGGGGGCCCAGAAACAAGGCCTTACATTGGCTAGGTCTAAAAACAGGCTTAGTTGACTGTTTATTCAGAGAATTTAAAATGGCCAGAAGGGTGCAGTGGGTGGGACCCGGTGTAAGATCTCTCCCGGGGGACTGTATTGTACTCACTTTTAGATCACCCATGCTGGTCAAAAAAATTCTCTTTGAATTGGGCAGTAAAAACATCGTGAGGGGTGAGATAAACATATTCCCGTTGGGTTTTTTCTATCCCTCTCCTAACTGTATGCCACACATTCCGAGCCTTGAACTCTTTAAGAGACACGACCCAAGTCAGGCGCTTGCCACAGCAAATAGTTTCAGTATACTTTCTGGACTGGAAGATCAAGATTGACTTCCTAAAAGCTACCCGCATCGCAGGCCCTCACAGGTACAAGAGACAGAGCTACCGCACGATGTTATGGCAGGACCTATTATCACATACGATCCTGTAGAAAACACTAGTGTGACCTCCCAAGGGCTCCTTATAATGGAATATCCCGATAAGGCCGAAATAAGTTTACTCTTCTGGAATATCGCAGGTCTGAAATCCAAACATAGGGCCTCATTAGGATGGCGGTGAATTTGAATCCTCCGGTCTCTCGGAAGCCACCACCGGCCCGGAGGATGCGGATTCACCGCCGCGGCCACAGAAAACACCCACTGCCAGATTAGGATGGCGGTGGGACCAGCGGTGGACGGCAGGTCCGTCCGCCGCTGATCCGCGGGGTGTGGAGGGCTATTTGGTGGCAGTGTCTGCAAGACACCGTCAGCCAAATTAAGATGTGCATTATAACATGCTTTTCGCGCAGCGTCTTTTCCGCCGTGGAAAAGCATGTGGTCTTTGGTGTTTGTGGGACTGTTGCGGGCCCCCAGGGTGTCGGGGTGGGGGGTGCACATGGGGGGTACCTATGGTACCCCCCAGCATTTATATGCACAAAGCCGCAAGGTTAAAGATACAGGATGTGACCGCCAGGGTGGCGGTCACATCCTAATTGCACCGGAGGGACCGCCGCTGCGGACGGTCCCTCCACCTCGGGGTGGCAGACGGACGCAGGTCCGTCCGCCATCCTAATGAGGCCCTAAATAAGGACATTTGGATAAACTTTATTAGTAAATTCAACATTATATGTATTCAGGAGACCTGGGAAATAACAGCAATGCACATAGAGGGCTACAAAAGCTTTTACTCTATGGCCCTGCCCTCAACTTCTAGAAGAGCAAAGGGTGGATTAGCCATTTTTGTTTCTAACACCATAACATTACTGAAAGTTGACCAAATTAAAGTAGCAGCAAACTATCAAATTATTGCCCTGAAAGTTGATAAAACTAACCTTATAACACTTGTGAATTTTTACAATAACCTTAGTCAGGGTGAGTTCACAAGTGTAACAACTGAGATCCACAATAGCCTGCTAGAGCTAAAAAGTAAAACAAGGAAGGACTTAGTTATAGTGTGCGGGGGGACTTTAACCAATATATATGTGGGCACAGTTTCGGTCCAACATGTGGTCTCGAGGATGAAAACCATATCCCTCTTACTCATTTCCTGCACACCCCGGCGGGGAACTCCTTAAACGAGAAAATCTTTGCCCTCGAAATGGGACTAGCAAACGAGCTAGTGCACCCCCCAATTCCCCTTACAAACACATATCAAGGGAGAGGTTCCTCCAGTGTTTATTGACTACATATTAATCACTACAGCTTCAGCGTTCCGATTATGTAATTTTGTAACGCATGATATCGCATTATGCGATCATTACCCTAATAGTGTTACACTATTTCTGCAAAGCACCGTAGACAGAGGGAATCCTCTAGAACATCTGGGCCAGGCAATCCTGTCCCTCGATAGAATAAATGACTACGCACTTAAATGGGGGAAAATAGATCCACAAAAAATTACAAATAAGATAGTGATGAATTCCCTTGGAGCCATCGAAAAATGTCTCGACCACACTACTGAGTATCAGGCGGTCCTGGAAAAGTTCCAGATAATCACCCACTCGATAAAAGAAGCCCTTACTGCCAACACAAGACCAAAAACTGCAAAAGTTAATGGATGGTTTAATACAAATTGTACTAAAGCCTACTCCAAATTAAAAAGAGCCCTTTGCAGACCAATTAGGGACAAAAATGAAATATCAAAGCTCAGAAGAAAATATAATAGTGCACTAAAACAAAGAAAAAAGGAAATGAAAGAGGAGTTATGGGCAGAAATTCATAAAAGCTGTGCTACAAAGGAGAATATTGCTTTGTGGGCTGTAATTAAGTCCCCCTTTCTTGTGGATAATAACAGCAATCCCAAGTTAGATGTAACAATTGATGAACAAACATGGATTAACCATTTTGCTCCGATTTTTGAATTACCTCACGAAGAAGATCCTCTCTCAATGATCGAGAATGGGGGAACTGTTTCAGATATTAATCCCCCCTTCCCAGTACATCTTGACTTTACCTTAGCGAAAGTAGAGACAGCACTATTAGCAAGTAGGAGTAGTAAAGCTCCGGGCCCCGATTGAGTTCCCGTAGGTCTCTATGAATACAACCTGGAACTCTGGGACCCAATTCTAACTTGCATACTGGAAGCATCCTGCATGGTGGGATTGCTTAACACATGGTCCACCAGTATCCTAGTCCCAATCTTCAAGAAGGGAGATAGGCAATTCCCCTCTTGCTATCGCCCAATATCACTTCTGGACTCGCTATGTAAGGTGGCGGGCCGTATTATTTTAGAGCGACTTCAACTTTGGGCAACAGAGAACATGGTCCTAACGGGCCTCCAATTTGTATTCCGCGAGGGTCTGGGTACTACCGAACAGGTATTAAACTTAACACTTTTAGCAGGAAAATATGTGTTCGCAAAGGGTGGGTCCCTGCAACTGGCATATGTCGACCTATCTGCAGCGTTTGACTGAGTCAGTCACAGTAAGCTATGGTTTGTTCTGCAGGAAATGGGGGTAGAACCAGCTATAGTGAATTTTATACGTGAACTTTATTCTGTGGCAAGTGCCTGAGTAAGGTATGGTAAGGGCGGACAGTTGACTGTGCCGTTCGCTGTACGGCTGGGAGTAAGTCAGGGCTGTGTCCTGGCACCCTTTCTTTTCACACTCTACACCAATGGCCTTGAGTTAGCCATGGTGGAAGGGTGCCTGGGACCTACCACAAACTAAGAAACGCCCTATACCTGCCCTGCTCTACGCGGACGACACAGTCATCTTAGCCCGTACTCCCCAGGAACTGCAGCACGCCCTAGCTAGATACCACACATATATGGCTGACCTAGAGTTAAAAATCAACATCAAAAAACATATGTCATGACCTTAGGCAGCACCTTACACAGGTCTAAGGCAATATTCGTAGACAACACTAAGCTGGAAAGCGCGAATACGTACCCCTACCTGGGCATCGTGATAGATAATAAGCAATTGTGGAAACAACCCATTGATACCAGGAAATTGCTGTTCACAAGAGCAACCGCAGCACTAATTAGCTTTTCGTATAGACTGGGGAAGGGGCCCCCCAGCCGAATTAATATATATTTACAAAGCAAAATGCATAGCTACTGCAATTTATGGGGCAGGGATATGGGGGCACGGGAATGTTAACTCACTACAAAAAGTGGAAAATGTATTTTTAAGATATCTCCTTGCACTGCCACAGGGCTCCGCAACCTATTCTTGCTGTGCAGAGTTAGGTCTGCCATTCCTGACAGACCTGATAAGAATCCAGCCCCTCTTGTTGTGGCTTCGAATTTGGTCTTCCACGAAAAAATCTTTCTGCTAAAATCTCATTCTGGATTGTCTTTCACTGGACAAAGTGCACAAGATATGATGGATTGCCTATATCAGGAACTTTCTTTACAATCTGGGAATGGCAGACTTTTTTCTTATGCCCCAAGAAATCAAAGAGGTGTCTACAAAATCCTTCAAATTAATTTGTATGACCCACTTAGAACAGCTGCGATTAAGTAACGAGGTGATAAAAAATCAATCAATCAATTAATCAAGGCATTTATAGAGCGCACTACTCACCCGGAGGGTCCCAAGGCGCTTGGGGGGGGGGGTGGTGGGGTACCGCTACTGCTCGAACAGCCAGGTCTTGAGCTTCTTCCTGAAGGATAGGTGGTCTTGGGTCAGGCGAAGGTCGGTCGGGAGGGTGTTCCAGCTCTTGGTGGCCAGGTAGGAGAAGGACCTTCCTCCTGTTCTCGCTCTTCGGATGCGGGGGACGGCGGCGAGGGCGTGGTTGGTCGATCAGAGGTGACGTTTGGGAGCGTAGAAGTTGAGGCGGTTGTTGAGGTAGCTCGGGCCTTGGTCGTGTAGGGCTTTGTGTGCGTGGGTGAGGAGACGGAAGGTGATTCTCTTGTTGACGGGGAGCCAGTGCAGGTCTCTCAGATGTCCGGAGATGTGGCTGCGTCGGGGGATGTCGAGGATGAGTCTGGCTGAGGCGCTCTGGATCCGCTGGAGTCTCTTCTGGAGCTTGGCGGTGGTTCCGGCGTAGAGGGCGTTGCCGTAGTCCAGTCGGCTGGTGACGAGGGCCTGGGTGACCGTCTTCCTGGTCTCGGTGGGGATCCACCGGAAGATCTTCCGTAGCATGCGCAGGATGTTGAAACAGGACGCGGAGACGGCGTTGACTTGTCTGGTCATGGATAGGGAGGAGTCCAGGATGAAGCCCAGGTTGCGTGCGTGGTCTTTCGGTTTGGGTGCGGTGCCCAGGGCGGGGGGCCACCAGGGGTCGTCCCAGGCGGAGGGCGAGGAACCCAGGATGAGGACTTCCGTCCTGTCTGAGTTCAGTTTCAGGTGGCTGGTCGTCATCCACTCGGCTACGTCTTTCATCCCTTCGTGGAGGTTGGTTCTGGCGGCGGCGGGGCCGTTGGTCAGGGAGAGGATCATCTGGGTGTCGTCGGCGTAGGGGATGATGTTGAGGTTGTGTTGGCGTGCGATGGCCGCAAGGGGGCTCATGTAGACGTTGAAGAGGGTGGGGCTGAGCGAGGAGCCCTGAGGAACGCCGCAGATGACTTCCGTGGCTGCAGATCTGAACGGTGGTAGGCGGACTCTCTGTGTCCTTCCAGCGAGGAAGGAGATGATCCACTCCAGTGCCTTCTCCTGGATTCCGATGTTGCTGAGGCGCTGCACTAGGGTGCGGTGGCAGACAGTGTCGAACGCCGCGGAGAGGTCTAGGAGGATGAGGACCGCTGTTTTACCGCTGTCCAGCAGGGCTCGGATGTCATCGGTGGCAGCAATGAGGGCGGTCTCGGTGCTGTGGTTGGCTCGGAAGCCAGACTGTGAGGGGTCGAGGGATCCATTCGTCTCGAGGAAGGCGGCCAGCTGCTTGTTGACGGTCTTCTTGATGACTTTGGCTGGGAACGGGAGGAGCGAGATGGGGCGGTAATTCTTGAGTTCGGTGGGGTCCGCTGTTGGTTTCTTTAGTAGAGCGTTGAGTTCGGCGTGCTTCCAGCTCTCAGGGAAGGTGGCGGTGTCAAAGGAGGTGTTGATGATGTCCCGCAGGTGGGGTGCGATGACAGCGTTGGCCTTGTTGAAGACGTGGTGGGGGCAGGGGTCGGTCGGAGATCCGGAGTGGATAGAGTTCATCGTGCAGATGGTGTCTTCTGTGTTGATCTGGGTCCAGGCGCTGGGGGTGGTGGTGGGGGGCAATGGTGCGGTCGTGGGGAGCATTGTTTGTGGGCTGAAGCTGTTGTGTATGTCAGCGATCTTGTTGTGGAAGTAGGAGGCGAGGGAGTTGCAGAGGTCTTGCGACGGGGTGATGTCGTTGTTTCCGGCGTTGGGGTTGGAGAGCTCTTTCACGATGTTGAAGAGTTCCTTGCAGTTGTGTGCGTTGTTGTCCTGCCGGTCCTTGAATGCTGTTTTCTTGGTGGCTCGGATCAGTTGATGGTGCTTCCGGGAGGCGAGCTTGAGGGTGGTCATGTTGTCCGGTGTTGGCTCCCTTCTCCAGGCTTTCTCGAGGGCTCGGCAGTTCTTCTTGGAGCTCTTGAGTTCGTCGGTGAACCTTGGGGCCTTCTTGCTGCATGGTCTGCTAGGCGGGGTCCTCAGTGGGGCGAGGTCGTCTGCGCAGTTGCTGATCCACTTCGTGAGGTTGTCAGCGGCCTGGCTGGGGTTCGCTGAGCTGGCGGGAGGGTGCTGGCGCAGGGAAGCGGCGAGCTGGTCTGCTGTGATCTTGTTCCAGTTTCTTCGAGCAACCTGTTGCTGGTGGTGGTGGATCGTGGATCTTCTGAAGGTGAAGTGGACCGTCCAGGGGAGTCCTGTGGCGTGGCTGAAGGCGATGTCCTTGCTGGAAGAGAAGACAGCGTCGAGTGTGTGTCCGGCGAGGTGGGTGGGGGTGGTCACCAGCTGCTTGAGTCCGAGGTTGGCGAGGTTGTCAAGCAGGGTGGTGGTGTTGCGGTCGTTATTGTTGTTCTCCAGGTGGAAGTTGATGTCCCCCAGGAGGATGTAGTCAGTGGAGGGGAGGGCGTGCGGGCTGATGAAGTCGGCAATGTCTTCGCTGAATTGTGTGCGTGGTCCCGGGGGTCGGTAGATGAGGGTGCCTCTGAGGGTGGTCTTGGGGTCCGTGTGGATCTGGAAGTGCAGGTGTTCGGCGGTTGTCAGGGTATCGTCGGTGTTGGTCGTGATGCGGATGGTGTCCCTGTAGATGATGGCGATGCCTCCTCCCGTCTGTTTGACGCGGTCTCTTCGGGTGATCTTGTAGCCCTCTGGGATGGCGATGGCGATGTCGGGCGCTGAGGAGTCGTTCATCCAGGTTTCCGTTAGGAAGGCGACGTCAGGAGTTGTGGTGTCGAGGAGGTTCCAGAGTTCGATGGTGTGTCTGTGGACGGAGCGGGTGTTGAATAGGATGCACTTGAGGTGGTTACTGTTGGTGTTCGGCTTGGCGGGTGCTGGTGCGGGGCAGGTCCGGATGCAGGAGAACTTGCAGGCGTGACAGCTGAAGGGTCCGTGGGTTCGTCTCGGGGTGGCTCGGTAGCATCCCGGGATTCGGCCGGTGTTGAGTGCGTTGAGGGTGGCGGCGTCGTACGTCCGGCGGGCGGGCTGGGGTCTGCGGGGGCCAGGGGTCCTGGCACTGGGCGCGGTCCAGGCGCGGACGGGCGCAGACGGGCTTACCTTTGGCGCACCTTCGGCGCTCAATCGGTGCTCCCGCCGCGCGCGTCCGCTGCGTGGTCGCTGAGGGGGCGACATAAGAAGGGAGCCGGGAGGGAGGGTCCGCTGGGAGGCGGGTAGCGCGGGACCAATCGGCAGGCGGGGGGGCGGGTTCGGAACTGCTACGGCGGGAAAAAGCTGGGGGCTCGGCTGGCGGCCCTGCGGCGGCTGGGGCGTAGGCTCGGCTTTGGCTTCTGGCAGCAGGTAAGGAGGAGCAGGCATGGGGTGTGGGGGCGACCGGGCCGTGGTGGGTGCAGTGGTCGATCCTGGACAGTGGTGTGGGTCCCCTTAAGAAGGGAGCCGGGAGGGAGGGTCCACTGGGAGGCGGGTAGCGCGGGGACCAATCGGCAGGCGGGGGGGCGGGTTCGGAACTGCTACGGCGGGAAAAAGCTGGGGGCTTGGCTGGGGCGCTGGGGCGGCCCTGCGGCGGCTGGGGTGTAGGCTCGGCTTCGGCTTCTGGCAGCGGGTAAGGAGGAGCAGGCAGGGGGTGTGGGAGCGACCAGGCCGTGGACGGCGCAGTGGTGTACAACACTCGCTAATGGTACAAACTACACTCTTCATCCAGCCTTATCTTACTTTTAACTTGACCTCTTATGATAGGTTACTTTTAACTCGTTTAGGATGAACATTTTTCACCATTTTGTCACCTTTCCCGAACAAATGACTGGGCAAGAAGTCTATCCCCATGCCCATGTGACGACATATCCACTCAAACAACTATTCATGTTGTCTTGTTTTGTAAATTTTATATAGTTCAAAGAAAATGATGGCTAATCCCCATTTTAAAGGCAATGCCTTTACGCAGATGTCGCACAGCATTCCTTCAATTGCAATTTTTAGGGGAAGTGTTTACAGTAAACCATGTAGCTAGATTCCTGAAATCAACGTTAAGATGTAGGGCCAGCTTAGACCGCAGTATGAATTTGACACCTTGATTCTGAACTTGTATTTGCTTAAACGCTATACTTAACTTTTTTTAACTTATGAAGAGACTGTTACTTATTTAATGCACTTTATGCTTATGTAATTTTAAATGTTCTCTTCTTTTTTAACAATTTTTGTATTTTTTAATGTACTTTTATGGTTGTTCTAAACTATGAAAACCGAATAAAGTATTTTTTGAATTTGAATTTGAATTTGACTGGGTAGAGAGTTTGCATTGTCAGCATTCCGTCCATCAATTCTTTGCTATGCAATTGTAAGTAAAGTAGACCTACTGGCTTTGTCAAAGGGTCAGAAGTCCATTGTTTTTTTTTAAATACAGGCCTATTGGCTTTATAAGGGGGTCAGCACAACAATATATCCAAACCAGACCTATGGCATTTGAGATTAAATCACCGCAATAATTTATCAATTATAACCCAATGTCTCCCCATGTACATAAATGGCAACTATTAAAAATTAATATTAAAGCAAAACAGATTTAAATAAAGCATTTTTACTGACTAAAACCATACACTGGTCTACGAATCTGTATTTAACACTCTTCAGGCCACAAAATGCAACCATATAACCAACCACAAGGCGTCTCCACACTCCAGCTGAAGAGCATTTAGCTCTAGCTCAGAGTACTTTAAAAATGATGGTAAACTCTCCTGGGGTCATGTATTCAATAACCCAGGACACTTATTGTAACATTTAAAAAAATGATCAAGAGAGCTGCTGCACTACTAGCAGCCTCCCACAACATTTAAAAAATAAATGTTAGTTCTGTCTCTGATCCTTCAATGTGCATCAGGAGGATAACCGTTTTCAAAAGTGTATTATCTTTTAAAAAAAAATGATTATTAATATTTGAGTGCACTGGTCCAACCCGAAAATTCCAACATTAGGGGTCACATGGGGAGGCCCATGCCCCGCGACACGCAGCCTCCCATGCCAGAACCCATTCTGCAACTTTTCAAAATTGATCCAAGGAAGCTGCTGGTCTACTAGCAGCCTCCCACAACATAAAAAAATGTTGGTTTTGTCCCTGATCCTTCTATGGGCATCAGGAGGATAACCATTTTCAAATGCTTATTATCTTTTTTAATAAATTAATTATTATCAATATTTGCATGGCTGGTTCCAACCCAAACATCGGGGGCCACAATGGAAGGCCCATGCACCATGACCCACAGCCTCCCATGCCAGCACCCATCCTGGGTGCTGGTGGTAGACATCAATAGTCTTTTTTTCCTGAGTTCCCAGTCCAGAAGAAAACAACTTAAGAGTCGTACGATTCCAAAGCCACCGATGTGAAAAATACTGTAGACGAAAGTACAAGTCTAAGGATAAGTTCTACATCAAATGTCGTTTTGCATTTCCACGTCCTGTAATATCCAAAGGAAGAGTGAACAGTTGTTTGTCATCTTTACCATCACAAGAAAGTGTCCAAAAAATACCTACAACTTGAAAAGAAGCGAAGAGTCAAAATACATAAATGACTACAATCCAGTTATTCTGTCCATGTGGAATGCTAAGATGGATGTTCAGTACGTTGCGGACAATTCCATTGCTATGGCTCAACCTACATTACAAAATCAGGAAAGACGGAATTGAAAGAAATGTGGGAAGAGATTTCTCACAAGAAGACTCTAAGTAAGAAATTATACAGTTTCAGTTTGAAGATTTTATCGCATTGAGAAATTGGAGCATATGAATGCTCATATTGGTTATCATCTGCAAGTCTATACTCCAAATCTAGAAGAATAATTTGGGTGAGTATAGATCTTGCAGCAATGCGAAATCGGGTACTGAAAACTGTTCAAGAAATTGAATATTTAGCAGAAAAAGATCCAGAAAGTACAGTTATTTTAAAAACAAATATGTTGGACACATATTACCCAAACAGAAGTCATCATCTTGACAACATGCGTCTCTATGAAGTACTAAAAAACTACTCTTTTAAATGGAATATTACAGAGAGCATCAATGATGGACAATATGGAGTCATTGGTTCCGAAGGATGTCTAGTGAAACAAACAAAAGGAAAGTTGATTAATCACAGGAAGCTGAGTGGCCACACTGCTGATAACATTGAATGTTACTATTTAGCCCTTTTGCACCTGTTCAAACCATGGCGTTCAGAACTGGAATTACTCGGAGATCTCCAGAGCTATGAAGATTTCTTCAAAGCTTGTAAAGATAGCATAGAATGCAGTGCTTTTGCAAATTATGTGAAAATGTTGAACGATAAAATTGATCAAGAAGCTACAATTACAGATGAGATTGCTTGAGACAGTTCTCAAGACAGTCAAAGTTCTGCTGCCCCAAGTCAGGATCCCCTAGGACAACCAATTGTTGAAAATGAAGTAGCCATCGCCATGAATGAGGTGGAAACAGCAATGCATCAAGCTTAAGAAGATGTAACGGACTTAGCAAACTTCGAAGAACAATTAAATGTTGAACAGAAAGAAATATATCAGCAAGTGAGACAACAGATTGACCATGGATTTCTTCATGAAAAGAAAGAATGCATATGTACATCATTTCAACCTATCCGAATGAATGTGAGTGGACAAGCTGGAACAGGAAAAAGTTTCTTAATTAAAGTAATCACCAATTATCTTCAGAAAACAACAGAGTCACATTTGTCTTGTGTTGTAAATGCTCCAACTGGGTTGGCAACACACAAAATCAAAGGAATTACATTACATTGTTTACTAATGCTACCTGTGGAACATGAAAAGAAATTGGAATATCACAAGCTATCTGGAGAAACTTGTTGTGAAGTTTCAAGAGTGCTGAAGAAAATAAAACTTCTGATTATTGATGAGGTAAGCATGGTCTCTTAATACTTGTTTTTGTGCATTTAAGAATGCAGCAAATTCTTAAAACAGAGTATAATGTGTTATTTGGAGGAAAACATGTCATAGTTTTGAGAGACCTTCTGCAACCTACTCCCGTAAAAGGACAACCAGTATTTAAAACACTTGTGCATGAAGACACCAGAAAGTCTCTGGGTAGTGTTGGAAACGTGAACATTAGGTCATATTTTGAATACAAAGAACTCATTACAAATATCCGACAGGCAAATGATGTTGATTATGGAACTATTCTACAAGATATAATAATTGGACTACTGACAGAACATGGCAAACAAGCTTTGAAGAGTCGATTACTTTCCAATTTGTTTCCAAATGAAGATGTAGTTCCTGAGAAAATATACATGAAAATTGCAGAAAACAAATCTGTAATCTGCTTAATGCCAACACTGCGCGAGTGTTGTATATTCAACAAACAACTTTTGAAACTGGAAAATGAAGAAATAATAAAAAATGGAAGCCATCGATAAAATAGAGGATGAAGGAATCACTATTATTTTGACAGAAAAATTGAAGACAAAATTGGATTCTTTAGAAAAATCTATATTTAGTAAAGAATCTATATGCATGTAGAAACTGTCAAGTCATTTTAAGGCATAATTTGGACGTAGAAAAAGGTTTAGTTAATGGAGCAATGGGCAAAGTTGTGGATTTTGTTAATTATCAGAATAAAGATGGTATTGAATTCTTAAAAATTAAATTTGATCAGATTGCAGAAGTTAAACAAATTGGTCGTTGTTCAGTTCATTTTTTGCTTGTTAAAGATTTATATGTCCGTAGAAAACAGTTTCCACTTTCTCTGGCATTTGCAGTGACTATTCATAAATCTCAAGGTTTACATGTTGACAGTGCCTTGGTGAACATTGGAAATACTGTGTTTAAAGAAGGTATGGCATATGTTGCTTTATCGCGAGTCAGAACTTTATCTGGTTTATTTTTGATTGATTTTGATGAGACAAAGGTTACTACAGATGCAAACTGTGTCAAAGATTATAATAGGTTAAGAAGAACATATGCTCCCAATTAAGGTCAATATCATGTATTTGAAAAGCGTGTAGTAGATCGAAACAGAAAGTATGAGAATATTTGTAGTGAAGGTATGGAGAAGGAAGGAAAAAAAACAAGATAATGTTGTCATTGCAAGTAAAAAGAAAAAGGACACTGTGGAAGAGATTGTTATCAGTTTGAAAATAGTTCAGGTGTCAACTCCTTTACTAATGTAGTGGTCAATTTGTTTTCTTTCTTGAAGGTTTGCAACAGCAAATTATGGAGAATTGGGAAAAAAGATTTTTTGAGAACTGATACAAGTGAAATACAAAGTGTTTGTGATGTTCGTAATCTTTTGGATGTATGCTCTGGTTCTACACAATTTATGCAAAATATGCTCAGGAGTTTCTAATGTATATGCTTACTGGATTGGAAAATGAAGGTGTAGACATAAACAATATTTTTGGCATTTGTTATAAATGGGAACATCATTGTGAAAATTGTATGTATACATGTAGCACTAATGTAGACACTGAAAGATTTCTATATTTGACATTACCAGACTGTAAATCAGTGTCTTTCAATAAATTAGTTAAAGCTGCAATTCAAAACATGGCGTGTAGCCAATACAAATCAGAAATGGTATCAACATCATTTATACATAGAAATGGACAATATTTAATTTTAATGATGCAATGTTGTACAACTGATGGGAGAATATTGGACACTTTAATAAAACATTTTGTAGCAAGTCAACTATCAATATCAGGAAGGACGTTTGTAGCAGTAGCAATAATTTTCCATGATGGTCCTTCCATAACATCTGGACATCACACTGCCTATCTAAAATGTGACAAATGTTGGAAACTTGGGGCTCCATTAGGATGTCGGGCGGATCGCCACCGCCATGGTGGCGGTGGCGATCCGCCCGACAGAAATGACCGCCTGCCACCCTTTTCCCCCCCGCCACATTACAATGGCAGGGGGGACCACAACGGAGAGAAACACCGCCCGCCACTTTTCCACCCCGGTCGCATTGCGGGCGTGGTGGAAAATTAGTAATATGGTGGCGATGTCTATGAGACACCGCCAGCCATATTACAATGGCAAGTGTGCAATGCCTCTCTGCGGCGGCAATGCCGCCACAGAAAGGCAGGCGGTGTTCACTCTGGGGGCCCCCTGTGGGCCCCCGGAGTGAAGGCCAAAGGGGAGTGGCACACGGGGGGGGTACCTGTGGTACCCCCCTGCATTTGCATAATCAAAGCGGCAGGCACCACGCGGTGCCTGCCGTTTTGATTACGTGAATGCTGCTAAGCATTTTTAGTATTGTGGCGGGCAGAGCAGAGAGCTCCGCCCGCCACAATACTATGAATACAGGAGGTGCCCGCCACTGTGGCGGGCACATCCTAATTGTGCATGCGGGACCCCCGCCTTTAGGGCGGGCGGTCCCGATTTCCGATAGGATGGCGGGCGGGCAAAGCCTGCCCGCCATCCTAATGGGGCCCTAAGTAATGATGCTCAGTTGGTTTTTAAACAACGTTTGCCTAGCGAATTACCAAATTCCTACCTAATATTTTTAAAGCCAAAGTTTTAGGAAGATAATTCAGTCTCTGAGGAATTTATTAATATGATTAAATAGGATTACCACTGGACAATTTACATAAAAGGGAGTGCAAAAATACCATTTGGCCTCATGGAAAGGTATGTGTTTAAATTATCGACTTTTTTTGCACATTGTCTCGGTGTATACTTTTAAGCAACAACATTTACAGTGTTTATACATTTAAGTTATAACATTTTCTTAGCAGTAAGGATTTTATATATATATGTGATTTGTATTATACAGTATTTTTTTGAGGATGGATTCTTGGTTTTTTCTAAACAATCTTATTGATTTTTTTTTTGCCCGCTGTTATGTGAGGAGTATGATTGAAATCACTGTTTCTAGTGAAATTCAATATATTCAGAGGACAGCAAAAAAGGCATAGTAATTACTTTGTAAAATGTTTAAATTATGCTGTGTTGTTAAAAATATATTATTACATGGTATAACTATTTCTTCTTTTCTTTTACAGATCCTAATTCTAAAATAAGCAGTTTACCTCAATTTACATTATAAAAAACAACTGAATAAAATGTGTAGCGATTTTTAGATGTATTACTGCTGAGGTAAGTTTAAGTAAGTCTTAAAATGCACAATGGCTTGTGTTTGCACACAGTTGAAAAAAGGTAAGATGGATGGAGTAGATTTGTGCCAGATAATTCCATTGCAGACAGATATCAAATAGGATACAGCTTCAGAGCACCTCTCTGCAAGACACCTGGTATAGTATACAATAGAGAGATATGGTGGTTTTGTAGGGCCTGGTAATTTCAGAACTAAAAGAAATAAAACACTTAAAGCACAACACTGAGTGTTTTTGCACATGTCACATTAGGCCCCATCCCTTGCCTTCAGTAATATATAAACATGTCCTATAAGTTTCCTAAAACGTAAGTACCTAAAAATGTATCTTGTTCTCTGTTAGCAGGACAGAAATGCACTCCTATAATAAGAATTGGCCTAGCCATTAACTACCTTTCATATTTACAAGGAGAGGAAAAGGCACCGTGTATACTTTTTGTTTTCCATGTAAATACAATCTCATCATACACACCAACTTGCGTTGAAAAGGCATTCTATAGGTGTTGCTGTGCGTGTTTGCACAGAACACTCATAGAAAGAGAAACATCTCCAGTTTTATCAAAAATCATAAATCTGGACATGTGTGTGAATGCTGCACCATCCTCCAATTGGTGTAGCAAGGCACAAAAAGGAGAATTGTTTTCACTTCTCCTCATTTTGTCTCTTTCAATATATGCTACAATGCACAGCATATAATGAAGGAGAAAAATGTCTTTACTGATTGTTTTTGTGCAGGAAAGTGTCCCTTACTGCACAAAAACAGTCTTCACATGACACAGACATCCTTGCACCATGGTGCAAGAGAGCTTGTGTCACCACATGACTGCAGTTTAAGCAGCTGTGCAGAGGGAAGCACAGACTTGCAACATATTTATGTACATATGTTACATCTCTGTGCTTTGGAAGTTCCACCGCATGCTGTAGCTAAACACTTTACAGTGTCATGCTGCAGCACTTCCCAATCCTTATAGTTCTGTACTTATCCATTCACCGTACATCAGAAATGCTTTCTTAGAGTCAATTATTATCTACACAAGTTTAGCTCTTTTTGTAACCAGAGAAGTTAGTTCTGAAAATAATTATTTTTTTCTTTTTGTTGTTTTATATTTTTTTGATTTTGAACAATTTTGAGGAGAAAAAAAAGGAAATCAGGAGGAGTGTTGAAGTGGATGGTGTTGCCCCAGATGTGCTAGCAACAGCCAGCGGTGCAGGAGCATTTTCCCGTAATCTTCTCATTTCTTCTCTTGAGAAGTTGACCGGATCCGTGTCTGCAGATGTTTCCTCATGCTAGCTATTCCACATGAGTATTTTTTATTTGGGTCTCCCCTGGAGAGGACCACCTTGCAGCTTTTGCAGGCAACCTTGGTTGTGTTTACTTTTTTCTGCCCCGGTGGGAAAGTAAAAAACTTCCAGACAACCTAAGCGTATTTCTCTGGAGGGGAAGGTTCAGGAACAAATTCTTCATTGTCATGAATGTTCAGATGATGATGATCGTTGATTTGCAGCCATTTCTCCAAGATTTAGGACAAACCGGTCTGGAATAACCAAAAGAGCAGTTCTTGTTAGCAGAGGTCTTCTCCTAAGGAAGGTCTAACAAGAGTGATTGAAATGGGTGGGGTCCTTTAATTCTTAGAATAGGAAGTGTAATGAACCAATTAAATCTCTTTTTTTCTGGTCACATGGGGTCCGTGTAGGGTGCGCGCACCCAGCTCGCACCCAGCCGACTAATCGAAATTGCATGTAAAAACTAATATAACTTTATTGATAGTTAAAGAATAATATTTTTAAAATTAGCTCAGATAATGTCTTGTCTTAACATTTATATTAAATATATATATATATATATATATATATATATATATATACATAAGCTTTTGGACATTACATTTTTTTACGGGAGTCGCGCATCCACTGCATCCGATACGCATATGACATCACGTGGAACCGCATGACCGCCACGTCGCGTAATACGTACATCTTGCATATGCGCTACGATTCGCGTACTAGTCGCACAGCATCAGCGTTGGGAAAGTCGTACAAATCGCACACCGTACGCGGATCCTACACAACAATCCTAAAATGGCGGACACATTCCGCGCAGTGAACGAGAAGGGTGCACTTTGGGTGCGCGACTCCAAAAAAAAAAAAAAACAATAAAAAAATAATATAAGTATATTTAAAAGAATATAAAATAATAAAAAATAAAAATATTTTTATTTTTGAAAAAATATTTTCAAGAAATATGTGGAGTGTAATTTTAAAAAAAATCTAAAAATAAGTAGATTAAAAACATATGGTTAAAGAATATAAAAAAATAGAACAATAAATATATTTAAAAATTATCATTTAAAAAACCTTTGAAATTCACTGAAAAAACCCATAGGTTTCAGACATGTTATAGTTAGGAATTGGCATTTAAAAAATCTTTAAAATGTACTGAAAAAATCATAGGTTTCAGACATGTTATAATTAGGAATTAGCATTTAAAAAACCTTTGAAATTCACTGAAAAAACAATAGGTTTCAGACATGTTATAGTTTGGAACTAGCATTTAAAAAAACATTAAAAATTCACTGTAAAAAACCATAGGTTTTAGGGGTATTATAGTTAGCTGGACATTTCACTCATGCAAAACCATTAAAATTCCTCCGTTATAGTTAGTTGTACTAACTATAACTCGCGCGCCTGCAATCCACTGCTGCTGATGTCACATATTATATCATTCATGACATGGTGAGGGACATCACTGATGACATCACTGATGAGATCTCAAATGAAATCATTGATGACATCACTGATGACATCATCCACGTGACAATCAGATACACCTCATCATATACTAGCATATTATTTTGACACTCATTATAAAATATGAAGTAACATACCTGAATGCATTGACACACCAATACAAGTTTCTAAAACCCCACTTAGTGATTCCTACATTTACACACACATCTAAACACATACCTATATATTCACTCATACATGCTTATAAAGATCAATCGAATACTATTAAATATACTTATACACCTACATCAACATTACACACCAGCACGCATCTTATTCACTTATGCAGTCCTCCTACTTACTTATACAAACAATTGATCATACTTGCATTTACTGAGCTACACACTTATACAAATGCCACTTAATTTATTCATATAGATAGTAACTCATACTTAGTGTGTTATAAAATCACTATTAAAAGTATACAGTTATTCATACAGTCACTCATACAATCACTGAGTCTTACGTATACTTATTTATATACAACAACTGTCACATACACTGTCTTTTACATTTCTACTTTGTTGGAAATGTATCATTGAGAAATATATGTACTCATAATTATACCCATAAAGACACTCTCTTTCCCAAACAACTGTTTACACATGCATTCTTAACCTCATATACCTACTAAATCATCTATTTACACATCTTTGGACAGTCACACACCTTCCGCCCAAACACACCTACATGTACATTCCCATACAAACACTCACTTAACTAATCAGTAACTAAATTAGACTTTCACATAGCTACTAACCAACGTATAGTAGTTTACACACCAAGAGACAGAGTGATACAGATATTTACACAGGTAAATCACTATCCCATATATTTAGTGACACACTTTAAATTAGTGACTTAAACGATCAATCACACTGCTAGTAAATCCTTCATCCAGACAGTTATACTTCCACTCATTCTTTAATGCAGATTACTTTATATATATAAAATATATTTAAATATTGAACCAAACCACATTCTCTGGATGATGTCATTAGTGATGTCATTTGAGATGTCATCAATGATGTCATCAGTTATATCACTGACCATGTCATGAATGATGTAATATGTGACTTCAACAGCAGTGGATTGTGGGGGCATTAGTTATAGTTAGTACAACTAACTATAATGGAGGAATTTCAATGGTTTTATACGAGTGAAAATTCCAGCTAACTATAACACCCCTAAAACCTATGTTTTTTTCAGTGAAATTCTAAGGTTTTCTAAATGCTAATTCCTAACTATAACATCCCTAAAACCTATGGTTTTTTCACTCAAGAAAGTGAGAAAGATTCCGAGGGGGAATCTACTCACCGCCACAACTCAAGGAGGTGGCCGTGAGAAGAAAGCAGCCACCAATAAGGGGAAATTTAGGTTGATCACTCCCTACTCATCTGGTGCGAATGATCTCAGAGCCATGCTAAAAAAGAACTGGCATATCCTACTAACGTCCAGTGTATTGAAGGAAGACCTACCAGCATGTCCTCTGTTGACATTCAGCAAAGCGAGGTCTATAGGAGACATGCTTGTTTCCAGTCATTTGGAGAAACTCATACCCAAAACGAAGACTCTAAAAGAGTTGACAGGATTCTTTCCCTGCGAACGCTGTAAAGCTTGTGCCGGCAGCAAGAGAGTCCTCTCCTACACGATATCAGACACAGGGAGAACAATGGCCATCAAAAAGTTCATAACCTGTAGTTCTCAATTTGCGGTATACTGTTTGCTCTGCCCTTGTGGCCTCCGCTACATCGGCAGTACAATCAAGGAACTGAAATTGAGGATACTGGAGCATTTGCGGGCAATCAAAAAGGCGTATCCCGCCTATCCGGTTGCCCGGCCCTTTGCTGAAGTACATGGCAGGGATCGAGACAAACTTAAATTTTTTGGGTTGGACATCGTCCCACCAAACGTTAGGGGAGGTGATCGCCTGAGAAGACTCCGCAGGTTGGAGTCGAGATATATTCTAGATCTCTCCACCAAACTTCCTAGAGGGCAAAACATTGGAGAAGATATGGCATTCCATCTAGGAAAATGCTGTTATTTCTCTCACATATACACACCACCCCTGAACGGACCACCCAAATATATATTGATGATCCACTACCAGTCTGTCAATCTGCAACTAATGAATCGCTTAGCTTCGTTTGTGAATATGATATGAATTAACGGGCTTTTGCACACAAGTACATATATACAGAATAACAATTTTCTGATTTGGTTCATGTCTTGGGCTCTTTCTTTGGTCTGATTTGTATGTATTTATTTGTTGATTTATCCATCGTGATGTTATCAGGTTGGCACGTACGTCACTTAAGCCATGTGATTACTGTTATTGGAATTGGACTTTATGAATGAAACCTTTTAAATGAGTAAATTGCATTTACCTATTGAATCAATTTCCTACATGTATTATCAATGCACTTTGTGACTGCCAGTGATATTCTATTAGTCCATATGTTGGATTTGATGAATAATTGTATTATTTTCGGTACGTTTTGAATGTATCATAATCATGTTGGGACAATCTTAACATAGGACACTAGCCGATCCACGGCTTTATTTTTTGTCGCTATTTTCTTGATTTTTTTTAATGTTTGTTTCCATGATCTGGTTAAAACTTTATTAACATGCTAATCGTTTGGTGCTATTGACACACTGACAAAGGCAGCACGCCGAAACGCGTCTGTGCAGTTTCCCTAAATAAAACTTTCCATGGTTTCCACAACCCTCCTTGAGTGCTGTGCCTTTTCTGCAAGGATTTGAAAAGTTTGAAAAGTTTGAGATATATATATATATATTGCACTCAAACTTTTCAATCAAGGGGCTTCACTCTAAATTGCTCAATTCTAAACATAGGAAGTACACACAGAATGATCAATACCTGAAGCTCAGCAAAAAGATTCAACAAAATGAAAATGTCATTGTGAGGCAATCTGACAAGGGGGGCAATATAGTGTTATGGCCGCGACAACTATATTTGAAAGAAGCCCTCTCCCAATTGAACAATCCAGATTGTTATAGACACAGTGACATCACCCTGGTGAAGAAAGCCCAGGCAGACTTCTACTCATTACTGATGGGGTGGAGATCTTTTGGTTTGTTAAGCATGGATGAGCTAAAGTACCTAAAAAATGACAACCCGGTCATGCCGGTCTTATATTTGATCCCAAAGGTTCACAAGAACCCGGTCAACCCCCCGGGAAGACCAATCATTGCTGCTTGCGGGGGTTTGTTGGAAAAGACAACCATCTATGTAGACTCATTTATGCAAGAACATGTACAAAATTTACAGTCATTTGTTCAGGATTCCAATGATTTTGTACGCAAAATCGAGGATATAGAGTGGGATCCTGAGTGGTGGCTGATTACATTGGACGTTACATCTTTGTACACCAGTATTAACCATCAAGATGGTCTACGAGCTACAGAATTTTTCTTGGGACAGAGACCGATTTTAATGGCGGACCACAATCGCATGTTGTTGTCTATGATTTCATTCTGTTTGCACCACAATTTCTTTATGTTTAACAACAGATATTACCAGCAGGTCAGGGGTGTTGCCATGGGGGCCTGTTTCTCTCCCAGTTATGCCTGTCTGCATATGGGCTATTGGGAGAGACAGGTCCTCTTTGGTGAACACTCTGACATAGCTATGCGGTCCATTGTACGCTGGTATCGTTATATAGACGAGGTGTTCCTCATTTGGAGGGGCACTCGTCAGGAAGCTGAGCAATTTATTGAGACTTTGAATTGTAACAACTTCAACTTACAGTTCACTTCTGATATCAGCAAGGAACAGGTGCATTTCCTAGACATGACAGTATCAAATGGACAGGACAAACTTGAAACCAGGTTATACAGGAAGCCCACGGCAGGTAATACAGTGCTCCATGCCAGCAGCCACCACCCTTATCATCTCATACGCAGCATCCCCTATGGGGAGATGTTGCGTATTAGACGGCTGAGCAGCACTGATGCCCAATGCCATCTAGCACAGGAGGCTAGCAAAGCCAGATTCTTGGCAAGGGGGTACAACCCTGGGCAAGTTGACAAGGCCATTGCTAAGGCCAATGCTCTGTCACAGAGTCAAACCCTACAACGTAAAGCCACTGCAGGGCCTACTATCTCCCAAGATCAGCCGGTCAGACTGATCTGGGCCTATAATAGGCAACACAGGGCGCTAAGTAAGATCATTTCTAGACACTGGGGTTTAATCAAATGTGACCCTATCATAGGTGATAAAATGCCAGCTACACCATCCATCACCTATAGAAAGGCATATTCGATGCAAGATGCACTTTTTAAATCTAGCCCAGAGATCATTATCAATAAGAACTGGTTAGACAAGAGCAAGGGCTTCAGGAAGTGCTCTTCCTGTAAAGCATGTCAACATGGGCTCAACAAAACAGAATATGCAGTCCTGTTTCCCCCAGTGCACGCAAGATCAAGAAACAGCTGACTTGCAAAAGTGAGTTTGTGGTTTATGTGCTGGAGTGTCCGTGTGCCCTGCGGTATGTGGGTAGCACCAAGCTGCAGGTGCACGAGAGGATACTCCAGCACATAAGGGCCATCAATACCAGTGACCCGACATATCCGGTGGCCCGCCACTTTAAAGAGTGCCACAACAATGATAGCACCCTTTTGAAGTATTATGCTATAGACACTGTGGGCCCATTGAGAAGAGGAGGAGATAGGGAGGGTGCTCTAAGAAGGTTGGAGACCAGATACATACTGGAAATGGATAGCAGAGCCCCGGGGGGGTTGAACTCAACGGAAGACTTTTATACCTGTCTCTGAATAATTTCACTGTTCTGGATCTTCTACCATTCCAATGTACCACTTTTGGTAATTAGTTAGCACTTTCCAGTCAGACCTGCCCATGATTGTAACTAGCCTGGTTGTCCTGTTATTCACTTTGACAGGGGAATATGACATTCTCAAATTATCCCAGTCCTGCGCATGTCTAGTGTTGTAATTGACCCAGTTGTGAAGTGTAGCCTAGGCTTAGGCTACATGGTTGTGCAATGAACGCAAATGTTGGACAGTACTCAAAATGAGAAAAATGGTAACAAAATAACAAAAAAACAAAAAAAGTAAAAAGTTAACTTTTATAATATTATTCACTTTCACCATAATGCCATTCCTGAATGACAAATGACATATGCATATCACAATATAGGTGTATAGCAGGCAAGGCTGCGATATTGTTGGGTATTTCAGAAAGCGTTATCTCCTCTCCTCATTTTTTCACCTTATGACTTAGACAGACTGTTGGCTTGTGCAATAGAAATATTCAAGTTAGGATGCTGCGATTTCAGGGAATGGTAAATGCATTCATGCATCCATGTGGATAATTTACCCGAAATCTCATCCTGTGTATATAGTGTAAATTATAGGTCATTGTATATATATTAACTATTAATGTATATATATTTTATACTTTGATTTTAACATTGTGTTTTATATGATACAAGGGTTGCTATTTATTGGATACTTCAATTGTATATATGACACTATTTGCACTGTATTTGTACTTTGCACACTGCTTTGTTGAACATTACAAACTCCATAAGGGATTATCCCGGGATGTGAGTTTTCCAAGCTTAAATACATTGTCTATGTCTATTGTTGATGGCATTTTACATCTGACCATATTCAACCAATGGCGTTACATTATGAATGGCATTAGCACTTTAAATGTTGCCTCCTCCCTTGCATGGCGTCATGTGACCGAGGCCTCTGTGAAGGCCGAAACGTTATGCTGAGGTGCGCCTTTTTCACTATTGAATAAAACACTGCTCACCTGCACTTTGGGTCTCCTCTCTTCTTCTGCGCCGAAGGTATCCAGGACTGGGCTCCAGGCGAGAGAAAGCTGAGATTGTTTCATATATATATATATATATATATATATATATATATATATATATATATATATATATATATATATATTTTTTTTTCAAAAGAAAGCTCCGGGGATATGCCAGAGGCCCCTAGGGAGGTGGCATGTACTCCGGACGAGCAAGCCGGAAATTAAGATTCGCTCCAAACAGCTGCATACACACGCTCTCAGTAGCCGCCACAGAAACGCCAGTCAGGATAGAATCCAAGGGTGTTTAATCAATTGTTACATGTTACGGCTTCTCACAAGCCTTGATCAAGGCTTGTGAGAAGCCGAAACATGTAGCAATTGATTAAACACCCTTGGATTGTATCCTGACTGGCGTTTCTGTGGCGGCTACTGAGAGCGTGTGTATGCAGCTGTTTGGAGCGTATATATATATATATATATATATATTTTTTATTTTTTATTTTTTTATTTTTTATTTTTTATCTATATATATATATATATATAGATACATATATATCTATCTATATATATATTAATATATAAAATATATATATATATATATATATATATATATATATATATATATATATATATATATATATATATATATATATATATATATATATATATATATATATATATATATATATATATATATATATATATATATATATATATATTACCTACTGGCGATAGCCAGTAGGTATAAATAGTTAGGATTAGCTACCATAGGAAATCCACAACATTCTATTGGGAATAACTTTGGCGCCGGTTGAGGAATTTGCGTGTAATTTTCCAAAATTTTGGCCAGCTCCGCTCCACTCCTTCGGTGAAAGTGTCGGGGGATTCGTGAAGTGGGGGCTAAGAAAAAAGGGGGTCCCAAAACGTGTTTTCCCCATGTTAATTTCCATAGGACGGTCTGACACGTCTACAGCCCGAGCCGCTGAACGGAATAACGCCAAACTTTGCAAAATTGTTGGGACTGGTACGCAGATGTGCCTTTGCTATGTTTGGTGAAAATTGCTCCAGTGGTTTTTATGAAAACTAACTTCAAAAACACATATATATCTGGGCGGAGCCTAACCACACATCTGATCTGATTAGCTGTCAGCACTTCATCCAAGAAGTGCTGGCAGCCATCTTGGGACCAATATACATATTAGCACCTCATTAAAAAGCATTGTAGTTAATAGAGGGTTTTAGGACTTTAGTTACATTATAAATCATTTGTTGATGGTACCATACTCATTTTAGGAATTGTGGTGTGTTCTAAGGTGATTTTACCATGTGAAAAAGCCTTCTGCTGTGATATCATGAATCATGTTTCAAAGAAAAATATTATCTCATGCTTTTCCCACAGTGGTTTGGAAGGGGATCTATAAGCTAAACTGAAAGCATATTTTTTGTAAATTCACATTATCTTTCTCAGTCATGTGAGAATGAAGTGTGACATTCTCAGTAAAACATGTACATCCAACAAGGACAGAGACTGTCAGTTGATTCCTTTGTGTTCTACTGCAGCCTCCTAGAGTGTTCTAAAGAACAACTAGAGCGATAAAAGTCCTACTTATTACAAAGGTATAGCACACCTGAAGCCATCTTGATTGGAATAAAGTGGTAACTCTTAAAATATTTAATTTAAATTGGAACAAAATGAGGGGGTATATTTTGCCATAGAAAGTATTATTAGTGCTGCAGAAAGAAAAATGAGGGCACATTTTGAGTGACTTCTCAAATCCTCTTCTATTTCATTAAAAAATTCTGACATGCAGTCTCCCAAGATGGCCACCAGAGACAAAAGAGCCCAAATGTAGACCAAATATCACCCAGATGTAGCCCAAGTATAGCCCAATGACAGAATGTCCCAGAGTGTTCTAAAGAACAACTAGAGCGCTAACAGTCCTACTTATTACAAAGGTATGGCACACCTGAAGCCATCTTGATTGGAATAAAGTGGTAACTCTTAAAACATTTAATTTAAAAAGGAATACAATGAGGTGGTATATTTTGCGATAGAAAGTATGATTAGTGCTGCAGAAAGAAAAATTAGGGCTCATTTTGAGTGACTTCTCAAATCCTCTTTATTTCATGAAAAAATTCTGACATGCAGTCTCCCAAGATGGCCACCAGAGACAAAAGAGCCTAAATGTAGCCCAAATATCACCCAGATGTAGCCCAAGTATAGCCCAATGACAGAATGTCCCAGAGTGTTCTAAAGAACAACTAGAGCGCTAACAGTCTTACTTATGACAAAAGTATGGCACACCAGAAGCCATCTTGATTGGAATGAAGTGGTAAGTCTGAAAACATTTAATTTAAAAAGGAACAAAATGAGGGGGTTCATTTTGCCATAGAAAGTATGATTAGTGCTTCAGAAAGAAAAATTAGGGCACATTTTGAGTGACTTCTCAAATCCTCTTCTATTTCATTAAAAAAAATTCTGACATGCAGACTGAAACATGCACTTTGAATACCAGCAGCAGACTTCCATGGTGAGCAGTAGCTTTACTACAATGATCTAATGAGCAACTAGAGTGCTAACATTCAGAATTTATGGCAAATGTGTGACACATCTAAATGCCTTCTTGATGGAACCAAAGTAAACAAGCATTGAAAATGGAATAGATCTCGCCCTCATTTAAGTTAAAGCCATTCTGTTTGTAATGAGTTGGCTTTTTAGCTTTGCTTTTATTAGTGTTTTTTAAACTTTCATGTAAATAACATGCATATGTATGCATATATGTATATGTATGCATGCATTTATATTTGTATTTATATAGATATACAGATTATATATGTTTATATATGTATGTGTATATATATATATATATACACATACATATATATAAATGAATATGCATATATATGCCTATATATATGTGTATATGTGTGCGTGTAGAGAGAGGTAGAGAGGTAGAGGTAGAGAGGTAGTGGTAGAGAGGTAGAGACTAGTAGAGAGAGAAGTAGAGAGAGGTAGAGAGGTAGAGAGTAGAGAGTGAGTAATAGAGAGTAGAGAGTGAGTAGTAGAGAGCAGTAGAGAGAGTAGCAGAGAGTGAGTAGTAGAGAGTAGTAGAGTGAATGAATAGTAGAGTGAGTAGTAGAGAGTGAGTAGTAGAGAGTGAGTAGTAGAGAGTAGTAGAGAGTAAGTAGTAAAGTGAGTAGTAGAGAGCAGTAGAGAGTGAGTAGTAGAGAGTAGTAAAGAGTGAGTGGTAGAGAGAGATTAGTAGAGAGTGAGTAGTACAGAGTAGTAGAGAGTGAGAAGTAGAGAGTGAGTAGTAGAGAGTAATAGAGAGTGAGTAGTAAAGAGTGAGTAGTAGAGAGAGAGTAGTAGAGAGTAAGTAATAGAGAGAGTAGAGAGTAGTAGAGAGTGAGTAGTAGAGAGTAGTAGATAGTGAGTAGTGGGGAGTGAGTAGTAGAGAGAGAGTAGTAGAGAGTAGAAGAGTAGTAGAGAATGAGTAGTAGAGAGTGAGTATTAGAGAGTAGTGGAGTAGGATAGAGTAAGTAGTAGAGAGTAGTGGAGAATATTCCAAAGTTTGGCACAGCACCACTTGCACAATAAGTCCAATCAAATCATATCACTTCGAGTCCTTATTGAAGCGCTGAATCTTGGTGTATATTGAAATGCTTTTATTTTCCTAAAGTTTATATACCACAGCCAGCCGAAACGTTTCGTTCTGTACAACAGAACTTCTTCAGGGCGTTCTTATTTCCTTCAGGTTATGTCGGTATCCTGTTGTCATATAACTAGATATTTCTTTCAAATGTTAGACGAGACGTAAGTACATTCTTATTCAAAGTGACTAGGTATCAATTTTACCCACACAATTCGGGCAGACTTGAGTAATTTATAGCATCCTCAAAGTCAGTCTTTCAAAAATTCCAAAGTATAGGACATGATAATCCAAATCCAAATGTTTCTCAAGAAAAGTCATTTTCAATCGTTCGGAATATCGGTGTTTGGGCAGATATAACCCAGGGACCCCCAGTATGCAAGGGGAATTATTCCCCCCTCTGCAAACGCACCAGTGGCCTGCGTTGCAGAGAGGTGTAAAAAGGGGCATAGCCTCATTACACCTCTGTGCAATGCAACCCCTGGCGCATACTGGAGGTTCCAGGTGGGCTAGTTGGCCCCCTGTGGAAATTTGAGAAATTGATATACATAAACAGTGTTCATTATTCCATTTTTCCCGCTCCTCTCCCTGTAAGCACCATGAATATCGTGAAATATTGACCGCATCACTCTGTCAGTAAAAGCCCGCACCCATATGTACATGACAGCCATTTTAGGCACCCTGGCCCTTTTTTTTTTTCCTACTCATTAGAATCACCGGCTTCCCTTCTGCGCGTATCTGGACCCCCCTCTCTCTCTCCCACATGCAGGGATTATGAAACCCTCTCCCTCTGCACGACCCCGCCCTGAAAGGCAACCCTCCTGCTTGACCCACGCAGACCCCCCATTCCCTCTTGAAGAGGCATCCTTCGCCTTAACTGACATAGCCCTCCCCAGCTGCACCCGACTGCCCCCGCTCTCTCCTGTACGGGTCATAAGATCTCTCTCTCTATGCGACTCTGTCCCTGTGTCCACCCTGGCCCCCCCCCCTTCTCCTCACACGGGCAAGTCATAAACCTTCTTCTTCTGCAAGACCCTGTCCTTGGGAGTCACGGCCGCGCCTGACCAGCACCTCCTCTCCTTTCATGAATAACCCCTCTGTTAGTAAACCCTCCCTCCGCGATTGACTGTCCACACATGTCTGAGGTCATCTCCTAAGCCAGGAGATACTGTTTACTGCTTATTGTATGGAATCACCCCTCTTCAAAGGACCCACTATTGATCCTGGCCACCCCACCCCCTGGGCTATGATCAGGCGCACACATCCTAAAAAGTTGGCGGAACACTCAGCTGCATGATTACCCTCCCCTCTTATCAGCAGTTCAAGGGTCCCTATTGTGAACATATGTGGGGTAGGATTGACACGAGGATTATGGGGATGTCTTTTCCGTGTTGCACAATGTCATGATTGTAATGCTAAAGTGTTCTATAAAGTATAAAAGACGATCTCTCAGCTCACTTGTTAGAGCACCTCCCGATGACACCTTGTTTCGTGTCTGAAATGACAGGCTCTCCTCATGAGAAATAAACTCTGTTCTTGTGATTCCTGCTCCCAGCGCCCGTCTCTTTATTTGGTAACTATTCAGAATGGAAACTAAGAGGCGTCTTGCGACGGCCATCCGGGCATCGATACTGGTATGGAAACCCACATTTTTACAATTGGCGCCCACAGTGGGGCCCATCAGTGACATAAGGTCCAGTGAGAGAGATCCAGACGATGAGGTGAACATCTAAATGATCGGAGTATACCTGCCTTGAGAGGGCCCTCGTCCGGCTGCCGATTGAATGAACTTCACCAATTCTGAACGGACCTCTCTCGAGTGACCCACTGTCCTGACTGGAATCCCACAGGACTGCTGCGGTAAAATCATGGAGTAAGAGAACGATCGGGCGCTGGAAGGAGGAAGGTGAAGAACTGCCCACACGGTCCGGTCCGGGTAAGGTCGCGTAAATGCGACAAATTGTGAAATAATTGTTTGGTTTGGATAATACTAGTATTACTCTTTTGTTGGTACCTCTGGAGATTCACCGTCTGCAAACGGAGAAACAACAGGCTCTCCCTTTGCAAGCAGTGAAGGATAGGTAACGCAGACTTTTGTCCCCGTTGTAATCCGTCGTGCCTATCTTCCTCCCCCACTGTTTCCCGAACTATTGTTCGTGGATTATTGTCTGGAGATTCTCTGTCTACAAACAGGGAAGAACAAGGTCTCTCTTTGTAGGTAGCGAAAAGGTAGGTAACGCAAACCTTTAACACGTCGTACCTACTCATTCTCCCCACTGATTGTTTGATTGACCGAACATTGATTGTTCGAGATTGGTTCTTTTTGAGGTATTCACCGCCTGCAAACAACGGAGAATAGAAATATTCTGTCTAGTCTTTGCCCGCCGTGATAAGATAGGTAGTGCAGACTTTTGTCCCCGTTGTAATCCGTCATGCCTATCTTCTCCCCACTGATTGGTAGCCTGTTTAGCCCGGACCGCTTATTAGAGATGAACCATCCAGCTCCACTGGAGGGCACACCTAATAAGGACATGTTCATTAAGTGTGGACTAGTCGCTATAGCTTATAATAGGTTATGGCATAAAAATACAAGAAAAAGAGTTGAGCGAAATCAGTAGGCCACTGATGAGTTATGAACTTCGCTAAAAATAAAATAAGAAACGTTAGAAATAACTCGCAATAAGAAACATAAAAAATGGCGAGGGAAGACAAGCTTGACACCAAGGCAGCCACGAGGTAGCTAGGTTCCGTTGCCTATTCCTGCCCTAAACATGTCTGCCTCATTGCCCACCACGCCCAAATAACGGTCACATGAAATAGATACAAATCAATAGGTACCTACCCCCATTCCGGAAACTCCCGAAGTGCCACAGGTCCGCGGTTACGCCCATCCGGTAGGCGAGGCCTCGAGGCATGCGGGGCTCGCCTGGCCGCAGTCGGAAGGGGAGGCTGTGGGGCGGACGGCCCAGAAAACCGTGATGGCCTCTCCTTCTCTCCTCTTCTGCTGCCCTGCAGGCCACGGGGGGGCTGTCTTGCCTCAGCCACCGACCACCCCCCCTCTCTGTCTCTCGCCTGGTCCGGCCCGCAAAGAAGGCCGAAGCCAAAGCGAGGACGGCGGCGCTTACAGGTAGTCCCGCCACATGTCAAACTCCTGGATAGTTTCTGGTAGTCCCGCCACATGCCGACGCCTGGACAAGCGCAAGTAGTCCCACCACATGTCAACCCCTGGAGAGTTGCAGGTAGTCCCGCCACATGTCAAAAGGGGGGGGGCTGTCTTGCCTCAGCCACCGACCCCCCCCATCTTCAATAGCCGGCACGGCCAATATCGAAACGGCGGAGCCGAGGATCGGCGAGGGGTCGCTGGAAGGGGGAGGTGGCGCGAACGAGCCTCCCCCACCTCCCTCCAGGTGGAGGCTTCCAGCGACACCCCAATGCTCTTACTTAAAGAGGGTCCACATCGAAAAGCGGTCTTTTGCCCGGGGCGGGCACACGCCCCATGCCTTCTCTCCTCAACTTTGAAGATTCTATGAGAGCCGGGGGGGGCCCCGACCCCTCTGCATGGGTGCCCCCATCCCCCTCACTGGGACCCGCGACATCGATACACTCCTGCCGGCGCCAGCCTCAGTTTGGAAATGGCTAAAACACAGCCAAGGTATAGACTTGTTCAGTTCCGGTGGAACACCAGAATGACCCGGTAGGAAAATTGTTGTTGCCCTCCCCACTCTTTGACTGATGGTCCATTTGTTAGACTGTTACCACATTGCGAAAAACTTTTTGAACTGCCAACGGAAGGTTCTGGTCCAACCATGAGTCATTGGAGACATTCTGACTATACCGGAACCTGTCTGACCTCGCCCAAAATGGCGCCGATACACGAAACAAAAACTTTCGAACTCCCTGTTCACCTGGATTGCTCGAATATTGATGCTCTGAGATATGTATGCATTTTTGGACAATGAAAGTCGATAAGATGGATAGTGATTATGTGCTTAGAGAAGAAAGCAATACAGATATTGATCATGTGTTTGGACAATGAACTGATTTAGGGTGGGTACTAATCATGAATGGGAACAATGAATTGGTGTAATTTGGACAGTGAACGAGCATCTGGATAATGAATTAATGAATTAATTGAAAACTGAATCCTTGACATGCATCATGCTTGCTCTGTAGTAAAGTTCTATACGATTTTATTGCACTGTCGCACTTTATGCAATGAACTGCCACCAACTTCATTCTTCTTATGTACAGTTCCAATCTGCTCCGTGGCCGGTCCACTGGATTGTGGGCCTGTATTTATACACCAGCACTTTTTTTATTAAAAGTATTTTTGAAAAAGAAAGCATAGTTGTAGCGGTTGCATTAATGAGTTTTGAATGTATTACTACTGTGAGCAACGAGAAAGTATGATGAAGGCTGAAGGTTAAAAAGGACTCGATATTTAGCAGCTACATTATGTGCCACAGGCAGCAGGAAAGTGTTTTAGAAGCCTTAAAACGACACCACAGAAATACCGCCTGACTGCCACCCTTGCACATAACCAAAAGGGGTCGCGACCAAGTAACTCTTGTAGATACGCAGATCGTCAATGATTACCTATCTGACATTACTGGTCCCTCTGGGCTTAAAACGCCGAGATGGTAAAGAAATGCACTACGTGGGGATAGGTCGAGTATGTGGTAGGTAAAAACATTTTTCGGATTACTGCATGCTGATGTGGTTTGAATGCTGCCCCCCACCCCCCCTTCTTTCTCCGCCCTTCTGCAGGTCGCGTTGGAACATCGGCTGAAGTATGGGAGGACGATGATCGAACCACCGACGAGAAAGGGAAGAAGGGAATATGAGCATGGTCCTTATGACGATAAGTTTTTAAAAAAAAAAAAAGACGTAGACTTAACATGACTGTTCCTCCTTAGAACATAGTGACTGGGAGGATGGACTGACATAGAGACTTGACGGGTACTGTATGACGAAAATTGGCTCGAAATAAAACGTTGGAGAATGTAACTAGACGTTTGACTAGGTAGGGAAAGGACAAAAGAAAAGTGCACGGGTAAGGGTTACCAAGACTGCACCCATCTGGGAAGTTAGAAATGTTGCTGATGTTCAAAATGTACTGCCCCCCTTCTCACACTCTTATAGATCTAGCCAAGCTGTCCGACTGTTCTCCCGATCAATACTTGCCGTTGCCTCAGCCTGAAGAACTTCCCACCAAAGGAAGAAACTGGAGAATGGTTTAAAATCCAACCATGGGTAAATAGCGCGACCAGGTTCATTTCTGATCGACTAACCGAGGTGTAAGTATTGGCCATTGAGAGCGCTCGAAGAGATAACAAGCGAGAGGGAAAAGGAGGGAAAGGGAGGGAAAGGTAGAAAGAGCTAAGCACGTAGGTAAATAGGATAGTAAAAGATAAATAGGATATAAAAATATAGATCTTGTTGGCCAACTATTGCTGTCTGTTTTGTTGTGAATGTCTTATATATGTAATACATGTACTGTCTTCCTTCGTCTGAGTTTGTGTGTGTGTGTACTGTAGGGGTTTGTGTTCTTTCTTTGTTTACGTCTCTCCGTTACCTGACCCCCTACTGTTCTGTGTTATGAACGCACTAAATGACCTATTTTTGTACACGTCTCTCCCTTTCTCTATCTCTCTCCCTCACTCTATCTCTCTCCCTCACTCTCTCTTTCTTTCTCTCTCCCTCTCTCTCTCTCTCTACATGTCATACGTGTACCAAATGGCTCGTTTAGATTGCGGACGACTCTCACTCTATGAGAGTCTCCTTATTTCCTCTTCCTTTTTATGGTAAAATCGTGCCTCGCAGGCACCAGTCTGATTGGATAATTATTGAACGCGAAGGCGTTCAGCGAAATTGACCGAAAAACTAAAATGATTGTATCTCGCCATATTACTACCTCTCCTTTCTGCAAAATGAATGAACTCGAATTGGCTGAGAAGGAAAGGACAGGTAAGACGACTAAGGTCCCCCAATCTGGCCTTTATAGGGGAACTAGATGTCAATGGCACCTTATTTTTCTGTTCATCAGAGACGAACGCCAACGTCCAGCTTGACCCCCAACGCCCAGATTACCCCACCCCCCCCTTCTTTTTGCACCCAAGCACGAGCTCCCGAAGCATCCCCACCCCATTTGATAGACCCCAGCTGCTGTCCCGGACATAAACATGATGACCACGAGTAACTGTCGTCCCTCGAGAAAAACCTGTTTTACGTGACTCTCGATGATAGCGCCCCCGCCCTGTTTGAAAAGGTTAGCCAGCCTTGAAGGGAAACGTTAGACTGTTAAAGGCTTGGGTTTGAAAGGCAAGTCTACACTGGAAGCTCCAAAATGTTGAAATTGATGAAATGCGCAGTTGATGGGAATATTATTTCTATACATTTATGTCATGAATAGACGATGAATTCACTTAGCATGAACACAGTAGGAATGTTGACATATGCACTGCTTGGTAATAGACCTCTGACTGTGACCGATGAGCGTATCTCCCAAGTGCGCAGGATTGAGGGAGGAATTCACCTGCATAAATGACTTCTTCTGTCAGTTCTCTAAAAGCTTGTTTTGTACCTATTCAAAGATTTGCGATCACCAGAGGAGAAGGGTCGGACAAGCCTGGCTGCAGATCTTGAGATACATGCGACCTCGACCAAAGGTGGAGATGCAGAGCAACAAGATACGGGACGAGACAGCAATTTCAAACGTGGAAAATGAAAAATGACGGGCTGCCCTGAAGCCCTCCGTCTGCTAATCCACGTGTGCCTGGAGTCTCCGTCCCCCTTCTTTGGGCCCGATTGATGGGCCTGCCTACTTGTTATCCTTTGCTCCCCTGGTCTCTTTTGTGTGTCTCAGGAACTCTGACCCAACTCCGCTCTCTCTCCTATCGACTATTTGAACCACACCCACCCTCTTTTCCATGTGACATCACGCCAAAAGGAACGGCATTTAAGTGGAAATAGGGTGGTGCTACGGAAGTATAGGTGCCGAGCATAAGGCGCCACTAAAAGGACTGGTTAGGGAACAGGACTGTGGTCTAACAGCAGAGGACAGACCGCACCTTGCAACGCGAAAGGTTGAATACGAGCTGGACCTATAGCTCCACCGCCGGTGCTCAACAGCGCCAACGAGAGGACACGGACTAGAGCCTACCAGTGATGGCTCACTGTTAAAAAGACACTGTGACGAAGAGATCTTGTGTATTGAACTGAATTCCGCCCTCGGCTACTTGGTCAAAATGTTCATTGGTCGCATTTTTTTAAGTCAGATACATTTATGCTATGCAGTGCGTCTGAATGTTGGGAACTCGACAAATGCAATTTTCTATGTGCTGCATTCTGCCCATCACGTCAACTGTTCTTGATTACATGCCAAATGTTAATATTGACAAATGCTAAATTCTTCAACTACGCCTGTGTATTTTTGTACCCCCATCAATTATCATAATGAACTCTGTCATGTAAAAAGGGGCGACTGTGGAAATTTGAGAAATTGATATACATAAACAGTGTTCATTATTCAATTTTTCCCGCTCCTCTCCCTGTAAGCACCATGAATATCGTGAAATATTGACCGCATCACTCTGTCAGTAAAAGCCCGCACCCATATGTACATGACAGCCATTTTAGGCACCCTGGCCCTTTTTTTTTTTCCTACTCATTAGAATCACCGGCTTCCCTTCTGCGCGTATCTGGACCCCCCTCTCTCTCTCCCACATGCAGGGATTATGAAACCCTCTCCCTCTGCGCGACCCCGCCCTGAAAGGCAACCCTCCTGCTTGACCCACGCAGACCCCCCATTCCCTCTTGAAGAGGCATCCTTCGCCTTAACTGACATAGCCCTCCCCAGCTGCACCCGACTGCCCCCGCTCTCTCCTGTACGGGTCATAAGATCTCTCTCTCTATGCGACTCTGTCCCTGTGTCCACCCTGCCCCCCCCCCTTCTCCTCACACGGGCAAGTCATAAACCTTCTTCTTCTGCAAGACCCTGTCCTTGGGAGTCACGGCCGCGCCTAACCAGCACCTCCTTTCCTTTCATGAATAACCCCTCTGTTAGTAAACCCTCCCTCCGCGATTGACTGTCCACACATGTCTGAGGTCATCTCCTAAGCCAGGAGATACTGTTTACTGCTTATTGTATGGAATCACCCCTCTTCAAAGGACCCACTATTGATCCTGGCCACCCCACCCCCTGGGCTATGATCAGGCGCACACATCCTAAAAAGTTGGCGGAACACTCAGCTGCATGATTACCCTCCCCTCTTATCAGCAGGTCAAGGGTCCCTATTGTGAACATATGTGGGGTAGGATTGACACGAGGATTATGGGGATGTCTTTTCCGTGTTGCACAATGTCATGATTGTAATGCTAAAGTGTTCTGTAAAGTATAAAAGACGATCTCTCAGCTCACTTGTTAGAGCACCTCCCGATGACACCTTGTTTCGTGTCTGAAATGACAGGCTCTCCTCATGAGAAATAAACTCTGTTCTTGTGATTCCTGCTCCCAGCGCCCGTCTCTTTATTTGGTAACTATTCAGAATGGAAACTAAGAGGCGTCTTGCGCCGGCCATCCGGGCATCGATACTGGTATGGAAACCCACATTTTTACACCCCAGGGACCCCTAGTATGCAAGAGGAAATAGTTCCCCCTCTTCAAACATGCACGGGGGCTGCGTTGCAGAGAGGTGTAAAAAAGGGTATGGCCTCGTTACACCTCTCTGCAATGCAGCCCCCTGGCGCATACTGGAGGCTCCTGGTGGGCTAGTTGGCCCCCAGGGAACCCCAGTATGCAAGGGGAATTAGTTCCCCCTCTGCAAACGCGGTAGGGGGCTGCATTGCAGAGAGGTGTAACAAGGGGCATAGCCTCATTACACCTCTGCAATGCAGCCCCCTGGCGCATACTGGAGGTTCCAGGTGGGCTAGTTGGCCCCCAGGGGCCCCCAGTATGCAAGGGGAATTAGTTCCCCCTCTTCAAACATGCACGGGGCTGCGTTGCAGAGAGGTGTAAAAAGGAGCGTGGCTACATTACACCTCTCTGCAATGCAGTCCCCTGGCTCATACTGGAGATTCCTGATGGGCTTTCAGGTCTTATATAGTTAGGAATTAGCATTAAAAAAACTTTGAAATTCACAGAAAAAAACATAGGTTTCAGGCCTTATACAGTTAGGAATTAGCATTTAAAAAACCTTGCAAATTCACTGAAAAACTATAGGTTTCAGGCCTTATATAGTTAGGAATTAGCATTCAAAAAACCTTTGAAATTCACTGAAAAAAACCATAGGTTTCAGGCCTTATATAGTTATGATGTAATATGTGACATCATCAGCAGTGGATTGCGGGTGCGCAAAATATAGTTAGTACAACTAACTATATAGGAGCAATTTCAATGGTTTTGTATGAGTGAAATGTACAGCTAACTATAACACCTCCAAAACGTATAGTTTTTTGAGTGAATTTTAAACCTTTTTTAAATGCTAATTCCTAACTATATAAGGCCTGAAACCTATGGTTTTTTTCAGTGAATATATATATATATATATATATATATATATATATATATATATATATATTACCTCGGTCGCCAGTAGGTATATATAGTTAGGATTTTTTCTCTATGGAACTTTTGAAAATTCTATGTCTAATAAATTTGGCGTTTGTGGACGGAATCGGCTGAAATTTTCAGGAAAATGTCACATTTTGTTTCTGATCAGTCCCTGAAAATTTGGGGGGGTTTTGTCAAGGGGGGCCGAGAAAAAAGGAGGGTTCCCAAAACATGTTTTTCCCATTCATTTTTCCATAGGGCGTTTGGCCTCACTTTTAGTTCGAACGGCTGAATGGATTTACACGAAACTTGGCAAAATTGTAGGGACTGTTAGCCCGATGTGCCTTTGCTGGGTCTCAATATATGTGCTCCAGTGGATTTTGAGAAATTAACGTTTTAAAAAACAGATATATCTGTGACAGCGTCCTGGATAGCGGACTAGCTCGCGTACTATTCGCGTAACGGAGCTTTGGATAGCGAAGCTGATTGGCTGTCCGGTGTCTGTCAACATTCTAAACAGTCCGGAGCGGCCGCCATCTTGTCTCTCGGTAGGATCGAGAGACAAGAGGAGGCCAAAACGAAGGGGGAAATGATGGAAAGGGGGCAAGGTAGACCTCTTCTGACCCCCTAGGATTGATGAGGGGGATATTAAAGTGCCCCGCGGGGCCAAAAAAAAAAAAAAATTGTGATTTTTTGTCGTAGAGGCGCAAATCGGTACATGAACCGGGCAGCTAACCGGGCAGCTAACCGGCAGTGTAACGGGAGTCTGAGGAGAAGCTGAATGGGTGTCAACATTGTAAACAGTCTGGAGCGGCCGCCATCTTGTCTCTCGGTAGGATCGAGAGACAAGAGGTGGTGAAAAACAAAGGGGGAAATGAAGGAAAGGGGGCAAGGTAGACCCCTCCTGATCCCCTAGGATTGATGAGGGGGATATAAAAGTGGCCCGCGGGGCAAAAAAAAAAATAATTGCGCTTTTTCGCCGTAGAGGCGCGTCCCGGTACGCGAACCGGGCAGCTAACTGGGCAGCTAACCGGCAGCGTAACGGGAGTCTGACGAGAAGCTGATTGGCTGTCAACATTGTAAACAGTCCGGAGCGGCCGCCATCTTGTCTCTCGGTAGGATCGAGAGACAAGAGGTGGTGAAAAACGAAGGGGGAAATGAAGGAAAGGGGGCAAGGTAGACCCCTCCTGACCCCCTAGGATTGATGAGGGGGATATTAAAGTGCCCCGCGGGGCAAAAGAAAAAAAAGGAAAATTGCGATTTTTCGCGGTAGAGGCGCTTTCCGGTACGCCAACCGGGCAGCTAACCGGCAGCGTAACGGGAGTCCGACATCTTGTGTTTTTGGAGCGTCCGGTTTGCGTACCGGGTAGCGTTCCGGTAAGCGTAACAAGGGGAAAACCAAGAGAAACAGTAAAATAAAATTTAAAGGAACAGATTTCCACCAAACTTGGCAAAATTGTAGGGACTGTTTGTTTGATGTGCCTTTTCAAGGCCTCAAGATATGTGCACGTGTGGATTTTGTCTAATTAAGGTTAAAAAAAATATATATATCTGTAAGCGTGCTCTGGCGCGCTTACGTTACGGGTTTTGTTTGCGCTGCAAAGACGATACGTCACGTTTATGCGACCCGTCATGAGGCGTCTCACGTGGCTATGTGATACGTCACGTAATAAAGAAAATATTTTACAGCTATAGATATTAGCTTTTAAAAAAACAATGAAATTCACTGAAAAAACCATAGGTTATAGACCATATATAGTTAGGAATTTGCATTTACAAAACCATGAAAATTCACTGAAAAAACCATTGGTTATAGACCATATATAGTTAGGGATTAGCATTTACAAAACCTTAATTTACTCGCACAAAACCATAGAAATTCGCATATATAGTTAGTTGCAATAACTATATATCGCGCACCCGCAATCCACTGCTGATGATGTCACATATTACATCATTCATGACATGGTCAGTGACATCACTGATGACATCACTGATGACATCTCAAATGACATCACTGATGACATCTCAAATGACATCACTGATGACATCACTGATGACAACATCCAGTGACTGTATGTTTCTGTAAAGTTAAAATATGTCTTACATATTGAATAATGAGTGGATGTATAAGTGTTTGGATGAAGGATTTAGTAGGTGCATGACTGACTGTATGAGAGAATGATTAAATGTGTCTCACTGAGTGCATGGGTTAGTAACTAAACTGTCTTAATTTGTGCATCATTATATCTGTAGTTCGGTAAACTGCTGCATGTGTTGATCAGTAGCTATATGAGTAACTATATGGGTTATTGATTGGTTGCCCAAATATTTGTATGGGAGAGTGAGTGTGTGTGTGGGGGTGGCTGGGAGGTATGTGACTCTGTGCATAGATGTGTGAGCAGTTGATTCACTAGATGTATGGGTTCAAAAGTGCATGTGGAAACAGCTGTATGGGCGGTTGACTGTCTGCATGAGTGTATTGGTGAGTGATTGGATTTCTCAGTGCTACATGTCAAAGTAAGCACATATGTAAAACGCAGTCCATGTAAGAGTTGACATATATAAATAACTGTGCATAAGAGCCAGTGAATGTGTGAGTGGCTGTATGGATCATTGTGAACTTGTATCAGTGATTGTATAAGAGAGTAAATATGTGTTAGTATATGTTTGATTAAGTAAGGTGTGTATAACTGTATAGTTGAGGAAATGGAGGTGTGATTGATTCTTTGCATGACTGACTAGGTGTGTGAGTAACTCCATGGATGAGTGACAGTCTGTGAGTGTCTGTTTACACTGATTGTATCTAAGGTTATATTAGAGTCTGTATCTAAGGTTATATTAGAGTCTGAAGAGGTTCATCGTATTATCACATGAATGATATCATCAGTGATGTGATCAGTAATGTCAAATGAGATGTTATCAGTGATTTCATCAGTGATGTCATTTGAGATGTCATCAGTGATGTCATCAGTGATGTCATTTGAGATGTCATCAGTGATGTCATTTGAGATGTCATCAGTGATGTCATCAGTGATGTCACTGACCATGTCATGAATGATGTAATATGTGACATCATCAGCAGTGGATTGCGGGAGCGCGATATATAGTTATTGCAACTAACTATATATGCGAATTTCTATGGTTTTGTGCGAGTAAATTAAGGTTTTGTAAATGCTAATCCCTAACTATATATGGTCTATAACCAATGGTTTTTTTCAGTGAATTTTCATGGTTTTGTAAATGCAAATTCCTAACTATATATGGTCTATAACCTATGGTTTTTTCAGTGAATATATATATATATATGTATATATGTGTATATATATATATATATATATATATATATATATATATATATATATATATATATATTCACTGAAAAAACCATAGGTTATAGGCCATATATAGTTAGGAATTTGCATTTACAAAACCTTGAAAATTCACTGAAAAAAACATTGGTTATAGACCATATATAGTTAGGGATTAGCCTTTTCAAAACCTTATTTTACTCACACAAAACCATTGAAATTTCATATATAGTTAGTTCCACTAACTATATATCGCGCACCCGCAATCCACTGCTGATGATGTCACATATTACATCATTCATGACATGGTTAGTGACATCACTGATGACATCACTGATGACATCACTGATGACAACATCCAGTGACTGTATGTTTCTGTAAAGTTAAAATATGTCTTACATATTGAAGAATGAGTGGATGTATAAGTGTCTGGATGAAGGATTTAGTAGGTGCATGACTGACTGTATGAGTGAGTGATTAAATGTGTCTCACTGAGTGCATGGGTTAGTGACTAAACTGTTTTAATTTGTGCATCATTATATCTGTTGTTCTACAAACTGCTGCATATGTTGATCAGTAGCTATATGAGTAACTGTATGGGTTATTCATTGGTTGTCCAAGTATTTGTATGGGAAACTGAGTGTGTGTGTATGGGTGGCTGGGAGGTGTGTGACTCTGTACATAGATGTGTGAGTAGTTGATTCACTATATGTATGGGTTCAAAAGTGCATGTGGAAACAGCTGTATGGGCGGTTGACTGTGCATGAGTGTATTAGTGAGTGAATGGATATCTCAGTGCTACATGTCAAAGTAAGTACATATGTAAAACACAGTACATGTGAGAGTTGACATATATAAATAACTGTGCATAAGAGCCAGTGAATGTGTGAGTGGCTGTATGGATCATTGTGAACATGTATCAGGGATTGTATAAGAGAGTAAAGTAAATATGTGTTAGTATATGTTTGAATAAGTAAGGTGTGTATAACTGTATAGTTGAGAAAATGGAGGTGTGATTGATTTTTTGCATAACTGACTAGGTGTGTGAGTAACTCCATGGATGAGTGACAGTCTGTGACTGTCTGTTTACACTGATTGTATCTAAGGTTATATTAGAGTCTGAAGAGGTTCATGGTATTATCACATGAATGATATCATCAGTGATGTGATCAGTCATGTCAAATGAGATGTTATCAGTGATTTTATCAGTGATGTCATTTGAGATGTCATCAGTGATTTCATTTGAGATGTCATCAGTGATGTCATTTGAGATGTCATCAGTGATGTCACTAACCATGTCATGAATGATGTAATATGTGACATCATCAGCAGTGGATTGCGGGTGCGCGATATATAGTTAGTGGAACTAACTATATATGAAATTTCAATGGTTTTGTGTGAGTAAAATAAGGTTTTGAAAAGGCTAATCCCTAACTATATATGGTCTATAACCAATGGTTTTTTCAGTGAATTTTCAAGGTTTTGTAAATGCAAATTCCTAACTATATATGGCCTATAACCTATGGTTTTTTCAGTGAATTTCATTGGTTTTTTAATAGCAAATATCAAAAGCTGTAAAATGTCAAGTACGTGATAGGTAAAAACTTTTTCGTGTTTATGCACGCTGATGTGCTTTGAACGCTGCCCCCCTCCCATCTTTTCTCTTAGTAGTACTCTCTCTTTGCAGATAGTGAAGAGTAGTTAACGCAGGCCTTTACCCCGTTGTAATCCGTCGTGCCTGCTTGTCTCTCCATTTGATTGATTGTTATCCAATCATTTACTGTTTTACAATTGATTCTCTTTGGTTCATTCTCTATTTACAAACAAGCACAAAGTCGCAATACTCTGTTTAGTCTTTGCAGATAGTGAAAAATCGTGAAAAATCGTGTAAAAAAATTAAAGTAATCGAGCAAAATCAGTAGGCCACTAATTGGATCTCTTTTTGACCTCGCTAAAATAGAAACATTAGGAACAACCCTTCATGAGAAATACGAAAATAGTGAGATGAACTGAGCTCCACACCATGAGGGCTGCAAGACAGCTCGGCTCCGTCACCCACCCCGCCCAAAATAACGACAAACCCTATGCAAATATTAAAAATATAGACAACACACCAGCAAAGTAACAGGGTAAAACATTTTATTAAATAACTATTTACATTACATTGGTTTATGAGATGATGTCAGTAGTGGACCGATGTGTGAATAGGTCGGAAGCAGCACAAGGCGCCAAGATCCGGATGGCAAGTCCTGGATGTTGGGTGCCATAGTTCAGAGTTCTGAGTTTGAGCCTTTTTCAATGCCTGTGCTTTGTTGTTTCCCCTCCATCAAAAACAAAAAAAATATATAAAACTGTGCAAAAATACAAAAAAATCAAAAAATGTTTAGAAAAGCAGTGCTTGTAAGACTGTCTGAAGCTTATTTCCACCTACTGCAGCTTCACTATTCTCAAAGTCAGTGAGGGTCGTTTGTGGACCTGACTGCATTTGAAAACAATGTTATATGGTACCTCCCTAAACCGCTTGACGGAGGCCCCCGAGGGGCGGTGTGATGGCACAGACTCGGAGAAGACGCTTGGCTCCGACCCCCTCCCCAAGTCTTATAGCACTGGTGTAGCCTGAGATCGCCCCCGACATAGGCGGCCGGCTCCCGGGGTCCGGCGGAACTTTTTGCCTTTTGATGACTCTTCTATTCTGGACTTTGTCCCACAATCCGTTTGACCTGAAGAAACGCTGTAGTGGGGCACCCCTTTACCGTTTTAGTTGCCATTCCGCCCGCTTTTGCTACACTGTGCCTCTTCCGCCATTCAGCTGTTTACCGCCCGCTCTTGCGACTACAGCGTCTCGCTCACCATGTAGTTGAGTTGCTCCCGCTCTTGCGGTGCAGCGATAGGCGACTGCCACAGGACTCTCAAAATGGCGGCCGGCTCTTCGGTTTTGGGCCTGGTCCACTAAAATGGCCCTGGGACACCTTGGAACTCGGACGCTTCCCTGATAGGGCTTGGGTCCCATTCTCGAAAGCGTCCCCTCAGCCGTGAAGATTCTACAAACGTCTTGGGGGCCCCCGACTCCCGCAGGCTTCTGGTGGGGAGCGGCTGCCATGTCTGCTCGTGGAATGGCCACGACGGAGCTACGAGATGGTAGTGCTCTCATGCTGACGCCAGCTTTAGTCTGAAACATCCAGAAAAACTGTAGACTACCAATTCGATCAGTTCCGGTAGCGCCCCAACATGACCCGGTAGAGAAGAACTTGCCCTCCCCCTTTGACTGATGGTTCTTGTTGTCTGTCCCCTCTGTTGTCATTTAACCGAACTTTTTGGACTGCTGAAAGGGGTTGTGTTCCGAACGCTGGTTGGTGGAGACATTTTGACTATATTCTTGACCTACGTTGTCGCGTAATGCGTTATATGACACGCCGCGTTAGCGCACCCGGAAGTGATCCGGGGCGCGGCGCGCAGCGCGTAACGTAAGCATAACAGGTCATGTGACTTGTTAATAAAACTTTTCATTGGTTCATTTTACTTTTGTTATTTTAATGATGAAAAGCTTGGTCATATGACCTAAAAATTACGCTTTTTATTGATTTTGAACTTTTTTTTTTATAACATATATGTTATAATATTCCAGGCTAATGTACTTTCCCGGAAAATTTACAACTGTCCTGCAAGTAAAATATATTCCTTTTTCGAGAAAAAGGGCGTTTCTTCGTTCCATGACGGAGCCGTTGAGTAAAAGAGACTCGGCCTGCTGTCTTAGTCGCCGATACGCCTGATTATCAGATTCTTATCGATCACTTTATTTTGCAGGAGTGGAAAACACAACTGCCCTTGACCATTTATCTTTACTGCGTTCCTACATATTATACCTTTTATCCGTCATGTAATTGGACTGCTTTATTTCACTTGCCTTTTACTGATTCTAAAACAGTGACTAAAAGTAAAAACTTTACCAATGTAAATACTACTACCATGTTTTGTTTTAAAAACCTTTATTGTGAAAATGTCAGTATACAAATACGGGCCTATAACCACGTGGGCTGGCCACGGAGCAAACTGAAATCGTATATTATGAGGAGACATTTACATTATAGAGGAACGTAACGAGCGAGCCATTAGGTTGCAAGAACTAAGATGTCTAACAGTTGCGGAATCGGTGGACGTACATTTTGTAATTAAAATACGACAGGGCCACTTACAAAAAAGTCATCTAGATACACTTTTGCGTGCAAGTACTATGGGTGACGTTAATTCGAACTTTCAATAGTACAGTAATAAATAACACATCAGAACTTAATATCAATAGGGATGTAGAAATATTCAATCAATTCTCGTCCCCGCCCGCCATGAGCATCAAAACTGCATTCATATCTCGTGATATCAAGGTTGTTCAACCAGTACACAACAAGGAGTTACGAGTCCCATTTATACCGGCGCCATTTTGGGCGAGGCCGGGCAGGTCCAAGATATAGTCAAAATGTCTCCACCAACCATCGGTCAGACCAGAACCCCTTTCGGCCCTTTATGCTACAAGATGGTGTCTTCCATTCAGAAAATATTGTTGGCAGAATTTTGAAAGGAAAGATAAACAGCCGTTCTCCTAGTGAGTCTCACATTGTTACATTTAGGAAGAATGTTGAAGAGTAATATGTGGAAAATCTGAAGCCATTTTTCTACAAACTCTCAATCAGCCTTGGATGGAAAAAAAAATCCTGAAGAATGTACAAACTGAAAACCAATTTTTGTCTGTATAGCATCAACAGCAACGCTTGAGTCAGCTTTGTGTCAAGCCGCCATTTTCATTCAATCAATAGCGTCCCCCTGCACACATTCAGGGACCTGGTCGTGTCTTCAGGTGAAACGGATTGTGGGACAAGAAGCAGAAAGGAAAAGGAAAAAAGTTCCGCCGGACCTCGGGAGCCGGCCGCCTATGTCATGGGCGATCTTTGGCCACACCAGGACAATAGTGAAGCTGCAGCAGGTGCAAATAAGCTTCAGACAGTCTTACAAGCACTGCTCAGAACTCTCAACGATGGCACTCAACATCCAGGACTTGCCATCCGGATCTTGGCGCCTTGTGCTGGTTCCGACCTATTCACACATCGGTCCACTACTGACATCACCTCATAAGCCAATGGGGCACCCCACACCGACTTTCGGCGCAGCATTGTAGGATGGCCACACCAGTGCGGCAACTTGCTGGACACAACCTCGGTGCCATCCGGATCTCGGCGCGTTCGAGTCACTGTACCGCAAAAGTGACCGGAACTCAGCTGAACACGCAGTCTTTTGGCGCAGCATTGTAGGATGGCCACACCAGTGCGGCAATTTGCTGGACACCACCTCGGGCAATAGTGAAGCTGCAGCAGGTGCAAATAAGCTTCAGATAGTCTTACAAGCACTGCTCAGAACTCTCAACTATGGCACTCAACATCCAGGACTTGCCATTCGGATCTTGGCGCCTTGTGCTGGTTCCGACCTATTCACACATCGGTCCACTACTGACATCACCTCATAAGCCAACGGGGCACCCCACGCCGACTTTCGGCGCAGCATTGTAGGATGGCCACACCAGTGCGGCAACTTGCTGGACACAACCTCGGTGCCATCCGGATCTCGGCGCGTTCGAGTCACTGTACCGCAAGAGTGACCGAAACTCAGCTGGACACGCCGTCTTTCGGCACAGCATTGTAGGATGGCCACACCAGTACGGCAATTTGCTGGACACCACCTCGGTGCCATCCGGATCTCGGCGCGTTGTGCTGCCTTCGGCCTACTGTAGCCGCAAGTGCGGACGCAACTCAGTTGGACGGCGAGTGAAAAGATAAGGGGCGCCGCACTGCAGCCGAGGAGCCTCCATCTTGGGGGAGACGCACAGCCCCCACTGACTGACGCGACCTCACAGGCCAATGGGGCACCCCACGCCGACTTTCGGCGCAGCATTGTAGGATAGCCACACCAGTGCAGCAACTTGCTGGACACTAACTCGGTGCCATCCGGATCTCGGCGCGTTGTGCTGCCTTCGGCCTATTCGCACACCGGTCCGCTACTGACGCCGCCTCACGTGCCAACGGATTTTCTACGCTTTTTGTAGCCCTATACCGCATAACAGGTCATGTGACTTGTTTATAAAACTTTTCATTGGTTCATTTTACTTTTGGTTTCCTAAAGATGGAAGGCTTGGTCATATGACCTAAAAATAACACTTTTCATTGGTTTAGAACATTTTTTTTTCCCAAACCATGAAAGCCCCACCTTGTTTCTGGATGATTCAGACTGAAGCTGGCGTCACCATGAGAGCACCACCATCTCGTGGCTCCGTCGTGGTCATTCCGCGAGCAATCATGGCAGCCGCTCCCCACCGGAAGCCTGCAGGAGTCGAGGGCCCCCAAGACTTTTGTAGAATCTTCACGGCTGAGGGGACGCTTTCGAGAATGGAGCCCAAGCCCTAGCAGGCAAGCGTCCGAGTTCCAAGGTGTCCCAGGGCCATTTTAGTGGACCAGGCCCAAAACCGAAGAGCCGTCCGCCATTTTAAGAGTCCTGTGGCACCCGCCTATCGCTGCACTGCAAGAGTGGGAGCAACTCAACTACATGGTGAGCGAGACGCTGTAGCCGCAAGAGCGGGCGCAACTCAGCTGGATGGCCGCCACCTGGGGAGGCCCGTTCACGCCGCCTCCCCCACGCCCCCCCCCCGGGCCGCCCCACGCCAATTTTCGGAGCAGCATTGTAGGATACCAAAACCAGTGCGGCAGTTTACTGGACATCACCTGGGTGCCATCCACATCTCAGCGCATACTGCTGCCTTGTGTCAGGATTCATCGAGTAGCCACTGTAGCTCCCTCAAGACTGTTTTTCAACTCCCTGTCATGGCCCCGTTCTGCATGATCTAATGTGTGGTTTCCTTGTTCCTCTGGCAGACTGAGATATTCCAGAGGTAATCCGAGTCAGTGAACCAAAGAACTGTTGAGACGGTATATAGCTCCCCTCCCTAAGATGGCCGCTCAATGTTCCATTTACAGTACTCGATAGATGCGCCCTCTAGTGGACTTCTGGAAGGCGCGCGCTCCTAACTGCGCACTTCAACGAAGATTCCGTTAGAGAAGCTTGTTCTTGTCGCTGCTCCGCGTCAACTATTCATGACGGGAGAATAACAGCATTTACCTGAGACATTCAAAGTATCATAGTACTCAAGTTTTCTGAGACGTTTATGAGAGAAATCCTTGTCGTGCGCTCTCACTGCTCAGAGAGGCACCTCCTTCCAGACGAAGCTCCCAGCCGCTGTCCCAGAGCGGTGACAGCTGTCATCCAGATATCCTAACTGTTCTTCAGGAGAAGACGATTGTCGAGGAAGTCTTGACCAGACACTACGAAGTTGAGTATTCCGCTGAAGAGAATCCCGAACTCTACAAGTAAGGTGTTACATCTTCTCGTCAAGCCAGCAAGTACAAAAACTGTATTGTCAGCACTTGCATTTTCCCCCGGACATTCCCCCTTGCGCTTTTCCTTGCCTTTCCTCCCCTTTGTACCTTCCTATATCCTTTTTGCGTGCTACGGAGATTCTGTTGAACTCTTGCTCGCACTGCAGACCTGAGGAGCAACTCAGCACAGAACCCCCAAGACCAAGTCTGACGAAGGGCTTCACAGGTACTAGTTCAGCCCTAGAGAGAGAGTAAGCGAGAGTGTAGAAATATTCTGGGTGGAAATCTTAATGTTCGTATATGTCTTTACTGCAGGAAGTTCAGTCAGATAACATTCCACAATATAGAAGAGAGGCAAATACCTGAGCAGAAACTGGTAGGACAAGTTTCGTTTACCATTTGAGAATAGTCTGCACAGTGAAAGAAGGTTTGTGGTATATTCTCTGTCTCTCTCCCTTCTGTGTATTAGGCACCTACAGAAACGACGGCGAGATGAATAGCAGTCGCTGGAAGTAGGGTGCCAGTCGAAGTACAGGTATTCTCTTCTCTGTCCACTTCCCCTTTCCCTGCTGCTGGTGGTCTTGCTCTTGAAGCGAGGGTACCGGTGGAAGGATGATCGGGACATTCGTCAGTACTGCCCCTGCGAAGCGTTGGAGCACCTGGACATCGTGACACCTTGGGACTATTCGCACAACAGACCGCTACTGACGAGGCCTCCCCCCGCACCACCCGGGACGCCCCACGCTGTTTTTCTGAGCTGCATTGTAGGATCCCAAAAACCAGTGCGGCACCCAGGTGACATCACCTGGGTGCCGTCCAGAACTCAGCACGTTGTGCTGCCTTGGGACTATTCGCACAAAAGACAGCTTCTGACCATTGTTGCTTTTTTTTGTCAAAAATGTTTAAATGTTTGTTACAGTTTTTGTTCCGTTCGTTATATTTAAAAGTTAATAAAGTTTTATAATCCCACTTTGTTGGAGTGCTATATATTTTTAAAAAATCGGGTGAATGGGGCCTTGAATCGGGTTATTGTCATGTGTGGGCTTTGCAAGTGTACTGCTACAGGATCGGACATTTCAAACTCAAATGCACGTTCTTTTTCTTACCTTTCCGAAGCATGGAGCGCAATAGCAGGCAGAGAAAGGGTGATGCAAGTGTAGAACACTGCCTGGCCTGGCAAGTTGCTGGCAGTGCCCCCCCCCCGCCCGCTCCTGAAAGAGGACACACACACACCGCCGCCCCGAGTACTTCACAGATCTTTAAAAGAGCATGCGCTTGTTCATGAGGCTTAAATGGGTTATCACCCCTTCTAGAACCCCTGCATCGACCCTCTGACGTTTCCTGGAAAAATTACCACGTAACACAATACCAAGCCTTGTCAGCTAAAACCCCCGAGGAATCGTGGGGCATATTATCAAGGGGGTTTATCTCCGCTTTTTTGACTTTAAAAGCCAAGAAAGCGGAGATAAAATTATCTCCCTATTACCAAGCTGTCGCTAACACCAGTTAGTGACAGCTAAAAGGAGATAGCGACCATCTTGGGCCCCGCTTTGCATGTCAGTGATATTTATCACTAATGACATGCAAAGTGGGCGTACCAAGATGTTAGCGACTGGAAACAGTCGCTAACATCGCTATCTCCTATTACCAACTTTTGGAGATATTCGCGCTAAGCGCTATTATCTCCAAAAGCTAACACCTGACCTGAGCAGTTCTTAGCCATGTTATCCAATGGGAGGTGGATAACATGGCTAAGAGCATTTGCTCGATAATGCATGAATATCGCTGACTTTTCAGCGATATTCATGCATTGCGGCTATTTTTCTAATAGCAAGGTTTATCTGCAATAAAAATCGCCGATGTGCGGCGATATTTTTTGTCTCTAATCAAGTTAGAGACAAAAATTATCGCTAGTTGTTGGTAATATGCCCCCGGGTTTTTGCTTGCAGAAATCGGGAGGCGGGAGACTAGCACTGAAATCAGTAGTCTCACGCCTGAATCGGGAGGGTTGGCATGTCTGGATTCTCTACAGCTGGGAACATAAACTACATCCGCAGGGCTAGGTGATAGCCTGGGACCGGCCTGGCATCTAAAATGGCTGCCATGCACGACAAAATTGTGGCATTGGAAAAAAGGCAAGATGGCGCAGACAATGTTTATCAATAAGGATTCATTTATAACAAAATATTTTATCGCACTGACAAATTGGCGGTCAACACTTCCTGATTTCCATCGAATCGAACGTTAACAGACGTCACGCAGCAAAAAAAAAAAAAGCTCACGCACAGCCGCTGGAAGACATGTATACACATATATGAGCCTCCTCAGCCACCCTCAGAAAACATAAGGGATTAGGATACGTCTCCCGCACCCCCTTATACCTAGTAATTTAATTAAAACGAAGCACAAAATGGCGAATTCCCGTTTCGCTACCAGTTTGCGGCCCAGTTCGCGGCCCGTGAAGCGCTTCTACCGTGAAAAATAATTTTTTTTTTATTTTCCCCACGGGACCCTTTAATAACCCCAACAACATTCCTAGGGGGTCAAGAGGGGTATACCTTGCCCCCTTTCATGAAATTCCCCCTTCGTTTTTCACCTCTTCTTCTCTCTCGATCCTACCGAGAGATAAGATGGCGGCCGCTCCGGACTGTTTAGAATGTTGACAGACACCGGAGAGCCAATCAGCTTCGCATCGCAAAGTTCCGTTTCGCGAAAAGTAAGCGGACCGGAGCGCAGCCCGGAGCGCTGTTGCAGATATATATCTTGTTTTGAACGTTAATTTCTCAAAATCCACTGGAGCACATATATTGAGACCTAGCAAAGGCACATCGGGCTAACAGTCCCTACAATTTTGCCAAGTTTCGTGCAAATCCATTCAGCCGTTCGAGCTAAAAGTGAGGCCAAAGGCCCTATGGAAATTAACATGGGAAAAACGCGTTTTGGGACCCCCCTTTTTTCTCGGCCCCCCCTTGACGAAACCCCCCCAAATTTCCAGGGGCTGCTCAGAAACAAAATGTGCCATTTTCCTGAAAATTTCAGCCGATTCCGTCCACAAACGCCAAAGTTATTAGACATAGAATTTTCAAAAGTTCCATAGACAAATAATCCTAACTATATATACCTACTGGCGAACGCCAGTAGGTAATATATATATATATATATATATATATATATATATATATATATATATATATATATATATATATATTACCTACTGGCGTTCGCCAGTAGGTATATATAGTTAGGATTATTTGCAGAATGTTGAGGATTTCCTATGGAAACTAGGTCCTAACTATAACTACCTACTGGCAACCGCCAGTAGGTAATATATATATATATATATGCGAATATATATATATATATATATATATATATATATATATATATATATATATATATATATATATATATATATATATATATATATATATTCACTGGAAAAACCATAGGTTATAGACCATATATAGTTAGGAATTTGCATTTACAAAACCATGAAAATTCACTGAAAAAAACATTGGTTATAGACCATATATAGTTAGGGATTAGCATTTACAAAACCTTAATTTACTCGCACAAAACCATAGAAATTCGCATATATATATATATATATTACCTACTGGCGGTTGCCAGTAGGTAGTTATAGTTAGGACCTAGTTTCCATAGGAAATCCTCAACATTCTATTTGGAATAACTTTTGCCCTGGTGGATGAGTCTTTGCGAATTTCTCAAAGAAGATGGCTCGGTCCACTGCGCTCCTTCCCTGAAAGTTTGGGGGGGATTGGTCAAGTAGGGGCTGAGATATAAGGGGGGTCCCAAAACGTGTTTTCTCCATGTTATTTTCCATAGGACCTTTAGACTCGGCTACAGGTCGAACGGCTGAATGGATTTATTAGAAATTTGCCAAAACTGTAGAGTCCTGTTCACAGATTACGCTTTTTTTGGAATGGTGTAAATCCGTTCAGTAGTTGTTGAGAAAATTAAAGTTAAAGTCAATTATATATCTATAGGCGAGCACACGTGCGCGCACCCAAGCGGCTGCGCGTGAGCGGAATTTTTTTTGCTGCGTGACGTCTGTCAACGTTCGATTCGAAGGAAATCAGGAAGTTTTGTCCGCCATTTTGTCACTGCGAGTAAATATATTGTTCATTTCAAAGCGTTGAAACATGGAAAGGGGAGAAGGTAGAGATTGTCTTGCTGCGTAGGTTTTCTCGGGGTGTGTAGTAAGGCCCTTAAACGCGAAAAAATATATTTTTTTTCGGGAAAAAAATAACGGGGTGCGCGCACCCGGTGGCGCACACCTATTCACAAGAGTGTGAAAATGGAGATAAATCAGAAGTTTGAGTGCTTAGATATAAGGTGGCTCTGAAAAGAGCCCTTGTGTTAATTGAGTGTTTTCTGCATTTATAAGTAAGTACCGATGCAGAGCCTGATGTTGCAGAGGAAGATTCTGTTTCCCTCATTCGTGAAATGAACACCGTCTCTCCTATAGACGTCTTGCATGTGGTATCGCAAGTTGTTGTGGTAAATAGAACCCATGCTATAATCTCTGAGGAACGCAGAAACAGATTTATTTACATGTCTCCTTGCTTTCTCAAATTGTGCACAATGTTGATTGGACCAATTCCATTTCTGTCTTTGGCATATATTGGAATATACCAAGGCAGATCGAGGAAAAAGTGTCATCAATTGTCGAAAGGTGTCTTTTAGAAGCATTTCCAGACCTAACCCAGTGATTGTGCCTAGATCGTTCCCACCACAGTGCACAATTAGGTCTGGTTCTGGGAGATGCATGAAAGTTTCCACCAATGGAATCAATTGGTGACATTTCAATCCTCTTTTGGCAATCCATGTTATGTGTACATTTGGTAAGCCGAGGTTGCAAATTTGTCTGCTTACTGCATATTTTTCACTCCAGTGAATATAACTGTGTCCTATTAGCCAGACCTTCATTTTCAAGGGATTTGTAGTCGTCCTCCGATCGGTTCTGGAAGTGGAATGGTAGTTAGAAGTTGAAATTCTAAATAAAGAAAAAGGAAGAGGCTGGGTGTGGTTTAAAAAATAAAAATGATTGGTTGACTGTAACAAGTGGAGATTGAACAGTACGTTCCATGTTAATGTTTATGTTAAACGAAAAGTACTATTGGGTGTGAAAAAACAAGACATGTAACAGAGCTGTGTATTGGCAGGTGTTTCTGGAGGGAAAATAGTGTTCTTAGTTTGTTGTAGAACGGTAAGACATGAACTTTTGACCTGTGCCTTCAGCAAGGTGCAGAATGAGGTGTAACCATGGAAACAGCCGGAGATGGCAGTTGGTGATGGGTTCACTCTTTGGTGCCTCTGCATCTGAGTCTGTTCTCTGGTAGCAGGCGGAGAACTGTTTGTTATTGTGGAGATGAAAGGGTGATAAGGAGAGAAATACGACATAGCGTCTGGCCTGTAGAAGCGTGGGAGCAGTGATTAACTCTGAGTAAAGCGGAACTGTGTCGGTGCTTAGTAACAGTAAAAAAAGATATGTTAACAGTGGTATAACTGTCTTTACGGTGCGCGACCTACTACGAAAGAGTTCACGGGCCGTAATTGGCTTGCAGGTTCTAGTATCAGTAAGTGAGGTCGAGAAAAAAAAACATTCAGGACTTTATTTATGAAGGCCTTGCGCCACCGGTGCGTCACTTTTTCCCATTTTAAAAAATGAGGCACTGGCGGCGGAAGGTCTTTATAAATAAGGTCCTCAGTGTCTACAGTTAAGGTTATGTGGAACCCATGAATAGTTTTTCAATATGAAATCATTTCAGTTGAGATTATGGATTAAATGAGAAACCGTGAATATTTGAAATGTTTATTTAGAAATGTACTGTTTTAAAGGCAAATCATTATGTAATATGAGTACAGAAATTGCAAAAAACACAGTAATTGGTATTGTCAGTAGTACATGGAATACAAACGCTATAGTTGAAGAAAAATGAATATAGTTGGTAAAAACCATTTTACACTCTTATAAGGAAGTATATTATATTTTAATAAATGGAAGAAGGTCTCTGGCCTTTCAGTTTAGGAACGATATATGAAAATGCAAGTGGTTATACATCATTACTTTATGAATCAGCTGTCAAACAACACGAAATCATAATGTCCACTGTTAGTAAAGCCAATAGGTCTGTTCTTCAAAAGAAAATATGGAATAGAACGTGAAGAATATAGAAAACCAAAAGGAAATGAGGACGTCAATGGCTTGTATGAGAGTTATTGAAGCATTGTTTAGGCAAAATAGGTAGCTTCTGCTTGTAACAGGAAATCAGTTTTATCATTTGAAAGTATGTCAGCTATCCAATGGAAAAGAGTAAAGCAGTACTGATGATCTAATCGGAGCCTCTTTTACCATCAGAGGGCAGGTCGTGGGTTTTCGATGTAGCTCGCTGTTAGGAAAGAGTTAACCGTCCATTGTGTAGGCAAAGTATGCAGCAAGTGCCTCTAACATGAAATCATTGTTATCATCTGAAAACATGTCAGCCATCCAATTGAGAAGATGAAAGGAGCATTCATGATCTGTCATTATTGGAGTGTCTTTTACCATCATAGGGCAGCTCGGTGGGTTTTCGATGTAGCTCTCTGTTAGGAAATCTTGCGCCGCTGCGAATATATTCCAATGACCCAGAACTCCTTGTATCGCTGCAAAGGCATAAACCCTCCGTTGTAACAAAGCTGTTCATGATCAAGTAACGGATTCATGAGGTGATTGTAATTCGGTTCAGGAGGTACCAAATTGCAGAGACATAAATCCAGGGCCCACGTGAAATCACAGCTCAGGCAATGAAATACAGGCTGCACACAGGTGAAATACGAATATCGAAATGATAATCGATATGAAGTATTCAAAGTTGAGAGTGGTAAGGTGCCGTAGTACAGAAGCATTCTCTGTCGAAATAGTTCTAAGTGGCCCGGCTCGTTTGCGAAGGCAGGAGGGACATCCATTTTGAATTTCCCAAGATGGTAAAGGAAACGGCGCAGCACCGCTGGTTGTATAGCAACTCCACAGAATTAGGTCGCCGGCTATGCAGTGGAGAGGAGCAGAATGACTTGATACATTTTCTAGGAGTCTAGTCACTTATATATTGCTTAGTAGTTATCAAAAAAGTAGCTTTTTTTGAACTGGAGGATGCGTTAAAAAATAAGGGAGTGATTTGAGGGAGTTGTAAAGCAAGGTCAATTTTTTTTTACATCAATGCTGTTTTCTGTGAATGTTAGCTTAGTGAAAGAAATGTGTGTGAGCAGATGCAACGTTCAGTTTTAAATGTGACAATGGCGGTCTTGTTCATGTCTTCCGATTCAAGGTCGGTATTCGCTGCCAAATACAAAGATCAAGAAACGCATGCGTGGGGTACATAGTCTGCATTCTTATAGGAAAGCAAATGAAGGGTTATTTTTACCGAGTTAGCATTGTCGTTTAAAAAGTTACAGTGATTTCCATTATATGTTAAGAAAGTGTCACTGATGAAGACTGAAAATAAATCCTTATAAATAATAGGGACTGGTGTATTTTAGAAAAGGTGTGTAACATTACATGAATTGTGAAAAAAAAATAATGTAATTGAAAGTGTATGGTTTGAAAATGAATAGTAGAGGTTTATATTTCACGTTTTGAAAGCAGTTCTAGAGGGTCAGATGAAAGTGTATGGTTTGAAAATGAAAAGTAGAGGTTTATAGTTCACGTTTTGAAAGCAGTTCTAGAGGGTCAGATGCATGATAGATTTATAAAAAATAGAACATGTTTTTAAATAGTATTATGGAAAAAATATGTGCCTTTATGTACTATTTACATTATCTGCCTGTTGCGTATTCTTTGAGTTTTAGTAATCCTGTGTCTTATAAGTTTTCTAGGGGTGGTTTGAGGTTCATGGTGGGTTTGGGCAGGGAGGGTAGGTTGGGGGTTTGTAATAGGGGGTCCAGGTGGGGTGGAGTGCGGAGTTTAGTGAAAAGTGAGGGGGGCGGGGAGTTACGGTGTTTGGTAATGGAGCAGAGTCAGAGGTCGCCACATTTGTGTTATGGGGTGCCACGGAAATATGTATTTATTCTCAGAGGTTTATTATATTAAGGATATATATCAACATGGTGGCTCTTGTCGTTTTGTGGTTCTGTGCATGTTTATAATGCTGGCCCTGTAGTTTTTGTTTATGGACCTTATTACGACACACAGGGGAGCCACGTTGCACAGCTGGAGATCAGAGACTTAGGAAATAAAACTTTATAATTATGGGGCTCTAAGCGATACAAATCGCCCGTTCTCGGTGTAAAAAATATCACCGCTATTGGTGGTATTTTGTACGGTGTTAGTGCTCGAAGGAGAATAGTAACATATATGTGAAAGCAAATTGTGTAACAGGCTCAGCATTTCACATTATCGCGTGAAAACAAAAGTTGCTTTTACATAGCAATAAGTCTCTTATAATTAAGGGACGTAGTGTATATAGTGCTATTTAGTACTCTGCTATGTGATTGATGTCGAATATTTCATAAGAGGAGGCTTTAAAAGTTTTTCGATAAACTGGTTTTCTAAGGAAGTGGGTGGAGTGTTCCGTGTAAATTGCAGAATAGAACCAATTGGAAGTGTTGTTTTAAAGTCACATGACTGCACATGCGTGTCTCGACGCATGTACGCGATAGGTGGGTGCGCGCACCCGGTCGCGCACTATAAGAAAGCGGCGAAAAAACATCTCATAATATGCTCTTGGAGCTCGTTTTGGTAGAAAGAGTTAGTTCTGAAAAGAACTTTTTTTTTTTTCTTTTTTTTTTTTGGAAACAAGTGTTATGATGCTTTTGATTTCTTAAAGTTGCTACGACATTTTTCAGTATGTCATACTATCCAAATAAAGTGAAGAAATTTAACTTTTCTTGGAGCATTTATGACTCTCAATTGTGTGTTTAATTAGAGTACAGCTTTGCTCTCCGTATACAAGAAGTTCTCTACAGTTCGTGCATTTCATGTGCACGTTCGCAAGATATGGTCTCAAGTCCATTTCAGCACTCGATGGAGATACAGGTCGTCCACCGGAAGATGTGCTGATTACTTCTGATGGTAATAGCGTGGCCTCCGTTTTTCTTGTCAAAGGTGGTCGCTCATTTCCTTCAGATTCGGAAGATGAATGCGGAACGGTAGCCATTGCAGCGAAGTCTTCGGGAAGATGTTCGACGTTGTTCTCTCTTGAGAGTAGAAAAGAAAGTGATGGAAGTGGGTGCAGTGCTGCGTGTAAATTCCAGAATAGAAACTACCAAGAACCAATTAGAAGTGTTGTTTAGAAGTCACATGACTTCACATGCAAGTGTCAGGTCCTGTACGCGATAGGAGGGTGCGCGCACCCGGTCTCGCACTAAAATAAAGCGGCGAAAAAACATCTCATAATTTGCTCTTGGAGCACGTTTTGGTAGAAAGAGTTAGTTCTGAAAAGAACTTTTTTTTTTTTGGGAAAGAAGTGTTATGATGCTTTCGATTTCTTAAAGTTGCTACTACATTTTTCAGTATGTAATACTATGAAAATGAAGTGAAGAAATTTATCTTTTCTTGGGGCATTTGTGACTTTCAATTTTGAGTTTAATAAGAACGAGGCTCTGCTCTCCATACAAAAGAATTTCTCCACACTTGTTGCATTTCATATGCACCTTCGCAAGATATGGTCTCAGGTCCATCTCAGCACTCGATGGAGATACAGGTCGTCCACCAGAAGATGTGCTGGCCACCTCTGATGGTAATAGCGTGGCCAGGGCTCTTGTCGATGCTTTTGCATAATGCTCAGGATGCCTTTGTTTAACATGCCGCTGCATGGTGTGTATAGAAAAGGAATATTTTTTATTTGGATTTCCCCTTGAGAGCTCCGAATTGCATATCGTGCAGGTTACTTTTGGCGCATTCACTTTCTTTTGATCTTCAGGATAAGTAAAAAATTGCCAAATGAAAGATTCCTTTTTTCTTCTTAACGGTGGTCGCTCATTTCCTTCAGATTCGGAAGATGAATGCGGAAGGGCAGCCATTTCAGCAAAGTTTTCCGGAAGATACTCGACGTTGTTGTCTCTTCAGAGTAGAAAAGATTGTGAGGAAAGTGGGTGGAGTGCTTCGTGTAAATTCCAGAACAGAAACTACTAAGAACCAATTGCAAGTGTTGTTTTCAAGTCACATGACTTTACATGCGCTTCTTAGGACGTGTAGGCGGTGACACTATCTAGTTACGAACGTGATTTCATACTTAGGAACTAGCATTCAGAAAACCTAAGAAATTCCCTGAAAAAACCATAGGTTTTACACAGGTTATAGTTAGGAAGTAGCATTTAAAAAAACCTATGAAATTCACTGAAAAAACCATAGGTTTGACACCAGTTATAGTTAGCTGGAAATTTTACTGACATAAAACCAATGAAATTCCACGTTATAGTTAGTTGGACTCACTATAACTTGCGCGTGTAATGCACTGCTGATGACATTACATATTACATCACTCATGACATGGTCAGTGACATCACTTATGACATCACTGATGACAGACCTCCTTTAAGTGTAATGTAACCCTTAAAACACATATTGGAAAATAGAAATTAACATTTTCCAAAAAATGGAGATACCCATACCAGTTACAGCAACCAATTCAGTAATTCCACCATATATATACACATTCTGTCATTCACCAACAGTTCTATATAGTCACTCATACATATACTCACTCATCATATGTAGTGATACACCTATACATTCTGTTACACACCGACAGTCATACAAAAGTTACTCACACACATACTCACACATGCAAATAAACTATTGAACATCCATTTATTTGCCTGTACAACTATACACACACTACCATGTTACTTCTAAGGAAACTTATACATACTTACTCTCTTAAACAATCACTTATAGAAACACATACTTATTTAAACAGAAACTCTTTCAATCTCTCACTCTAACATATACTCACTTATATACATCAATAATCACATATACTAGATTAAAACATATGTAGTTACTGATAAACACAATAATAAGACAGTCATTTACTTACTAACACAAACATATACACACTCATCCACCCATACAGTCCTGCACATATGTTGTCTTCAAAAAACATAGAAACAGTGAGTCAGTCATTGATGGATCTATATCATAAGTAACACCCCTACCAAACCATAGAGACACTCATACTGTTACTAAAAAAACATCTAATAACCCATATACACACACATGTAGGTACTCATCAACCCATGCAGCCACTTATTCACAAAGTGAAACACTGATACATATATTGAAATATTTAAACATTACTCGCTAATATATGTATTCAGTAAGATACACTTAATAAGCCAGTTATCCAATCATTTCTTTAAAAAAAAAACATTCATTAAGACAATAATTTAAACATTTATTCTTCCCTCCACCTTTACATATACATATATAAAACATATTTATTTTTTAGAAAGACACACATTCACTGGATGGTGTCATAAGTGATGTCACTGACCATGTCATGAGTGATGTAATATGCAATGTCATCAGCAGTGCATTACACGCGCAAGTTATAGTGAGTCCAACTAACTATAACGTGGAATTTCATTGGTTTTATGTCAGTAAAATTTCCAGCTAACTATAACTGGTGTCAAACCTATGGTTTTTTCAGTGAATTTCATAGGTTTTTTAAATGCTACTTCCTAACTATAACCTGTGTAAAACCTATGGTTTTTTCAGTGAATATATATATATATATATATATACCTGTCTCTGCATCCGTCCTTTCCCCTGTGAGTGTAATACCACAAACACCATTAAATACTGAAATGCCTGCACGTGGAATTCCCGGAGCCAATTGGGCAGCATTGCGAGACCGCATGGAAAAAGTGTTAGTGAGATCTGCTGTCGGTACTGAGGAGAAACAGATGGTGACGAATCAGGCAGCCCAATGGGCCAGGCACTTGATCTATTATGTGGAGAATGTGCTGAGTGTTATGAAAGATTATGAGCCCTTCATACAGCAGCATGCCCTTAAGCACATGTCAGCCACGCTGATAGAATTGTGGGAACAGTGTTTCCAGGGTACTGCACTGCAGATTATCTATGACATACAAGACAGGGTATATGTTACGAACAAGGCCCCTAATGAGATTTATAACAATGTAACTACACTAGTGGGTTACCGAGGCAGGTTACTCCAAAAGGTTTTGATATTTGGGTTGCAGCCCCCCATGAGGGAAGTCCATCCCATTTATCATCCTGAAATACCGGAACTGCGCAACTCCACGGATACTGTAATAAGACCGCGAGACGACCCTCGGTTTCAAAAGCAATGTATCTACACTCCTTGGAAAAGGAGCTAGGTCCTTTCCCTAAAGAGACAGTTGTCAGATCCAATAAAAAAAAACACTGCCTTTTACAAGGAATTGACAGAGGGGGCCTCCTTCACAGTGATGACGCTAGCTGATATAGAGTTATTTTTCGGCTTGTTGGTACCGGTGGATATATGGAGACAGGTCCACATGCAGGACTATGCGTTGGAGCTGGGTGGCACATGGGACGAGATGAAAGCATGGGATAAGGAGCACAAGCCTGGTGAAAAGCCAAAGGCAGAGCTATTGGCTTTACTGGGGTGTATTATCACCCACATGCACTTCCTTATCCCACCAAAGAGAGTGGATTGGGATAAGTTAACTGCTTGTAATCAGAAGATGGACAAGAGTGTGTCGGATTTCTTTACCAGATTTGAAGTGATGTTTCTAGATTTTATTGGCCAGGATTTGTCGCAAGAGGGTGGTGTACATTTGTTTGTGAACAGATTCGTCACCAATTTTCTCCCTAAGGTTGTAATTAGGTTGCAGGCCTCAGAAAGTACCTGGACAACTTCCTCTCCATCGGTCATTTTGAGTATGCCGCAGTATAATGAGAATAGAGAGAATGAGGACAAGGAAAAGGTAGAGAAGAAGTCAAAAGATTTGAAGACGCGGATGTTGATGCAACATGTTGCAAGAGAAGAGGGAAGAGGACGTGGTTCGGGTTCAGGTCCACGGCCACCTCGGTATAACAGGTGGTGCTTCAGGTACACCTGTGGGACCCAACCATGTGTGCACTGTAAGAAAGAAGGACATTAAGGGAATGAGTGCCCTGGAATTGTTGCAGAGAGGTGGGGCTCAGAGAGGTCGGCATTTCGGAGGACGTGGAGGAGGAGGTAGAGGAGGGATGCAGTCAGAGAACATGTCTTACAATAGACAGTGCGGAAACTATTTTGGCGACCCTCAGAGAAGACAATACTATCATGATGACTATGATATGGACGAGGTGACGGGGTTGTCTCTGAGTTAGGACAGCCAGGGCAGGGCAAGGGAGCAGTCCCAGTGCCTGTAGATCAACGTGGAACCTACGTTACTGCAGATTTACAGGTACAAACACATTTTTATTTAGTTGATAGAGGGACTATGAATAGCTCTGTTTCCCGTTCATTGTTCCCAGTGGCAGCTCTATCTGGCCAAAACAATCATTCGGTGGGTTTCTCAGGCATACTGGTTGTTAGCCCCATTTCCAAGCCTCTTGCCTTGACTATTGGCCCTTTTACGGATGACTCACCATTCCTATTGCCATCAATTTGTGGAGAGAATTTACTGGGACTGGATCTGTTAAAAAGGTTGCATGCAACAATTTATTGTTCTAGTGACGGTGTTTACATTTCTCTTGGCTTGCAAGTGGCCTGCTCTAAACAATGCCTTGCCAAGGATGCCCCCCTTCCTCCTGAGTTCCGAGATGTGCCACATATGTTCTGGGCTACAGGTGATTCTGATGTGGGGTAGCTTCAGTTCCCCTTTTCTATACAGGACAAGGATAATGCCAGATTGCCCCGAATTCCCCATTATAAGAGATCACAGGCAGGAGAAGGCCTTGTTGCAAATAATACAGGAATTGATTAAGTCTGGAGTGGTTGAGAAGACAGTAGCAAATGTGTGCAATAGTCATATTCTCCATATCTTAAAAAGGCACCCTAGGACTCTTCTTATGCCCACCCTGATGTTTATCATTTCATCATTGACTTTAGAGAAGCTAATAAAATTGTGGTTTCCCAGTATCCTGTGGTCCCTGACATTACCACGATCCTGACCATGATTCTCCTGTCAGCTAAATTCTTTTCAGAGATAGATTTGAAAAATGCTTTCCTTAGCATTCCCATCCATCCAGATAGCAGAAATATGTTTGGATTTGCAATAACCAGTCGGAGCTTTAGATTCTGTTGTGCTCCACAAGGCTATACAGAAAGCCCAAGCATCTGTAGTAAAGCTTTGAAAATGCAATTGGATTCTTTGGTACTTCATCCTGGTAATGTGTTGCTGCAATACTTTGACGATCTTCTTGTGCCCTTAGGACACTGAAAAGGGATGTAAAGAGGCCACAGTTAAGTTACTACTACATTTGGTACATCACGGACACAAGGTGTCCTGTCCAAATTCCAATATTGTCGACAGGAGGTCACCTACTTAGTTTATCTACTGTCGAAGGAGGGTTGCAAACTAACACCTGAGCGCATAGCTGCTGTTACTAATACGCCTGTTCCTAAGACCCAATGCGAAGTACACACATTCCTTTGGATAGCTTTGTATTGTCTGTACTGGATCCCGAACCTCTCCTTAATAACAAAACCCCTCCTTTACCTCACTACTAAGGATGTGCATGAACCCCTACCTTGGACATCTGCATGCCATCAAGCTTTTGAACAATTAAAGGTTGTGCTTTGTTCTGCTCCTGTGCTTCGTACTCCTGACTACCAGAAGCCTTTTGTGCTCTATGTACATGAGGCAGACGGTTGCATGCTTTCTGTCCTAAAAAAGGGTATCGGTGGTAAGCAGAGACCCTGCGCTTACTTCTCCGCTATTCTTGATAATGTAGCTAGAGCGCATCCGAGCTGCCTGGGAGCTGCCGTGGCGAGGGCCGTATCTATCAGGCAATCGGCAGGGCTCTTCCTGATACTGACCTCACAGTTATGGTACCTCATGCTGCTGACATACTTTTGAACAAGACAAAGAAGCAGCACCTCACCAGCGCGCATCTCACTGGATATGAGCTAACATTATTTGCTCCTCACATTACCATCAAAATGATGTGCTACTTTGAACCCAGCCATGTTACTACCCCTCCCTTCGGAAGAAAAGGACAATGATTTCCATAACTGTTTATTTCGGACCGAGGAGCAAGCTAAGGGATGGGTAGACCTGTCTGATGTTCCCTTATCTGACCCCCAAGGGAAACTATATGTTGATGGCTCTTGTTTCAAATTACAGGATGGCACCACTACTGCATCCTATGCAATCACCACGTTACATACTGTAGTGCAGACATCTTGCATTCCATACCACTCGGCCCAAGCAGCAGAGCTAGTTGCCCTCCTGAGGGCCTGTGAATTGAGTGAGGGACTGGCTCTTAATGTCTACACTGACAGCCAGTATGCATTTGGGGTGGCCCATAATTTTGGGCGCCTTTGGCAGAGAGAGGTTTCCTGATGTTGCATGGGCAGAGGATACAGCATGGTCCAATAATACTTAGATTGTTATCAGCATTGACACTTCCTGATAAGCTAGCTATAATAAAATGCAGTGCCCATGAAACAATAACGAATGAGGATGGGAGGGGTAATAAGTTTTCAAACCAAACAGAACAAGGAGACAGCTAGATCAAAGATGAACAAGATGTTTGCGGCAGGTCCTGCTAGATGGGTTCCACACAATAGGATGTTCGAGGATACAGTGGAAAGTGTAAAGGAAATACAGAGGGAGGTGACTGTAGATGAACTAGAAATGTGGGAGGGGAGGACAGGACGTTTGGATGAGGATGGGTGTTGGACTGACTTGACAGGAAAGTAGAGATGGTTGTTGCCCAGTGCTTTTATTCTCCTTGTAGTCACTATGACCCATGGCCCGGCGCACATTATTGCCAAAGGCATATGCAAACTACTAGACCCAGTATGGCAGAATGATAATATCCCTAAGGTTGCTGCATATTTGGTGAAGCACTGTATTATCTGTCTAAAGCACAATCGTGGGAAGGGCACCCATACACCTGCTGGTAATTTTACACCCCGTCCTTCCCTTTCAAGGTTCTCCAGATGAAATGTATCAAAATGGAATGAGTAAATCATTTGAAATATGTACTAGTGGTAGTTTGTGCATTCAGTAAGTGGATTTTGGCATGCCCCACTAAGGACAATACGGCCATGGCAATGGCACTTTTAAAAAAGTACTTCCTGCTCTACAAATTGCCAAGCATGATCTGGAGTGAAAATGGGAGCCGTTTCAATGCCAAAGTGATTGATTTGGTGTGCGAGGGCGTGCAAATTACGCAGAAATGTCATGCAGCAAACCTCTCCCAATCAGCAGGCCTTGTTGAGAAGTACAATGGTACGCTGTAGCTTGCAAAAATTCACGAAAGTACAGGATTGCAATGGCCAGATGCGTTGCCCTTAGCATTGTTGTCCACAAGAGTGATAGCGCATTCTAGGACAGGGTTGTCACCCTATGAAGTTGTCTTCAGGTGCCCTGCTAATCTCTGGGGTGTCCCAAGACCCAAACGTTTCTCTGAGATAGAGTACCCTCTTTTGATAGACTACTTGTACCAATTGTCTAAAGGTCTTCGTTTTGTTCACCAGCAGATACACACCACGCTGCAACCAGTAGCAGAGGGGCCCGGGCATCGACTACAGCCCAGGGACTATGTGATATCGTTCGATATTTCCAGTGCAAGACCTGTCTGGAGCCAAGGTGGAGGGGACCTGACCAGGTGTTGCTGGCCACCCGCACAAATGTCAAGCTAGAAGGCGGGAAACATTGGGTGCATGCCTCATCTCTTAAAAAGGTGCCCCTACCGCTCCCATACGATGCCTGGGTTCGGGTCGGGATTACCGACCTGGAAGGTGAGCTGGTGCCTCGATTTGTCCCTTTCTCTGACGCAAGGTTGAGAGGGGTGCAGATGGACGAGGAGAGTGACAATGCCTTATTCAAGGCGATTCCCCCTGAGATAAGGGCCATACCTGATGCTCCATCTCCTAGTGCACCAACCCCTGAGTCTCGAGGCCTAACTGAATGTTAATTCCTGCCTCTGTGGATGAGGAAGTGCCTGGGCGTACCAGGCACAATCTGCGGCCCTGACAGAAGGACAGTGCACCAGCAGGGCAATTCAGGAGTTAGGTAAGGACTTGAGCATAGGGTATAGGTGCTGTATCTTTGGTGGCTATTTTAGACTAGAGTGGAGAACACTGGTGCACTGCCCTGAACACTGGACAGCATCGTTCAGTGTATTTGCCCAGGAGGGAGGTTGCCCTATCCTGAAAGAAGAAGGATTTGTTACTTAGTAAGGGCCGCAGATTGCTTTCTAGCAAGGGCTGTGATCATGTAGCTCGTCCGTGGGAGTGCTTGATGAACAATAGGAGCCTGCCTGTGAGGCTCATGACGGACTCAGGAAAGAAGAATACCCCTCTGGTTGGTTGTGTTTCTGGTTACAATTCTTAAGAGTATTTTCGAAGTACCTGTTTTTTTGTGCAAACATGGGAGAGTAGAAGCCTCTAGTGACTTCTCCGATGCAGCAGAATGGTCCTGCGTGGTCTAGCTGGTCTACTAGAATTAGTGTAGTGATGGTGGTTTTCATTCTCCTGGTGATGATAACATTATTTGGAGTAGTCTGGTATTTAGAGGAACAACACTCTGTGCATACTTTGATAGGTACTACCCTTGTTCCAGCTGAGCACTCGTTTATTAAATTGGCCCTGCATAAAGAAAGACATAGACAAACTTACACTCAGAATGCATTCATCCAAATGAATGTCAATTACATTTAAAGTCACAATATGCTACAAGGGACTTATTTTAAAAAAAACAATGAATCTTAGTTATGAGTCGTACATATGTAACACACTCAAATGTATCAACAGAATATCACACTTAAATATTGACTAGAATCAATCAAAGGAAGGAAAAGAGAACACACGGAGATAGTCAGTTATACTTCTGAAAAAAATGTATATTTAGTGATGAGGCATCAAATTTACATCTTGGGAGACGGATCCACAGAAATGAATTCAAGCAAACGCTGAGAACAGAGGTATAGGTAACAATGACTCTTCAGTTCACAGCTAACACATCAACTCCTGGTAAGTATAACAAACAACCAAAATTAATTAATAGACAATGGTCATATGTTGGTGATTCTAGTCAATAATTAAGTGTGATATTCTGTTGATACATTTGAGTGTGTTGCATATGTACGACTCATAACTAAGATTCATTGTTTTTTTAAAATAAGTCCCTTGTAGCATATTGTGACTTTAAATATTCATTGCCCAAGCCTACAAGGGTTTATTGGGTCTCCCCTGCCTTTAACATTGTCAAGTACATAGCACTACTAATGCCACAAAGTGTTGGTTAAGTGAACTGTTCTCACTCAGTTATGCATAAAAGTGACATACTGCTATCTGTGTCCATGTCCTATTGAGGTAGCTGTGAAGCTTACTTTCAACTAGTTTCTATTGTTTATTTGCATTACTATGCGAATGTGATGAAAATGGCACAGGCTCACTATGAGGCAGTTTTATATTATATAGTGGTACATCAAGGATGTACACCTAGGGCATGTTGAAAGGACGGTACCTTACACTCTGATGCCTGTATGAATGTCTTCACAGTCCACAAAAATGTCACCTGGTTACAAAATGAATTACTAGACTTCTAAGGATTCAATGTCACCAAATATTTTAAATGTTTCTAAGAGAGCAATATCACAGAAGATAAAGCTATGCCATTCCTGTGATAAATGCAACAGTTAATTTCTGTGTTCAAGGGTTGGGGAATGTTTCCGTAGGAGAGTCATTGTAACTATAACTACCAATTGAATACAACTAATAGTCCACCCTTGCTGACACCCCCAAATGTATATTTCATCTGTGGGGAGCAAGCCTATACTTGGCTCCCTGGGGGGTGGCCTGGCCTGTGTTATTTCTCCTTCCTTCTGCCTCCTGTTTATCTTGAGCTGTCTACTTACCACAAAGATCATAGGTTGCACCGTAGGAATATTTCTGTGCACCAGGTTAAAAGCGTTATTAATACAGATGATATTGATCAAACAGATATCTCCCTTCACCAATTCACTGAGATAATGAAGGGTATTTTGCCGTTCTGGGGTCCCATGTTTAATAGCTGCAGAAATACGTCAGCTTGCCAGTGTAGTTGAGGAAGTCATTAACACTACTGCTGGTATACTGACTAATATTACAATCGAGCTTCAAGCTACGGGACTAGTTTCGCTTCAAAATTGGATGGTTCTAGATATTCTAGTTGACGGGTAGAGCATGTCATGTCATCGGCAGTAGCTGCTGCGTTTACATAACCGACAGTGCCCCAACTGTGTATTCTGCCCTAAATAAATTACACAGACTCGCATCAGAGATCCATCAGGAGAAGTGTGGCTCACTGGTTAGAGCAGGCAGACCCTGAAGCAGAGGTCAGACCCGGGACCAGGGTTCAATTCCCGACGCGGAAGGGTCTTGAGCTCAAATGTCCATGGACTCGATAATTCTCGCTTTGGTGCCTGACCTAATCATGGGTTCACACTCTGCAACT